>NC_087234.1:2552091-3153046 GCF_034640455.1 Diachasmimorpha longicaudata | reverse complement strand
GACTGGAAAAAGGTACGAGAGGGAGTTGTACTGGGAGAATACTAAAACTCCCACGGCCCGTGAAAAATACCGGCTATCCATCAGCGTTTCTCTCACGTTTTTATTAAATACCAGGGGAAATTGCCATTTATCCATTGAACCAGAGCTCCAATCGGTTGTCAAAGATTATTCATTCAAAAATGCAAAATCCAAGGACTGCGCATTTTCCAGCACTAAAAATTCCATAGAAAAAATACTCGAAAATTACGGGTACACATATGGATATATATTACATTGACCGAATATTCGCGATGTTTTTGCAAATTTTCCATTTAAATGGTACAAAAAAAATCGAAATAGCTGAATTACAATAAATAATTAATAGTCTGCACAAACAATTAATTTTTTTGTTGACTTCTTTTCTCTCGTTTATAATTTTTTGCGCTGTTTTACTGGAGCGTAAAAAACAGGAATAATATAAAGAGTTAGATAAATAATCGAGTAAAGACCCGAAAACCCGTAGAATCCGATGACGAAAAAGGTCAAGATTATTTACATTGAAAGTCGTCCCGAAAGCAGACTAAAGAAAAAAAAAGTAATGACACTCGTGACTAGCCTCGTCTCCACAAAACCGCACGATTCGTCATCCCAAAGGTTAAAATATTTATGATTTCCTCCATTTCCATTTTTAATATCAAAGGAATTAAGAAATCGGGGAATTCCACCTTGAAACAAAAAAGTCCGCGAAGGAGAGAAAAAAAAAATCCAATGAATGTCCATGTGGACAGTTTTTAGAAAGTTAGTGATGCCTGAAGATGCGATTCACATTGGTAATTTTCGTAAGGCATAATGTGATAATAATTGTTACAAAATAATTGCACGAGAATGAATAAAGTCAAGGGAGATGGATAGGTCAAACGACCATAGAACTTTCACTCTTCAATTGGCCACGAACAAACAATAATTTTTCAGTAAGCAAACAATTATTTTAATACTTTCTTCCATTGTTCATTGACACAGATGAACAATTGCACTTGAGTAATGTCCCCTTATTGATGTTTTAATCCGACAAAACGACGTCAATTCATTACAATTCATTATAACGTTCTTCTCCAGTCTCATAAGTCTCACAAAACTTCACGAAATTTTCGATAACAATTATGACACACGTTGACTTGTTTGAGGAGTTTCCGGTGGGTCTCATAAGTCTCCCAATGGTACGAGACTCGTCAATGATCACTAGAAGACGTCATCCAAAGTTTCCCAATGGATAACAATTTATTAAAGTCTTATGAGAGCTTTGGAGACAAGACTATCCCTTCGGAGACGCACGAGACTTCATTAAGTCTCATAAGTATATCACATTGGATAGTTTCAGAAAAACGATTATAAAGAAAATAAATTAACAAATCTAGTCTCATGAGCACTTGCGAGTCCATGGGAGAACTTGGGCAAAGTGGACCATCTTTAATGTTCTTTGACGAAATGATGCGATTTGCAGGAACAAAGACTCATTTTATGGCTTAAAAAAATATATCGAAACGAAAAGATAAATAGTAGAGGCAACTTTTCTCTTCACGTGTGTAAATATTGATATTTGCCTGGTCTCAAATTCTACCTTCGTGTTTTTTTCACCGGTGAAATTTCATAATTTCATTCCACTTCAAAATAAAGAGAGAAAAAAAACCCTTAATCAAGTGTTTGTCGTTTGGGATTAATCGAGAGACTTTAAATACTGGAATCATCGGTTCAATCGGCTTCGGGTTATGGTAATACGTGTTACGTGAATATACACCTGGGTCCCTCCGTGGTCTGAATTCAATGGGGGAAAGTGTTACAACACGATGAGAATATTCTTGAGGCACTTTCGATGGCGTCTGCCATGGGATTTGTCTCATTATTTTTCTGACCTTCAAAATATTCAATGTCTTAATCGTTATTCATTCTAATAGCTAGTTTCCACGTGAAGTAATTTTTAGTTGATTTTTCTGAGTCTCTTTCTAATATTTTCTTACCATTATCAGTTTTACCATGATCGGTATTATTTTTTTATTCAGGCAGTGGAGATTTAAATCATCGATTTGCTTAATGATGAGGTGATGAATTATCCTACGCGGAGCCCATGAAAGGCGTCACATTTTTTTCGCGCCTTTCAACCCGATGACACCGATACGAAAGTGCGAAATTCCTGAGGCTATTATTCGCGTCTTCTAATGGTTGAATGGACTCGTTTTGTACTTAAAGGCGTCATTAGGATAAGTGAATAGCAGTTTAGCAATTATTTACAAAGTGAGAGTTAAAACAGCGTATATTTATGTCAATTAAATACTGAAAAATTGGAGAAAGCGTTAGGTGATCAACAAAAAAATAATTTTTGTTTAAAACTTCATTTTTTCAAAGAAGAATTTTTTTAATTAAAAAAAAACAATGATTGTGGAAGATGGGAAAAGCTTTCTGTTGATGTGAGAGACTCGGCTGTTTTTTAGGTGAATTAAATTTTTGAATTGACTTTAAAAATTTTTTTTAGCTTAAAAACTTACGATTTGCGCATTTTTGGGCAACAGGCAAAGACAAAAATCGTCCAGGCCGATTGCTATGGGGCCTTGCGTCCTTAATAGCAGCATGAACACAACAGGCAAGAGCCAGTACGACCACTAAGGCCAGCTTCATCTGAAATCCCAATTTTCAAACTATAGTATCACCACGAGGTTCATTAACAAGCATCATCACCACAGAATAGTAACGCAAATAATTTCATCACTTTAAATTATGAACTAATGCCAGCAATTATCGAACTCACCTTCATGGACCGAAAAAAATATATCGGAAAAAAGGGAAAAAAAAACTCGAGAGGAATGAAATGATTTCTTCTTTGAATCGAGAACACAGGAGAAAACCCACTCGAGAGAATAATGAGGCGAGGCTTTGGTGAACGTCTGGTTATATAGACGTACCGTGGGGTACATTGTGGTGGGGCAGAATGGGCATCATCTATGGGGGCCTTCTCAGTGGGCCGCCTCGAGGCGACAGACGTCCCATGGTTTTGATACATAACAGAATTGAAAGAAAAGATTAAAAATTGTTTTCACCAGTTCGAGACTTGATGACTTTATGATTTCATGAGTTTGACGATTGATAACTCCGCGGATATTGTTATTTCATGATTTTATGACGTGATAATTATCGATTTATGGGAATTTATTACTTGGATACTTCATGGATTCCTTTTTTTATGACTCTATGAGTTGAAAAGTTCAGGTCTTTACTGGTTCATAATTTCTAGACGTTAGATTTTTATGATCTTCATGACTGCCGATTTTCGCGACTTTGAAAACGTCAAATTTTTGGGATTTGACATCGTACTCTCGAAATATTGAAGGAAAAATCATTGAAATGGGAAAGATTTTGATACTTCGGTCCCTAATTACTACCCGAAGGGTTTGGGCTACTGCGTACCCTCAGTAGACGATGTTAGCGTAGCCTCAAGGCTGTAAAAACCTGATTTTTTTAAAGGATTAATTCACCTCTCCGTGATCTCGTCGATGTTTATCAGGTGAGATCTCTGAAATTCGGGGATTATGGTACCTGGCGCCGGGGCCAGCCGACAGGTGACATAACTTCACGTGTATCCTTCTGAGAGATTGTCAGGATTTTCACAGGTCTGGGTGACTAAAATACCGTTGAATATTCTCGTTGGTATTCTATTGAAATCCCTCAGTTAGTGATTCCGTAGGAAATCATCGTTTATTTATTCCATTTTAATTTTTGGAGAAAATCTCACAAGACCATTTCTGAAGAGAATTCAATATTCTATAAAAAATGTCTTTTGACATTTTTTCCTAAACTCCTTCCTTGCCGATATAATCGGCAATAAACAACATCTTCTCAATGGGCAGATATAATAATCGACTTGAATCTTTCATTAGCACTTTTTCATTTATTCTTCTTTGTTCGCTTCAGCAAGCGTATCATATCATCTTCTGAAAATTCAGAGCAACCTCGAGGATTCATCCCTCATTCGCATAATTACCTAATGAGGTCAATGAGAGAACGAACATTCATTATTTTCAACTGAGAATCATCATTTTGCATATCACTTTCACCTCTGCGACAAATACAATAAAAATTCATGAGACTATCAGATTACTATCTAATCGATCCGATGAAGTGCGTAAATTTCTCGCGAAAAAAAAAAATCTGCATTTTTTTAAATCCTCGCGAGGATAACGACGAGATATTTATAATTTATGATAAATTCATCAGTTTCGACAGTTTTTCGGCAATTAATTATGAAATCGAATCGGTACTTTTGGGAATTTCTCAATTAAAAACGAGGGTCAATGGGACTGATCCTCGGAATAAGGCACGTGACGAATATTCATCTGTGGAGGCACGGCACGCCGACCTTGCCATACACGCAAATCTCGTTTCTTCGTTTTCGCAATTGCACTCCTCCCTCCCCCAGTTTTATCCGTCTTAAGGCAACATTGAATTATTTGTCTGTCCCTTTTGGGGCCACCCATAAAGAAAATTCAACAAATTTATTTTCCTACTCAATTTTTTTTTCATTTTAAAATTTATACGTTTGAATTTTCACTCGATTTTTATCCATATTTCAATTTTTTAATGCTCAAGAATTATCATCATCTGGTAGTTCCCAACATTTTGTAATAAAATAAATAGTCGATTGTGTCGAGGTGACGTCAGGTAAATTCCCTTCCAGCCTTGATATTTCAATCCCTGGAAATTGGAATTTCGTAATTAATTAACCCTCTAATGACGATCCGGGATAGTTTCACCTTCAGTATATTCTCATCTATCACCTGTCACACCTCACAATTCTCAAATGAACAAATCATTAAAAAAGAATAACGATTACCGAAATAATAAGGAAGAAAAGTGAAACTCTTGGAGATTACGTGCACTGAGGGAATGATTTTTAAGGGGGATAAGAAAATACGGGACATTGTCTCACTTTTTCAATGATTCATAAGTAATCGATTTACGAGGATACGAGAGGCATAACAAATCTCCCCTTCCTCCCCCTCGATGTAGAGACATGTGATTATTGCCCAATCCCTGACACCTATCTCGTGACTTGCATGGGATGATCGTACAATCACCCTTCGTTTTTCATTGAGCACATTTTCAACTCTACAGTTTTTCATTTCCCTTTGCACAATAAAATTTGTATTCTTATTTCTTATTTCCCCTCAAAATTGCCTTTTCATTTATCGATTATTACTTTTCCGAATTTTAATCGCTTGAGAAGTGAAAAGGAAAGTGATAGAGTTGAAAATAATTGAACGATTAAAATTTTTGTGAACTCAACTTTTTCTTTTTTTTCTATTAATAAAATTTTCATTCTGTCCTGTTATTTCTTCGATTGAAATTATTTTGAGGGAGGGGAGTTTGAGCGATACATCAGAAACCTTGAGCCACATGATGGTATAAACGAGAAACCGCCAGTTGAGAACATAGTCACGAGTTCCAGCACTTTCTTGGGGACTAGAAGTTGAAAAATACCTGAACACTGTTACCATCTTCGTACAGTGGGGGATAATTACGTGAGCAATATATTCATATTGGGAATTTCAATGTTGATAGCATAATTTCATAATTCCCAAAAATCGACATTTTTCTTAAAACCAATAAACATCAGTGAAATGGGAAAAATAAACGGAGGAATTTCTTGGATTCAGCTTAATATTTTATTTATTAATTAATCATCAATTATTTCACAAATAAATTTTTGTTCACTCGAGATATCGTAATATCCAGAATTATGATTATTTACAATGGACAGACTAGACCCCGCGGGGTTCATCATTCTCCTTCATTAACGTTTTATCATTAATTTTTTCTTCTGTCAATCATTCATCTCTGGAATAATTAATTAATGGTACTTTTAACCATTAGAACGGAATAAAAAATCATTTGTTCACTGAACTTATGAGCTACCGGTGAAGGGTTTGCCTCGATCAATAATCCTCTCGGTGTTTAATCAACCTTTATCTTCATTATAATGGACTATTTATTGTTCAGCAGTAACAGGTGGAAAAAATAAAAAACTTGGTCTTTCAAATTAAAATCATAAATCGAATTCGAAAGAAAATACTCGATGTTTCAAACAATTCTCTTCACTTCTGGATGAGAAACAAAAGCGGATTAACATTGAGTCTATTTTTTATCAATTAAATCAAATGTTAATAGTTTAAAAATATTTTTTGAACTGGGAATTACAATTACGTGGTTAAATCCCCAAATATCTTGAGAACGAGTGGACTTGGGTGAAAATATCAGATGAATTTTTTAGCGGAAAATTTCATTTTCCATAAAACATATTCCGTACGATTTGTTCGCAAAACAAAATAGCTTAATTTTGCTGGATAAAATTTTTTTTCCAAATCAACAGCAAATCTATCGAACTTCAGCAAGATGCAAAGACGAGTGTATTCCACAGATAACAGCTATTTATTCATATAAAAACCCTTCTTTGGCTATTTTCGATTATGTTCATAACTTGAATGTTTCCTTCGTTAATTAAATATTTACGATTTTTGTATTTATTCAGTATTCTGTTGTTTTTATCATTCACATCATGTGTTGACCATTGGGGGGAGGATATTGAGGCTGTTGGGGTGGGCCCTGGGCGCCTGGGGGTACATATTGCTGTGGCACACCTTGAGGTGGAAATCTGTAATTAAAAATCAATTTGAATCAATTATTACTAATTTCCATAGATTCTATATTTTTAATTTTTTTTTAATTAATTGTCTATTATAAGAAAATTTATGAAGATGTCTTACCCTGGTTGTTGATAAGGCAAACTAGTTTGTTCTGGTGCCTGACTTGTCAAGTTTCCCGGAGGCATTCCCTGAGGATGATGGGGTGGTCCTTGAGACGGTGGGTGATGTCCATGGGGCCCAGGGTGGCCAGATGGATGCTGAGCATGTCCAGGGGGTAGATGATAATGCTGGGGTATCGACATACTGCCTACAGGACAAGAACCCAAGTTGATGCATAAAAAAATTATTTTTTAGAGTTTCCTAGTTTCTTGTCCCCCCTTTAACGGTCATTTACCTCTACAATTATTGATCTGACGATAAAGCACTATTATACCCCTTACTTGGGGCATTGAACCCCCCCTCAAAAAAATGTCTCACTATAAGTTTTCTCAAATGCAATCGTTAACGAGATAAAAACGAATGATTGAAAATTTACCTGGCGGCATGTAATCGCTTGGTGGCATCGATATATTTGGATTGAAGTTCCCTGGGAACGGGTGGTGTCCTGGGATGCCATTGAACATGTGTGGGGGTTGATTGGGGTAAGGATAGACTGAGTGATGGGGCATTTTACCGTATGTATAGGTCGGGGTCGGAGGTGGGGGCTCTCTTTGAAGAGTGTGATAAAGATTTAGGGCGTCGACGAGGTCTGCGGAGAGCTGGGTCAGCTGGGCGTGCCGCCTGTCAACTTTCTCCAGGGCTGCGTCGATCAGGGGGCCCATAGCCATCACTTGCTCTGCAATTCCAACCAAAAATCATTAATTGATCGCCTCTAAAGCAGTTAAAGTCATCAAAATAATTTTAATGGTGAATTTCTACGAAAGATTTCAACTGTCACCCCAGGGGAAATTCGTAAATTACTCTTGAATGCATTATTTGATTCTTGGCATTAGTTACCTTCAAGATCTAATAGTTCAGATGGATCACTGGTGTCACTCTGTGGATCAGCTTCGTGCAACAAATGCAACAATCTATCAATCTTCCCTTCATCAATCTCCACCTCAATTATCTCAGGCTCCCTCTTGAGCGTTTTCACCTCCACCTCCTCAACAAATTGCACTGATTTTTTATTCCCCTGCTCCAACTTCGTGATGTGATCAGGCTCCACTGATAAATCAGCTGTTACGAAATTAACAGGGAATAGTCCCTCCATTTTTCCTCGAACACCCTTCCACCAATTCGCATCAGAATCGTCCAGAATATGTACTAAAATTAATTAATCATGGCTAATTAATCATTCAATTCATTTCAACTGAAAAATTACTTAATGACTACGAAAGGACATTCATCTGTTTACAAAGAAAAATATGCAAAAATGAGTAATTCACTCACTGATATCTCCAGCAGCAAAACTCAACTCATTGTCCTCAGCAGCTTCGAAATCGTAGAGAGCCCTGACCTTTCGTTTTTCGAAGATGTTGGAGGTCATGGAGGCATTGACACTGGGGTAGAGACTTGTGTTCTTGGGTGAATTGTGGGACTCCTGATTTTTATTCTCTTTGAGGGACAGTTCTATGGCTTTAGCCAGATCTGCCTCCTCGCGAGAAGCATTAGCTGATGCTGTTGAGCAGGCGTGCTTGTGGGGCTCGATGATACTCGAAAAATCGATCCCATCCTGCTTAAGCTTAGCATAAAGACTCGGAATCAGGTTGAGTTGTGGGTCAGTCTTGAAATCCCCCTCCGACCATTTTTTTATCAACGCTTTTGCTTTATCGACTAGCTTGGGCTGCGAATGGCCCAGGAGCTTCTTCAACTCGCCCTCGAATTCTCGCGAGGCGATCTCAAGAAGAAATGGTTTGCCACAATTACTGGAACAAGCGTCCAGGAGCTGTGAAGGTACCATTTATTGTGAGAATATTCATAACCTCACTTTATTTGGTAAAATTGCCGACTAAATGGACTGAAAGTTATTGAAATGTGTTTTTAATAATAACAGGAGAGAAGAATTTTAAAAAATGGATTTGTTTATCAATGAAGATCGTCACAGAAAAATATCTTGACATTTTTCTCTGTAGTCGATGTAGTCGACAATAATTTCAAGAAATAAAAAGCTGAGAGAAATCGTCAGGATGTTCCTTGAAACTCACACTGATGGCTTGCATGACGACATGGGGATCTGTATGGTTCAGTCTCTTGACGATGGATCTCAGACAATCCTTGGCTTTAACACTTGAATTCCCAACACTGTCGCACACATCCATTATCCTCGCCCAGTCCTCAACAGTATTTTTCTCATTGGTCGCCTTTTCTGTTCCCCACGAGTGAAAAAAATTACGTGTTAATTGAGGTTTAATTCTTTCTTAATGATTCATCAGAATAAACTGAGGTCATGGGTCGCAGGGGGTCTTATCTCCTGACAAGCGTATTCTCACTTCATCGAAACTTTCTTTTCACTTCAGTACTGGCATTTTTATAGGGAGTTAAATTTTCAGTATCAAGAACCGAAAAATATGATTAAACAATTGTATTGTGGTTTCAGAAATCCAACATTTGGTTCTCTGGACATTCTGGTCCTTGTCTTCGTCCTCTCCAGCTGCTAAAATCACCAAAAACCCTCCCCAGGACCCCCCACTACCCCAGACCTCCCAAATGACATGAATCAAAGCATCAAATTGAGGTCATTGAACACAGAATCACATGATCCTGCGATGACTCGCAATGACCGAAGCCAAACAACAATTTCTCCAGCCATCGAAAGACAACCTCCCACCGCCCAGAGGCACCTGGGCAGCCCCAATTGTAAGTGTAAAAAACAGAAAAATCTCTGAATATTATCCTTCCTCGCTGAGCCCCCTGCGAACCCCTGCAAACCTCATAATCCCTCATAACTGAATTAAGATTGAGGTTAAAGGGCGCCAGAAGAGGGTGGGAGGACGTAAAAGGGAGGTATAACTCACCGACTTCGGCGTCAAAGGGCGATGTGCTGCCAAAGAGGAACATTCTGCTCACTCGAAATGATCACCAAATGATGGTAGATATCACTGATAACTGACAGCTGATTACACATAAAAAAAATAGTGAATTATTGATGAAATTATCACAACAATTTTCAGTTGACGAAATATTCTCAACGCTCGGATGACATCTACTCGGGAAGAGACACACAAACCCGATGACTAATAATACGAGATGATGGCGCCATCTTCGGACTGATGTTTCAAGGCACATCTTGGTTATCGACGGGCGGCAGGTGAATACGTCATTGGTGGTAAGGTAGGAATAGATAAATCTAACTACTACATTCAGAATCAAAAATTTAAATTAATTTCAATTGTCTATTGAAACTTTTTATATGAAATATTTAGTTGGAGAAATCATTGGGATTCAACTTTTTCGTATAATTTATTCTCTTCCAATTTTTCGACACAAATTAAATGGTATTTACAATAGATATAATTACGTAAGTTCATTTTGAAAAATTGAAATTTAGAAAATTTCAATTCTTTTGATTATGTTAACAGAACATATGCTGTTGAACTGTCCACTAGAAGCGCACGAAAGTTAATGGAAAATTCAACAGAATTTTTGTTTAAAAATTCTGACGAAAATCAATTAAATTAGTGGCTCTTCCTGCACCTTTAATTGACTTCAAGTGAATTTTCATTAACTAGTGCCAACTCAATATTGAAATAAGTCTCATAACAATCACAGTGAAAATCTTACGCATTTGACTTCCGCTCCCTTTCGTTTCACATGGACTCGGGCCTCCAGAGGTGTTCGAAGTGTTTTTTTCCCTCGTAATGTGGGATTATAAGACCATTCATTATTATTTTTTTCCCTCTCTCTTTCGTTCTGTCTCGCGCTCCTCGTGTCAACAGATCTCGGGAAAATGCGCCCGAGGTCTTTATTAAAAATGAGGAAAATTTTTTTTTGTTCAAGTACACAAAACGCGGTTCCCGCCCCCCCTCCCCTGAGGTGTCATTTTTTTCATCCCTGGGAGGAGAAAATTTGTCGAGGTACAGGTGCCATGATTTCCTTCAAGGCAATGAGATGGAGCGTAATTACACGTCCACGACAATTTTGTGGGCGCCTTGGATGTTGCAAAAGCAATCAACGGAATAGAATATTGTATGTGCGGGAGATGTGATGAGTGGCCACCGCTGCATCGAGTGCAAAGAAAATTGGCACTTTCCAATTATATTTCAAACTGACGGGGGATGTAGAGCAATTTTACTGTCGTGGTTTCTTATAATTTTGCAATTTTTCCTTCCGATTGGAAGTTTTGGAAGTGCAAACTAAGAATTTGAGAAATTGAGCACACGATGTAAACGGAATATGTCAATGAAAGCTTTTCAAAAAATCGCCATAGTTTTACTGAACAAAATGACCCAAAAAAATTGTTCTCTTTAACGGAAAAAAATTAATTGAATTATGTTTTTTTTACGCGAAAATCGAGATTGAAGTGCGCAACGTCTTAGAATCAATTGAATGTTACTCACAAAATTAAAGAAATAAAGAAAAAAAAAATGTGGTGGTGAACCTTCGAACGTTCACCGAACTCGGACGCTTTAAATCGTCCGGTGATCTCCCACCTGGTGCTTCCCCATCTCAGCAAAACTCTCGCGCCTTTTACGATTCAACGCAGTCTCCATTCTATTTCCAAGCGCACGACAACTCCAAGGGGAGTAATAACAAGAGACAAAAGGATCAAAAGGGCCACAACATTTGACTATTTTTTTGCGTCTTCCATTTATCATTTTCATTTTTTTTTTTCATTAAAAAAAATCTACCGTGAATATCGTGAGTTTTTGTGAACAGTGGGGGGCAAAATGGGTCGTGCAATGGTGTTTATGTTGTGGGGATTGACTGCGATTGGCCTTGCACATGCAGGTGCTGAACCGGAGCTACTCCCTGCAAGTGATTTGAGCAACTTCTCAGGGGTGAGCTTCTTGCCAATTTTCCCTAATTTTTTTTAACAACCCTAAATTAATTTGACAACCTGAAAAAATTCGGAGATGTGGAGTCGATGCTGAAGTTTGTCGTTACATTTTTTTATTCCCATTTTTTTTTCAAGTTTTTAGCTTAAAAAATAATTTTCATCGAAGGATACAATTTTTTAATGATTCATTAGAGTCGAAATGATCGAGGACCTGCCTGATTTTTTATTTATATTTTAATCACATCTTTCGTGCTTGTAAAATCATCTCGAGTGTGCAGTTACCCTCAATCGCATTTCGATTAGTCACGGAAAATTTGTTTGAAAAAATTGGTACAAATGATGTAGTGGGTCAGAAGTCAGTCTGTCAGTGGGTGAATGTATGGTCTCGGTTCCACTTTCCTGTGCAGGCCGCGATGCCCGGTGTCCCGTGGTTGAAATCATTATATCCCATGTGCATTTTAAATAAAAAAAAAACAATAGAAACAAAATCCTCCAAACTCACTGCATTCAGTGAAAGACAGAAATAATTGCTCGATCGGTTGATCACCTCCTATTTTTTACTGCTATTTAACTCAAACATTTATTTACATTATCTGTCAGGGCCTGTCATCCTCACGTATATATTTAGCTACGATAATTTATTTATTCCGAATTTTTCAACTTTTTTTTTGTATTTATTTCTCTACTGAAGACTCCCAGTAGTTCATCTCAACTTCAATCAGACGTGCTCAGTCCCCTTAACACGTCATCTGTTTCTCAGCTCTCAGCGATAGGAGAAAATGTTTAAAAAAAATATTTTTCATCATTTAACGAACTTCTCCTCAAAAACGACTCTTGACATTTTTCAGAATCATCTCAAAAAAATTCCACGAGTACCGGAAATTGGAACTTTCAACTCGATCTGCCTTTCCCCTGATCCTCAAAATTACTTGAAAATTATTAAAATTGTAAAACGAGTAATGAAAAATGATAATTCACCCGGTTGGAAAATAATAATTGTCTGCTGACTTCGCGAACGTCTTCAACAGACAATTAACATGATATTACAACTCACCCCTCTGAATTACGTTACTTAAAAATAATCTAATACAGATAATTCGGAGTACTAAAACCAGAGGGGCAATGTCTGCTCCATATACCCAAGTAATTGTCGAAAATTAGTGCTCATTACGGCCGTTCCCAAATACCTCAACTGGCATGCAAACTCATTAACTTATTACGTGAAATTATTTCCTTCTGGTGTTGGAAACGATTCGTTTAAATAGTTATTAATTTTTTTACCTGTAAATTTACAAATGGGTGAAGGTGAAATACTTCTAACAATTCAGTTAACCAAATTGGTAAATTGTCGTTGCTATAATGTGCTGTAAAGTAGACCCTTAACTCAAAATTAGTTGACCCAAGAAACGAGTTTTCCAATTTTCGCCTAATTAATGGCTAACGGTCATTAATCGAGTGTTTAAAAAATTAAGTATCCAATTAAAATGAATGAATTATTTTTCACTGGTGGTCCCACTTCCAAAACTAGTCCAGTAAAATGATATTTCCGCCGGGATCTGCGTTTGTAAAATATTTCAAGCGAAAGGATTCGGATCCCAGATAAAAGAGAAAGGGGAGAAGAAAAAACGGGTGCAAATTCGTTGAAAAAAAGTGAGAATAGTGAGGTCGAATGAGCGATGGAGAAGATCTTGAGGTAGATAATATCCCTGTACCTACAGAGACACGAGATTTCCGCTTTTTCGGATGTCAATTACGAAATTAAAGGCGAAAGGTCGAGACCAATTTCACAGTTGCTATTTACGCTGAGTAAACCTTAAGGTTTCGTGCGAATAAAAAAAATGCGGCGATATTTTTACGTTTTTTTGGTATTTAGAGACCTTTGGACATTCGTGTTCTAGGTCGCGAGGAAATCCAGGGGGAATTAAACGTTGGGAAATTGTGAAAATTGTGCAAGTACGGGAAAAATGTCGAGTTCATGTCTTTTGCAAAGACAAATAAAATAATAAAATTGCATTTTTTTTCTCTTCAATTGCCCGGAGAAAAAAAGTTGTCTTTCGTAAATTATGAAGAATAATTTATGAATAATGAATAAATAACTCATAATTATTCATGTCTCAATGACAGGAAAGTTTGCAGTCATGAAGAAAGTTTTCTCCTTTGTTGTGAGTAAAGATAGAGAAATGGAAACTAAAATATTTGTCAAGTGCTCGTAAAAAATATTTGAATTTCACGGTTCGGGTGGTTAACAGCTCGAGGCACTAGAAAATTCAATTTCCAGTTGAAAAATTATTGCCAATGAAGTCAGCTGGAGCAGTCCATTTCCGAGAAACAAAAATTTCCTGAATTCGCAGAAATGGTGACCTCTCGCCCCGAGAAAGGCCCATTATCTCAATAAATGTAATTATCACCTCCACATGAGGATGAACTTGAAAACCCTTTGCATTTCTTCAAATTAACGGGGATAAGGTGATTACGAGCACTAGAGAGTTAAACCTTGAAGTGAAAACAACTTGTGCACCTGTGGACAACGTAATTGATGACACTTATTAGATTTATGAATAACTTTCTTCTTCGCACATATATTAATTGAGTTCATTCACTTGATAAAAAAATTTATTTGCTGTAAAACCGCGAAAATTCACTTCACGTTCAAATTATTAAAAATAAAATTCCACAATTATCGAGTCCAAAATAAATTCGTGCAATTCTCGACTCAAATATTCCAAATTCTTCTTCACAATCTTTGCTTTTATTTTTTCATTTTTTTTTAACATTTGAAACCAGGAAGAAAGAATTTCCAATCGAATTGGACTCGATAAGGAAACATTTCTCGCGTAAAAATGTCAAGAGTTTGTTTCAGATAAATAATTATTCTCCACACAAACATAAAGCCAACTAGTCTCGTGTAATCACCAACTCCAAGTGAAAAACCACGCGACAAGGAAGACCGGAAGTGCGAGTAGTCTCTACACTCGCTCGAGACGAGAGAAATCTCATCGAGTGAGGTCACACGAGACTCACAATAAAAAATCAAGAAGAGTGAGAAACTGAAAAAAGGAGTTTTCACTTTCAACCGATGATCTCAGCTCGCAACACATAGAATTTACTGCACGATTAACTAGTACAGTTGCTTTTTACGATTCGATATTTCTGGGCCCATGGGAATAATCGAGAGATCGAAGTCTGGAAGACGAAGAAAGTTCTTGAGGGCAGGGGGAACAGCCTTCACCTTCGATCTATCGACAAAATTTTTTCATGAGCAAAAGCAGACGAATGAAAAATGTAAAATCACTCAAACTCCTCGAGAGCGAGAGGGGGAAGAAAAAGGAAAGTTGAAAAAATTGAATTTTTATAAGGGGAAGTGAGGATTCCCACGCTTATTAAAAATAAAATTCAATTGAATGGTTGACATAACGATTAAAACATTGAGAGTATATGCGAATTGCCTTTCACTCTCGCACAATCTGGGACTAATCTATTGTGTGAGAGAATTCTTCTCGACGTGTTTTACATTTTTTTTTTTCTTTCCATCCACGTTCTAGTTCTACGCTCCTTCCATCGAGGTATTTTTTTTTATTCCTGTGTTTATAGAAAACGGAAAAACCGTGTGACGGTGGTGATTTTGTACCGAGAAACTCGGCTGTTTTTGTTTAGTCTTCCGTGTTTAATTGCCGAGGAATAATTATAAAAATCTATTCAACGGTGGACCAGCGAAATTGCAGAGAGACATGTCCGACGGAAAATTTATATAGCGTTCCACATCTTGTGACGTCACAGGAAATTGTTGAAGAAAAAAAATATTTTGCGAAATATCCACTTACACGGAGGGAAATTTTAGGTGAAAATTAGACACTCAGGGGGGCGAAACGAGGGACGAAGGTTTTTGTTACAACAATTAGCCTGAGGAGCAATTATTATGAGGTTTAATTTTTTATTTTTATTTGTCGTTATTTTTTGAAAATTCTATTTCTCCGGTCTAATCACTGCCAATTAATTACGTTTCAATTACGATAATCATATTACTCTAGAAGATGGGCATTTGCTACGTGACCGTGAATGAATTTCTTTAAATTTTCGATGTTCGATATTTTTTTTCTCAGTCTAGGAAGGGAACCATTATTATCCTCGATATAATTTTACAAGAAAAATTTACGAAAAAAATTACACCGAGAAACTCCGCCGTTTTTATTTATTCTTCCGTCTTTAATTACCGGGGAATAATTATAAAAATCTATTTAACGATGGAGCAGCAAAGTTATACAGAAAATTTAATCCTTTTAAAAAAATTCAGGCGCGACAGAAAGTCCCACCGTTTAGCTCATTTCTTCGCGGCCTAATGAAGTAATATATAGTATAAGTATATGCAACATTACTAAGTCCATAAAAGCACTTAATTTAACTCGACGTTTTTTTCTTTACACCTGTGGTCTTTCGCGTTTCACTCGGAATTATCTCGGTAACTATCGACTTTAGAGGACAATGTTGTCTATAACTTGTTTCGAGAAATGAAATTCTCTAGAAGAAAGATCTTATGACATTTTTCGATAGACGACCCAGATCTCGCGATATCTCGCATTATCCAAAACCGGAGGGAAACACCACCTGTCGATACGCCATGCAATGCTCATTGCGTCCATCATAAATCATAAAAACTAGATATGACCGAATGTTTTCTAATCCGTTCACTCGCACATTGAACCGATTCCACGGAAATTAATCAACGAAGAGCAAAAAATCCCACTGACGGCTCCATAACTCCCGTTAAAACGACAAATTCATGGATTTAAAAAATTGAAAAAAAAATTGTTTCCCGCCAAGTGAAAAATCCCCTCATAACCGATGAAAATACTTCCGGTCAGTGAATTATGTAAAAGAAATTTATTTATGACGATATTCGGATTGAGTTTGCGGCGGGATAAATATTTTGCGCGCCTCAGGCGCAATAAAATAACTTTTCCTTTTCTTTTTTTTTTTGATTATGGTTCCAGTGAAAGGATGACCGCTCGGGGATGCCCCTCTCTTCGTAATTCCGTATTGGTCCCGGGATGACCGGTTATGCGGTTGTACGAATGCCAGGACACGCGGGGAAATGAGATGAGACTGATAATTCTCGATGAAACATTCTAATCTGGAATGCGACGAGTTACTTTCATCGGAGGATGTGTTAAGCCGCTAAATGATTAATCATTTTTTCTTTAGAAAGTCATAATACACTTGACGAGGTCAAGCCTGTTGAAGATGATAACAAACCCGATGAAGAAGATCAACAATTTCATTAAAAAATTATCACTCGTGCGAAAAGTAAAATTTGTCACACGTTTTGCACGCTCAGCACGCCATCACGGTATCACGAAAAATAATAGATTTATCAATAATAATAGTCTCAAATAGATGTGATGATTCTCGAAGCATGTGTTAACTGGTGAAAGTGGCGTCGAAAGTCGCCAGATGTGAGGATGACGCTGATGCCCTGAGAAAAATAATCGAAAAATATTTTTCCATCCAAAAACTATTTCGTAAACGAGTGGAAGTGGATCCCGAGAAATTGTCCATTAAAAAAGTTCTTTGACATTTTCTCATACACCTGCTGAATCCCTAGCTATTTCCCAACTCATATTTTATTCCGTACCCTCGCTGAATTCATCAGTCGACATTGTAGATTAAATTTTCCAAGTACACATCGCCACTTTCTACACATCCTCGAGTGCATTGCACGGCTATTCAATCCTCCCACAATTCACATTGTACGACATAAATGGATATACAAAAATAAGAAATTCAATGGAACAAAAAATTACAATTGAATTTCTATACATATTCAGTTTAATTTGATTGATTTACGTGAGAGGTCGATTTCTCATGCCCTTGAGGCTCTTATAAGGAAATAAATTTAATTTTCCATTTCAAGAAAATCACATTATTTCGTTCTGCAATTTAGTTAATTGCGTCTGAACGAATCGGCCCAAAATGCATTGAAATATGTGAATAAAGGAGATTAATTGGGGCCATTCACAAGCTCAAAATGATGAAGAAAAAATTGACTCATCAGAAGTTGAATAGCGTTCTTTCTATTCATTATCCCACAAGAAAAAATGTTACGAGTTTCACAACGAAAAACATTATTCATTAGTAATTGCTAGGCTTACGTCAAAACAAAAAAATCTATTAATAATTGCTGAATTGCGTGGACGGCTAAACGTTTTTTTTGTTTCATTCAAAATACAAAAAACCGACATTTTTGTGCGCGAAGAAATCGTCGAAATCGTCGTTCCATATACTAATTTCACTTGATGACCTAAGGGTCATCTTAAAGCATTATTCCTCCCATCAGTTGTAGATTTCACTCTTGAACAGTAGAATGGAGGAATTTTCTGGTATGCATTATTATACCTTTCATTGCGAAAGATTTCGAGTAATTTCCGGGCGAATGAAAGCCCGAGAAAGCTGTTATTACTTTATTCCTTTCTGGATGATGCATTCAATACGGATGAATGCATCTCCTCCACTTTTCTCGCCAAATTGGATGAATTCCGTGAGTTAATCGTTTCCTATCTCTCCAATAACTGCTTCTACCAAAAAACTACATAAGACATTTTTCGAAGATCTAAGAATTCCCCACAAAAAAGTTCTGATGACATTTTTCCCTAGAAGATCTCCTAAGCCTCCTAATGAGCCCGTAAAAATTATCTGTTTCCAGTTTCCAACTCGTCACACTCCAGACCCCCGCGTCCGGCTGTCCACCACCCAACAGCAGCAGATCCTCACCGACGTCCAGCAACATCAATTGCGCTACAACTACCCGGGGAGCTCCCACGTGACCTTTCCGCAGTCCCAGCTGACGTCCAAGTCCGACGCATCGCTGTACCCCTCTCTCGCGAAATATAAAGTCGATCGAACGAAGCAATCAACAGAGCGACCGTTCCCGCAGACGGCCCAGTACTCGATTCCCCAGTTTTCCTCCTCCCTCTACCCCAACCTGGCAGGTGCAACAGACCTGCCGAGTGCCTACTACAACGATGCCTCTTCCATCAGCCTCCAAAGCTACTACGAGAAACAGCGAGAACTTGATCTCCTTCGGAAGCAACGAGAGCAGCTCATTCTCGAGCAAAATGAGCTCAGAAGACAGCAGGAGTTGCTCCGACTCCAGCAGCTGAGGGCTCTGACATCAACAACTACAAGTACCACTACCCCGACACCAACGACTCCCTCCACGGTATTGTTATCGTCCCCAACAGCACGACGAATTACACCAGCGGAGTCTGAGCTGTTTCTGAAAGCCATTGCAACTCATCAAAAGAAATTCTCGACCACAGCGAAGCCATTCACAACGTCCCTCACACCACTCACAACTGCAAAAGCTCACCAAGATGTGAAGACAGAGGAGCCTCAGGACATTCCCAAGGATCTTCTGCAGCTCATTCAGGCGCAGAACCCTCAGCTGATCGGCACAGGCAAGAACAAGCCCCAAATCAAGATCATTTATCAAACTGAGAAGCCACCAACGAGGCCAAGCAAACCGAAAACTTCTGAGAAGGAACAGCTACTTCGTCAGCTAAAGCTGGCTCTGGCAGATAATGGCGATGATGAGGGAAAGAACGTGACGACGAGGGACCTGGTGTTGCCCAATGGACGTAAATTGCAGATTATCCAGGCGCCCAATGGTCTGTCTTCCATCATTCCGAATGAGGGCTCAAGTCAGTTCCAGACGGTGACACAGGCACTGGATCTGAACTCTGGTTCCACGACGACGGTGAAGCCTGCCAAAGCAGTCCTGGAGGAACTGACCAAGGGAGTGCTACCTCCCGGCGCCGATTTCGAAGTCTTGAGGCACAAGGATGATGGGAAACTTGAGGACGTGGCCAGGTCGACGATCCAGGGAGCCGGGAAGAAGGTGACGTTTGTGGTTCTGGAGGAGCAGTCTGATGGTTCCTTCAAGGTTCAAGGGGTGAAAGGCAATTCCAAGGAAGACGGAGGGGTCGATGTTGAGAGCATCGTCGAGAAGATTAAGAAAGGGGAAATCAAGCTGCCACCGAGCTCCAAGAGCCCCAGGGAATCCAAGACCACCACGAGGGGGGTGAGCAGAGTCGAGGAGAAGGTGACCACCATCAGGCCGACCACTATCAAGTACACAGGAGTACCTAGTGCTGCAAAAGTTAGGGATGGGTGAGTTTAGAGCTTGAGTACATGTAACATGTCGAGATCGTAAGCGTCAGAATTTTTTACAGCATCCAGTGGTCCATTTTTAATTTATAGTTGAAGAATATATTAGATTTGATTGACTAGACCACATAGTGGATAATGTAGAACATCCTTTCCCTCATCTTTCAATTTTTTCCTCTGAGATCTCTCCTCCACCGAATAATGAGTCAATTTCGACGTATTTCAGGGAACCATCGATTGATTATTCTCCCCAAGTGACGGTAACCCCAAAATCAGTGTCTCAGCTGGACAATTACGTGACGTCAGCATCGACTCAATCAGCCAATATCTACAACTCAATCTCGACGTTCAATCCAACAACAGCGAGAGCCCCATCCACCGCATACAGATCAATCTCCACGACAATTCAACCACTGAGAAGTCATTTCATCCCAACAATGGCACCGGTTAGTGAAATCATAAGTACGACACATCCGCCGGTATTCACGACCTCGTATGCACCTCAATCCTCGTCGTACGTTCACTTCACTTCAACGGCTACACCGATACCGAGGGCCATTTCCAGTACTGAGGCTTCTACTCTCAACAACGCTGGGGCCAGTGAAAATCTGATATTCAATGATTTCGGGGGAAGTCCAGGATCGTCCTTTGAAACGAGTACTGGGGGGGAGTCTCAACCGCTGGAGACCATTGCCAATTTTCTGAGGAGGGAGGGACTCTTCGCCATGGCCAAGTATCTCAGACAGTCAGGACTAGATACCGTACTCAATGAAACTGGTGAGTCTTTATTTTTGTGTCAAAATAGCAGATGTGATATGATTTTTAAATGAAAGATCTGAGGAATGGATCAATAATTATTAAAATTTAGATTCAGAACAAACATTTGTGGCTCTTCCACTTCTCGCTTCGTTTGATTTGTTGATTAACTTCGATTAATTATTATTTCCATTCTAATCGTCGATTAAAGAAATAACGAAAATCGAAGAACGAATACTTTCTCATATTTTAATGACTACTTTCGAAACATAAAAACAACGGAACTACACATGTGAAATATGAATACCCATTCACATAAAATTTCCAAGATATTTCCATTTTTATGAATAAAAAAATTTCTCGTCGACAGGTTCCCTAGACCCAATTCTCCAGCCCTTCATCTCAACATCTTTTTTCTTTCTAGAAACTCGCACGTCGTCATTTTATCGACTATTTTCATCTCTGATTTTTTATTTGAACCTCTGGGGGCTGGCCAATTGATTTCCTCTTTTTCTAATTACAAAATAAGCATCAATCAATTTTTTTACGGTCAATAGCCGCTCGTAATAAAACACTTCACATTCCCTTCGTATTTTCCCATCTCCAGAGGAACAAAAAACGATGTGCGGATGAGAAATTGAACGAAATTTCGCAATGAAGAGGAAAAAAATGTGAGAGAGCGCGTGAGAACCCGATTGAACGCGTTGCGATGTGAGTTAATGAGAAGTATTCCAAGTGTCTTCCTTATTGAGAGCCACCACATGAAGACGTATTACTTACTCTCGCGGTGGATCATCCAGGAGTCATATGGTTACGCTCTAATCACGAATTTATTTTCCCCCCGATTTTTCACCAGCGATTTGCTGCCTTCGTTCCACTTGATTGGAGGGATAATAACAGGGCACTAAATTTTTATTGGCTCCGCTGATTTCCCGATATTTGTTACTAATCGTTATCATTTCGTTCAATCACGAGAGATTCACAATACGGAAACAATTTTTTTCTTCTGAAGAACAGGGACATTTCATCTGGTAGTTTATGAACAGTTGGTGGAAGAACTTCTTCCGCAGCTGTTCCTGGCGATGGCGATGGAGAGGCAATTTTCATTGATGATTTGAGAGGCATGAAATGATAATTAAGCGAATTTGTAGAGCGTAAAAACTCTTGAAATGCGATCAAAGAATTTCTCAATTTTTTCCCCAAAGGATAGTATCACTTCCCGATGTTTTTCGCTGGAAAAAAATGCGAGATTTTTTTTTCAGGTCCCTACACGATATTTGTGCCCACCGACAAGGCCTTCAGGACACTCCTAGTGCAGCTGGGAGGCCCTGAGAAGGCCGAACAGAAATTCAAGGAAAATCCGAGATTGCTAAGTGGTGTGAGTAAAGAATCATGTTTATGTTTTTTGTACCGAGCGGTATAAATATCACTTTCACCAATATTTACACCACAAATACATATTTTTTACTTAATCACCAATAACGTGCACAATTTCTTCATTATATTTCCGTAATACCGTATCGACCCGCAATAATTCGCAAATAATCATAAAAAAATTATTGTATTAACAAAACTAAGATAAGATTGTGACAAATCATTTGTTTCGTTCTTCTTTTTAGAAAAAAACCCTAATGAATTTTCCTTTTAATTACCAAAAAATAATCATTTTCAGTTATTATTGCATCACGTAATCCCAGGTGCCTTCAGGATCGACTCATTGCAAGACGAAATGACAGGAGTTTCACTCGCCGGAACTCAACTGAGAGTGAATGTTTATGATATGCATGATCAAGAGTGGAATGACGTTAAGGTAAAACAACGAAAATAATTTTAAAAACTGGTAAAGGTAATGGGCGTAGTATTTTTTAAACGTAAAAAAATTCGCTCATTAGACAAGCTCATTTAGCGAATCAATTTTCAGCTAATTAGTGAACGTTTTTCTGTATCAATTGACGCAGGTGACAACGATAAACGGAGCAAGAGTAGCGCCCAACAAACGTGATATTGAGATACCCCAGGGAATTGCCCATGCAGTAGACCGTGTTATGTTTCCACTTCCTGTCGGTGATTTAACGCAGACCCTTGCTGCCGATCGCGAACAGAGATTCGGTACTTTCCTGAGGATACTACATGCATCCGGTCTCGAGGATACCCTTGCTGGTAATTAATGCATTTGTTTAAACAAATTTAACTGCAAAATTCAAATCTGTGCAACTTTAAATCACTTCAGAGTGAGTACATAGTTGTGTAGGTAATTATTACGGTAATGAGCGATGTTAGGAGAAAATATGATGAGAAACTTTTTTTAGAGAATTTATTTTTCTACAAAAAAGGTTCTGAGGTATTTTATGATGGGATTAATCGTTATGGGAATATTGGAAAAAATAAGGGAAAGTCTTTGAGTCGAACGTGAAGAAAATTTATAATTAATGATTCAACGCACAGAAATGTCGATAAATGTCAGAACTTTTCTTCTGCTCGCATTACTTGAAGGAATGCTAATGTTGCCATCAAAATAAATTACAGAGTTTTGTTAACAAGTGGAGCAACAAATCCTAATTGCAGAATCTGTGGCAATCTAATAATAATGGAGAAAAAAAAAGACTAAATTGTGTTATAAAACGTATTTTAACGACTGATGAGCATCAGAGTGAAAGTGGAACAGTTGGAACATTTCAAAGATCCACTAAAATGGATTACAATTGTATTTCTTTTTGGATTAGCAAATGAATCTGGAGTGTTTGGCCGACATTTGAGGAATAAATTCCCGCAAATTTCCTTTTAATCTCGTGAATTAACGTGACGCGAGGGCGAAATTTCATTCAGGTGGGCTTTCCGGGATATTATATGTGCCTTCCTACTGTGGATTCATGTTATATAAAGCGAAGGGGGGAGATTAAATCGTGAGAAAGGATGCGAGAACCATTTATTCTTTTTTTTAATTAAAGACAAGATTTTTTGAAATGTTTATTTTGGAGGAAAGCGCCGAGACTTTTTCTTGTAGATCTAATTCTTCGTAAAAAATAGAATTTGTTGGTTGAGTGGTCAAAAATATTTCCCCACCTTTTCACGCAAATTTTGTATTGAAATTTTGCAATGGGCAATGAATGAATGATTGGGAGTTGTTATGACAAAATAAATTTACGTTTCTTCTTCAGGTACCAAGACATTCACAGTTTTTGCCCCAACGGATTCGGCGTTCGCCGCGGCGACATCGAATTCCGGGCGGCCGGTGTGGACCGAGGGCGATGGTCCAGAAATTGCAAAAAACATAATTTCACGGCATATTATACCAACAACGATGTACACGGCTGGCATGAGGTTTTACCATCAGAAGGACACACTCAGACCCCAGTTCACACTGAGAATCCAGAAAAATGGAGGTCAGTAATCGATTTTTCACGACATATGAGTGAATTTATATCTCGAACTTTCGAAAATTAACGCGAAAGAGAGAGGAACAGCCGTAGGCTGAGAATTTCGTCGAAAGTTATCGTTTCGGGATGACTTTGGTGATTGTCATGATAACCCTCTTGACCCAGTAAAATAATCATGTTATTGGAACTCCTCTCACCGGTCATCTAACGTTGATTTATCGTTTTCTCTGAGTTTCGTTTTTCTATATTGACTAGTCGGCCGATTATCGTGAGAATCGTTGATAGTAGGGGGAAATGTTATGAAACATTTTTTTGGAGAATGAAATTCTCTAAAAAAAAGTTTTTGTCACATTTTTTCCTGCACTCTCTAGTTTTCGAAATAATTACGATCTTAGATTGAATAGAAGATAATTGAAATTGAATCATCCCACAAACGTTTCCTATTTAAATAAATATTATTATTATTCATTATAATTTATGCCGACTGTTCTCACCAGCCTCTAATAATTATCCACTACTTTTGTCATTTGCTATCGTTATGGAATATTTGAAAACACGAAAGTCTAGCCTTCATTGTTGTTTTCTAATCTTTATCAGTCACTGCTCTGATTGAGGTGAAGTATGACGCAGTTGTTGCGAGAAACTAAAAATAAGAGAGGAAATATAAAAAAGAAATGGAATATAATCCTTAATAAGGATTTAAATAATTAGTTTCATTTAAAATTGAATTTGATTTTCGAATTCCTCGATAACTCACCGACATATAATTTTCCATCAAGAGCGGATTTAAATTTCCGACCAACAGCCGAGGGGGTAATTTACTCCTGACTAGAATGAGTCCTATTGTTTTCTGATGTTTGGCATCTAGGATTTCCCAGCTACTGGCATAAGCTGCCTCCCCCACTGCCAATGTCTACCAATAGGATTGAAAAATTCATTGAGACATGTGCAATATCTTCGGCTTTGATAAATTTACTTCCTGTGCAAGTAGATCCCCCGGAAGATAATAGAAGAGTAACTGCTGGGCGTAATAAATAGCGAGGACCATGAAGAGAAGAATAATCGTCGACTCCGTGGTTTTCTGTGACGAAAAATAATGAAAATAATTTCTAAAACTCCAGCTAATGGAGTTTTAAAGAAAATAGATTTTTCATTATTTATTATGGAATTTAGTAGAAACTCGAATGACAACTGGGTGGGAAAAATAATATGAAATTTCACAGGAATTTGACGAGTTGTCGAATTCCTACTCCTGGGATTCGAATTTCTACTAAATTCGACAATATACATCAGGTGACAATACTTACGCTCGTTATTGTCAACCCAGCGCAGCAAATAGCAATAACAGCTGCCAGGAACAACAGCAAGACGATATAAGTGAAGGACGTGTTGATGAGAATGACATCACTGCAATTGTTCAAACTGAAGAATAATTTGGAATTTAAAAATTGTTGATTATCTCGACAACCGCTGGTTCTAGGAGAAAATATCCCAATATCTGTTTCACAGCTCTTTAAATTTTCCACATTAGTGTTCTTATGACATTTTTTCCTAGAACATTTTATTCTCGAGAAAATGGCAAGCGAAAGAAAATAAAGGAATCATTTACTCAAGAACGTTGGCATGAATTTCTACAATTCCGGAAATGACCCTTTGCAACTCGTGCCCGAACTTCCTACCGAAATTCCTCACCGATAAGGTCCGCAATTTATCCTGAACGACCTTCAGCCTGGCACAGCAATGGCTAACGTACCAGACGAAAGTGAATTCAGTGGAGCAGGCGCACGCCAGAACAGACGTCAAAATCACTTGATGAAGATAAGAAATGGCATATCCCAGGGTGGAATTCTGGCAATTCCAGGGGTAATAAGCGAGAAAGGGAAGCTCGTGAGTGGATCGCATCAGCGGCAGACTGAAGTAGCCAACCATCAAAACCAATATTGATCCGAAGACAGATGTAGATGCGATGTTTCCATACTTCATGTACGCCCCGAGGTAGTTGTACTCCTCGCTGTTTGGATTGTTCAGACATTCCTCGAGGCTTATCGAGAGCTTCCTCAGGGGTGATTTGTTGTACCTGTAGATGCAGATTTTACCGAGGGCTATGAACAATGCCATCTGGAAGTTCAGAAGATGGACGAGGAAATCAAGAAAGTGATCAGATTGATGACCGGGCCTTATCCTAGGATTATCTCGATAAGGAAGAGATCTACGGGAAAATGGCATCAGAACTTTTTGTAGAGAATTCAATTCTCGACAGAAATCTCTAATGACATTTTCTCGTCAACCCAACGACCTTCAAGATAATCCGCTCCAACGATCTCTTGAACATCATCAACATCGAGGACTTACGAACCATAGGCCCTATGCTTTCAGCAGCAGCGACAAAATTCTCACACTTGATGTAGCACGTCATCAGCATGCTGAGGCCTTGCTGGAGTGCCATCATCCCCACAGCAATCAAATGTCCATAATCAAAAATTTTGCTCATGAAACTCTCAGCTCTCAGCAACGGCCAAAGTGCGAGAATTCTCAAACAATAGCTCGTTAAATTCCAGTGAAATTTCAGATTATTTTTCCCACCCATTTGTCATAAAATTAAACACTCTTTCACCATCAAAGCACAAATGATAGATTCGTCGGAGGTTCTGACACTCAAATGAGAGAATAATTTTTCCTTCCGAGGGGATATCATCAATATTACCAACAGGTAATTAACCGATCGATGAGTGATTGCTGTCATTTCTGCTGTTCAAAGACCGATTGTCCGGGTAATAACACATTCTCGATGGGAAAAAAAATACTTTCCATTGCATTACGGGAAATTGATGCCATTAAGTCATTATTGATACGTTTATCTAGGGACGCCATTACGCTGGCAAATTGTACCGATTGTTTCGGTTCCCATCGCGATTAATTTATTCTTCGCGAACGGTGAGTCACGTCAGATGATGCGGAAGGATAATTAGTGATGATAAAGAAGTGGTTGAACATCTATCAAATTTTTGTTAAGAATTCTAGGGATTTTTAACAGCAAATTTGTTGTGGAAATTATTTTATTAATGTCTTGCTCATTATTTTGTACCAGAAATTCAATAAAAATTCATTATCATTACTCATTATTGAGTGTATAGACAAGAGGTGCCTGTGGTCCCAATATCACTGAAACTGTTCTGTTCATGAAATAAATTAAATAAATATAAATGAGATAGATCCATATTTTTCTGCAGAATATAATATTTCATAAAAAAAATAAGAAAAATCAATTTTCTGTTCCAGGTCGTATCAAAGTAAATGAAGCTCAGATTTTAACTCACAATATTCCAGCAACCAACGGTGTGATCCACGCAATCGACTCAATGCTCTGATCATTGAAATTCCTTTGAAAAACACCCGAAAAATCGTAGAATCGGAAACCTGACATTAAAAAAAAATTCGCCACAAAAAATGTGAAAATGTTTGACGATGAATGCCATAAGGTCGAATGTAGAAGGGTTGGAGAACGTCCATAAAGCACCACGTGCCTCCAAAAGGAATCACAATTATAAAAACATTGAAAACAGAAAAAAATAGAAGTTCCACCTCCGAATGGACTTTCTCATGAGAAATTCATGATCTTTTCAACTGGAGCACGTGGATAAATTTAGCACCTAGGCTTTCGCCTAGTCGACGACTATGCAAGGACTAATTTATGAGTAATCACTTGAAAAGAATTAAAAAATGATAATGCACGAAGGAAAGTATTAACCCTCTTCATCCCTATTTTTTCTAAACCATGAAAATGATAAATCTTCTGTTGTATAGTGATGGTGATGTGTCTTTGATAGTTCTACCTGTTTAAGTTATCTGTCGAAGAGTATGTATTAATGCTAAATAAAGTGTACAGAATTTTTAAGACATTTATTTTGATCTCCTCCTTTAAGAAAACTCATCAGAAAAGATCAACAACTTTTTCAGAAATATTTCGGTAGGTCAAGGACTTTACACGAGCTTTAGATTGTCCAGAAGTTGTTCCAGACCGAAATGTCAATAGGTTTTTTTGTGGAAAATTTAGTTCTCTAAATAAAATGTCTTTTGACATTTTTCCCCAAATCCATTTACTACTGAGATAATTACGCTAATTGGACTCTTCGAGGATGGATTCTCCATTTTGGAAACGTCTTTTCTTTTAATTGTTCTTATTTATAACTTTTGAATCAAAGTTATTGAAGAATTACCGATGAAAAAATTATAAGGTTTTTTATAAAAAAAAGGAACTGCTTTGTAAAAACGTCTCGAGAGCGACCGATTTAAAAAAAAATGGCGGCAGACAATTACAGTAGCTTTTGAAATTCTCCACAAAAAAGCTAAAAATAATCGTGGATTCATCAAAAAACATAAATAAACTGTTTCCTCCGAATTTTTAACGCAAATACTCATAACCTAGTTCAATTAATCTATGAGAATTTCTCAAATCTGATATTTTATTCAGTTAAATTGAAGTGAAGATAACCTCCTAGTTCTGTTCTGTTCGGTGGATATTATCGAGAAAAAGTGGAAACAGAAGATAAATAAATGTGATGAATAACAATTCAATAATGTGACGTGAAGGAATAAATGAGTTGATTGAAAATTGTTGTGACAGTGAGTTTTCTGGATTATGTCGAGTGAAAATATTGTTGTTGAGCGGGAGGAGGGAGCGATTGATGGAGACAGACATCAGGTGCAATTGACAGATGCCATTGGAGATTCGGAAATGTCACAATTGTTGAGGGAACAGAATCAATTGTTAATGAGACAGAAGTCACAACAGTTCGTCGAGGAGATTAATTTCAAGGAGATACAGACGGAAGAGGTTAGAATCTTGTTTTCCTCGAGAGTTTCGCTTTTCTTTAATAAATTTCGCTTGACATTGTCATTGCCAATTCTGCCTAATTATATCAAATGGTTTTCAACTCCTATGACCATTTATTTACCTCAGCTCACAGACTTCTAGCATTTAAATAAGTCGTGAAGGGAAAATGTCTATGGAAATATGAGCGAATATCTCCAGAACTGTTGGATTCACGAGGAAATGTCAAAGAAACAATTTGTTGGGAATTCTATTGTCAAAAAAAAATGTTTCTTGATACATTTACGTAAACCCACTCATTCCCAACATAATCACGCAATTGTCAAGACTTTGACTTAAGAACTGGTCAACAATTTCCGAAATTTTACCAAATTCTGTTGTAATATTTTTTAATTATTTAGGTTGTTGGTAAAGGCTCCTTCGGGGTCGTCTACAAGGCCAAATGGCGGGGGAGGTATGTCGCTGTGAAGCACATAAATACAGAGGGAGAACGCAGGGCATTTGCTGTAGAAGTGCGACAGTTATCCAGGGTCTCACACCCGAACATCGTGAGGCTCTACGGAGCCTGCACCACGGATCCAGTCTGTCTCGTCATGGAATATGCTGAGGGGGGATCTCTCTACAATGGTTATTTGATTTTTACCAACAAACCACTTCTTCATATTTGAAAATTCAATTTATCGTTGCCGAAAAATTCAGGATAGCGATGACATCCAGATTAGTCTTCCGAGGATTTCGTGAATAGCTCGGAAACTATTGGGTCTGGAGGAAAATCTTATACGATATTTTTTGCATACGATTTAATTCCCAAAAATAAATGTCTGCACTTCTTTCCTCCCAAACCCAACCGTTTCTGACATATTCCCGAAAACTGTTGAAGAATTTTTCTGTTCATCGAATTCGTCTGTTAATTTTGGATTTTTGCTTGTAGTCCTTCATTGCGAGCCCAAGCCACATTACACCGCAGGTCATGCCATAAGTTGGGCCCTCCAGTGTGCAAAGGGAGTTCAGTACCTCCACAGTATGAAGCCAAAGCCACTGATTCACAGGTAATAATTAACTAAGAATAGTAAATAATTTTCAAACTCCCCAAAAGGATCGTAATCTCTCACAATTCATTTTTTTCAATTCGTGGGATCACCACACCCACCCCAGAATGTACCTGATTTTTTTAGGTCTTTCTAAAGTGTATGACTTCCCAACAAAACTCCTCTAATCCTAAACATTGAAATTAATCAACTGCTAAATTTATTTCATGTCATTAATGTTTCAGAGACCTGAAACCACCGAATCTACTCTTAATCCTGGGTGGTCGAACCCTAAAGATCTGTGACTTTGGTACTGCCTGTGACCTGAACACTTATATGACCAACAACAAGGGCTCAGCCGCATGGATGGCCCCTGAAGTGTTCGAGGGCTCGAAATACACTGAAAAGTGTGACATATTCAGTTGGGGAGTTATCCTGTGGGAAGTATTGACGAGGCGAAAGCCTTTCGATGACATTGGAGGCTCTGCCTACAGGATCATGTGGGCAGTGCACATAGGACAGAGACCACCACTCATCGAGGGTTGTCCCAAGCCCATTGAGGACTTAATGACGAGGTTCTTTAATTATTTTCAAGTCTTACGGCATTTGAAGTCTTATGACATTTTCTTTAAAAATCAACCGTTACGAAGATCAAACTCGTAATTGAATCCGTAAAATTTCAGGTGCTGGCAGAAAAATCCTGAGGGTCGCCCTGGGATGGAGGAAATAGTCACAGTAATGACACACTTGTCAGAATTCGTCAGCGGCGAGTTGGAGCCAGTGGAGTACATGCCAAGTAATAATAAAAATAAAGAGAAATCGAGAAAATAAACTCAATCATTAATTAATGTTTCTAGGTATGAGCGAGGAACTCGGGGAGGACATGTCCAACGAAGACGACACGATAGATATGACGTGGAACGAATCGAGTCAATTGGACAGGGACGCAAGTGTTCCTGGGGATGATAATGTTCATGAGACCCTCGAGGGTGGTTTGAAAAATGGACCAGGGAAAGGGGAAGCCTATAGTTCTGATTTTCAGGAGTCACCAAGGGTCTTTGCAAATGACGAGGAGATGGAGGGCTCCACTGTTCGAGTGACATCACGACCTCCAGTGGCTCCAGTCCGGTCTGGGGGGCTCTCCAGAATGGAGGGGCAGGGCTTCCAACCCCTTCACATCGATTGTGATCCAGTAATGATTTATTATTATTCTTCAATTTCATTTTCATTAAAATACATTTTTTTGACAATAAATCCTCCACATTTCAATGATTTTAAAATGAATTAATTCATCTCAGGGCTCCTGGGAGCTGCAGAACATGGCAGGATTCGATAAAATGGGACTGAAAACGAAGAAAAATCCCGAGAAAGTACCCGGTGAGTGAGTGAGATTGTCAAGCTCAGGCTAATAATTTTCCTTCAAACTTCATAATTTTATGTGAAACAAGATAATCAAAGATTAATTTTCTCCCGTGATGTGGAGCTCAGTCTACTGCAACAATGACTAATGAGTCATAGCAACGTAGAAATAACCACGTGCCCGAATTAAAAACGTGAAAATAAACTCCCTGAGTTGCATTCAGTGTATTTCCTCCAGAAGTCGATCGCAAAAAATCGTTCAGTCCCTAAAAAAGTAATCTCTCCACGTGGGATATCAATAAAGAATAATGATCTCGGTATTATCAACGCGTTACCATGTATATCCCTCGAGCTTACGTGATCGACGGAACGAAAGCCTGTAATTCCCCTCCCAATGGTCTTTTGGGGTGGAGTAAAATTTATTTTGAGTACAAGAAAAAAGCTTCTGCGATTTGAAACTCTGACTCACGGGCAAAACTCGGACAGTCCCAGCCAGACAACGATGCCAGAGGTCCCGCGAGTCATCGTTTCAATCTGTCAACAAAAGAAAATGAGAATAATCTCGTTTGTTGTTGAGATTAATTCGTCAATCTGACGGACTGAACAAATGCCAAACCGATTTATGTGAATAACTGCGAAACAAGCAGCTTTAGAAGAAAGTTCGTGAAGACTTTTTTTATGACAAATTGAATTCCCTATAAAAAATGTCTTATGACTTTTTTTCGTAAAATCAACAGTTACCGAGATATCATCGAATATAATCGCTAATTTTTTTCTTCACGGTTTAAGCACTTGAATTCGATAAATCGGAGAAATTAATTTCTCATTGGAGGTGAACTTTTATTATTACCGAATCATCTCCCCTTGGTACTGCGAATTTTCCTGGGAATGGAGGGGGGGAAAAGATTTTGCCTCCCCGACAGCAGGTGTGGCTGAGTCAGCCTCCCAGTTATAGCTGTGGGTTTGTTGTGTTTAAGAGGAGAGTCCAATAGTATTCGTGCGGGAGTCATTTTCACATCGCAATCACTGCGGTAATTTTTATTCGTAGCAAAATCGTGAAAAAAAATTTCAAAATATTCTCTTAAAATTTATCCAGAAGGAAATATCGAGATTTCTGACCGTTGGGGCTGAACTATTTTGCTTCTACCCCTAATAAAATAGTTTTTTTTCCTTTCAAATCGAAAAAAATGAATTTGTAATGGATTAAAGCGATGAATTAACGATTGCGACTGAGGAAATTGAAATTGTCAAGGGTTTTTAACCGTAAAATGGATGTGAGTGATTGAAATAATTAAATTATGTCGCACTACAATACGAGAACGGTGATTCAGAGGAGGGAGGCCAGTGTCAGCAGATACTCATCAGGAGATACCGAGTATTTGGAGAAATTCTGGCTATTGTTGAGTTAGTTGTCTAAATTATCAAATGTTTTTAATTGATAAATTCTAACTCACGAATAAAATACCGGTCTTTAATTAATTTGATTTCATTAAGATAAAAAATATATTTTCTCCGTTGTTTCAATGAAACTAGAGAGCAGTACAAGCGCAGATGACCTGGAGGATGTGTACCGGGTCCTGGACACGGAGCTACGACCCTTAACCCCGGACAACAGTTGTCAAATATCAAAAGAGATATTCGATGAGCACAAGCTCCTGGCCCAGGAGTACCTGAAAATTCAGACTGAAATAGCCCTTGTGGGGCAGTACAGGAGTGACATGCTGAAGAATTTAAGTCCTGATGCCCTAAAGGATCAGCAGGAGCTCAGAAAACTCGAGGACGAGAAGGTAACAGAGAGTATCATGGACCGATTTGTACAACTGATATTTCCCAAAAAAATTCCGCTGCCAAATGAATTTTTACTCAAAGAAAAAATATATTCTTCCAGGAGTCATTGGTGAAACTCTACAGGAACTTGAAACGTCAGCTGGAGTTGATGAAGGGTCAAGGGAGGGTCACCCCGACGCCGCCGACCGGCTCATCGAACCCAGCAGTTCCTGGTAACGACGGCTGGGTCTTCATACCCCGGCAGGAGCCATCGAGAATCTCCTGAGTTCGATTGACATCATCATGTGACCATTACGATTGTAAAAACATCATTATTTATAAGCAATCCCATAATTCATTCGCACTTTGAGGAACAAATCATTCTGAAAATTCATAAAAATCATGAACTTGTAATTTATAATTGTAATGATACCGGTTAAGAATTAGTTTAAGACGGAAAGTCATTTATTTTGTCAATAAAAATCGCATAATGATAAAATCGAGATTCAAAGAATTTCCATAAGCTGTCAACAAACTTTTTTCTTCAATAGTATTAAATTCATAATTAAACTGGGAAAAATGGCGGTCGAATAGCTCTTAAAAAAGAAAATACATCGTAGTCTTCCGTCATAATTTCTATTGCGTTAATTAAACCTAGATTGTCAATGAATCTGAATCTCCCCGCCTCGTGCTAATAATAACTGTTCCTTAACACTCAACTACAAGTCACGAACGTGAGTGGACGTGAGGTGCAACAAGTGTGGAATAAACCAACTAAAAATGGACAATTCCCCAATGAGAATTCTTCCCGACACGTGTTTGCGTGAAATATTCGATCGTGTCACCTCCATCAGAGACAAATTCACCCTGGAACTGGTGTGCAAACGGTGGAGGGACAATGGACGTCGTTGTTGGTCGACAATTACCTCGATTGACGCGAAAGATTGGCAAATCGATACATGGAGGGTGATCCTTATCCGGGCAGGACACTTAACTCACTTGAAGCTGCACATGGAAAAGTCGAAGAGTCAGGACTACCTCAGGGCGGTAAAAAAATACTGCACTCGTCTCAAAAGACTCCAATGTGTCTTTGTCTTCGATGATGTTGAGGGGATGCTGCCCTATCTCAGCAGAATACTCCAGAGGAATCAGAATTTACGTTATCTGAATTTGAATTGCAACGGTCTGACGAATTTTAATATGAACTTCACCAAACATCTGCCTGATAGATTGGAAGAAATTCAACTTCGATTCGATTCACCGCATTTCATTCCGGGGATGATCGTGAGTTGTTTTTTTATAAAGATAACAGACGAATCCCTAAATTTTATACTTCTTGTGGACATTTTTCTCACCCTAAGGAATATCCATAGGAATTTTTTCCTTTAGGAATTTCAGAAGAACAGATGACGACGATCTTGAGCTGTTTTTTGAATAAAATTATTATTTTTTATTTGCAGAAGTTCTTAATTCACTCCTCACGAAATATCAGACTCTTGGGCCTGACCAATGTCTGTTTCGTATTAGAATGTGTTCCATATTCTCATCAGTGTTGAAATATAAACAATTGAGGGATTATGTAAGGAGCCATCTGGGTAGACACAGATAAGATTTTAATTGAGGGAGACACGTGCAAAGTCGTCAGTCGTGACTCATTGCAATCACTCGCAATTGTTTAGTTTCATCCCCTTGGAGTCCAGAATGTTGAATTTCCCTGCAGACGAGCTACATTTTTTGTTGATAAAAATCATTTTTAATGAGTTGTAGGTTCTCTCGAAATTTTCAAATTTACGAGCCCTCACACTCCAGTGGGCGAGTCTCGCTGACCATCAGCTGGATTACGTGAGGAATTTAGAGGAACTGACGTTAATAAAATGCCATGCAACGGAATTTGGGGTTGAAGCACTCCTCAGCAACAACTGCAACCTGAAATATTTAAATCTCGGTAAGATTCAGAAGACCTCGAGATTTAAAAAACTGCGCCATGTTCGATATTTTGAGTCGTTAGAAGTAAAAATCCCCTGTAATTTGTCCATCGATCCTGTGTGTGGCAATGGAGTATTTTTGTTTCTTTACTTGAAAACAATTAAATGTTAACAATGAAAATAATTTTCCTGCTGTGATCCTGTTTCAATACTAGTCCTGAGGGACTCTCGAGATGGTGGAGCCTCCACCCCCATCTTCCCTGATTTTTTATAAGATTTGAAGTCCTTCAAATTTGTAGGACACAAATATTTCTCAGCACTGTTAGCTTTTGTTCTCCCTAACATGATTTTTCGTTCCTCCAGTCTCGATGAAGCTGACTCCGACCTCGTTACTGTCCATCCAGCAGTTACCAAGACTCCAAGTCTTCGTAATTCAGGCAAGAGAATTTACTGATCTTCACTTGAGTGAAATGACACAGCTGAAGGGTCTGTTCTGTCGTGCCTGTATCTCCATAACTGATCAAGGATTTCGAAACTTCTTCAGTTATGCATCTGACATCAGGGAGCTTCGAATCGAAAATTGTGTTTTAGTCACGAAAAACGCGACTGTACTGAGTGCGAGGAAGTACACAGAATCCTCCGGACATTCCCTGAAGCTGTCCATAGATCCATTATTCGTGGATGAGTATTTGGGATCAGAGAGCGATGAAGATGATACCGACAAATTCCAGATCTTCTACAACAGTTTTGATACGTTTTGGAATGAGAACTGGGGCCGACACCTCGTAGATTAGAATAAGTCGTTCATTATATAGTTTTTTTTCTAATAAATGAGCAATTTGCATTTGAATGGATTGAATACTGAGACAATAAGATGCTCTGAATTTGGAGCCATGAAAAATAATGATTTTTGTACCCTAGAGAAAATTGTATTCGTGTGTAGATAACCGACAGGTGATTCCTTTACGAAAAATGAACTAAATCTATCGTTTGTACTCAACTTGAAATGTGTCGTTATTTTCTCATTTTTTTTATGAATAAATAATTAAAAATGTAGCATAAATAGTTACCTCTGTGCCCCACATTTTCCACTAACCAATCAGACGAATAAATTATTGAACTATCAACGATTCTCTGTCGATATGGAGTGAAAACTGCATGGGGATCGTATCAGCCGTCAGTACACAAAGGAATCGTGAGAACGTGGTGCCTACGCCTACCACCAGGAGGGTTTAAAGCATAACCATAAGGAAGGAGAAGATTGAGGCTATCTGAAACTTGATTAATGAGCAATCCACAGTTTGCAATAAAGTGTCAACATCCAAGCATGAATCACTGAGTGAGTTAATCTTTTCTTTTGCATATGTGTCATTGACTCCGACTGAATAATCCCGAATGGTTTTTAATTGTAAATCCAATAAAATCATAGTTATCACCGGGTCTCGAACTGTCATCACTCCGACTGCTCCTCATTATTCATCATCTCTAAATTCTCTGCATTCTATTTATGACCAGTAAAATATAAATTCCAACTTTGAGGTTGAAAGTTTTGTTCTCCAGGGAATGCATGAGGTGAAGCGAGTGGAGATGTGCAGACCATATTTTTTATCGGAAAACTGTGACGAAGATATTTTTGTTCGTGCTTCGTTGGGAAAGAAAATATTTCATTGTTTTTTTCTTTGTTTGGTGCAACAAGAGCTGGAGAACAATTTATCGCCCTCTTATTTGATGTGCAGTCTTTGTTTTGCCTGATAATCACACATTATCGAGAATATAATCCCTGATTTGCCATTTTTCTGACAAATTTTTGTTGCAGTCTGAAATCGATCTACAATGGCTTGGACGAATTATCAGAAACTCTTGGCCCTGCTGATGGTTGTCACAGGGTCATTCAATACTCTCTCAGTCAAGTAAGTTTATCAGTAGTTTCGATGGTCTCTCGTAATCTCTGAATTTTTTTGAAACGATTGAAACTAATTAGTTATCACAAAAATTCCATCTCTGTCATTGTAAATAAAGAAGAATGTGATTTAATCGGATTTTACGGGAGAATTAATTTGTCAGAAATAAAAACTTGATATTAAGAATTTTTTTCGATCTCCTAATTCAGCCTTAGAATTATTTATAATGAAAAATAATAATAGTTAATTCCAAAAAAGTCACAGTTGACGAAAATTGCAATTGGGAATTAATGATATTCTTTAAGGATTTATTCATAAACTAATCTATCGCAATTTTTATGCAGATATGCAGATAAACAAATTGTTCCTGGTAAGGATGGACAGCCAAGACATTTTAATCACCCCTTTATGCAGTCTTCCTTTATGTTTCTGGGTGAAATGTTGTGTTTGTTGACGTTCAAGATTGCTTATCTCTATTACAAGCGGAAAAATGTAAGACAATTATTCTAAATTAATGACAAATTACCGAAGTCACGAGAGTATCAATCTCAAACACTCAGTCACAGTTGAATATTTTCTCTCATTATAAAAATTATCTCTGGGGGATGATTAATTGAATGGTTTTTTTACCAGAGCGAGTAATTTTTATTTCCAAGTTGATTAGCTTTCCGAGAATATCTTTGAAGACAACAGAGATGAGAGAAAAAAAATTGTGTAAAAAATTACTAGAATGATTTCGTTATCTGTTATGAATTCAGAGATATTTATCCGAAACTGCTCCACAGGTGAATTGATTCAGTAATCAATCCACTGATGATAAGATCAGTGGAATTCCAACAGTGATATATTAATCCGTTGAGCGCAAATAAAGATTCAATTAATTAATTAATATAAGACAATGACGAAGACAATAAAATAGTCACTGAGATCCTAATGAATTGAAAATTAAATTTAAATTAAATTTCATTCACAGGATAACTCAATAGAGACAAGTGCCCTCACAAAAGGCAACAAAAACTTCAATCCCTTCATACTCCTGATTCCGGCGGCTTGTGACATGATTGGAACCTCCATAATGTACGTTGGCCTGAATTTAACGTACGCCAGCAGCTTTCAGATGCTCAGGGGCTCAGTCATTGTGTTCACTGGATTCTTGTCAATGGGATTTTTGGGTAGAAGATTGGGGGGAAGAGAGTGGAGCGGCATTGGATTGGTTATTGTGGGATTGGCACTTGTGGGAATGAGTGATCTTTTAATGAACGACGAAAGCTCTGGGGGAATGAACTCTATTCTCACCGGGGATTTATTGATTATTTGTGCACAAGTAGGGAAAAAATCATTTTATATATTAGACAATATTCTTTAGCTGTAACTGGAGTGCCAAGTTTGGATTTCTGATAACGAGAAATTTGAAGAACATTTCAAAAATACCTCAGGATTTTTGACTATTTAAAAAATCTTAAATTTTAATTTTTTAATATTTAAAAAATCCTGAAGTATTTTCAAAATATTTTCTTTTCGTTTATTTGCAGTAAAAACACGTCGATGTAAATTTCCCAAAGTTGGCGCCCCCGTTATCGTAATCCTCCCGAGATTTCCAATCAGAGCTTTAATGCCCCCAATTCATGATAAATTCTGCATTTCAGGTGATAACGTCAGTTCAAATGGTCGTGGAGGAGAAATTCGTGGCTGGTCAGGATATCCCACCCCTCCAAGCTGTCGGATGGGAGGGAATATTCGGCTTCATTGGAATATGTTTAGCTATGATTCCACTGAATTATATTCACGCATATCCACCATTTGCTGATAACTCTCAGGGCACTTTGGAAGCGCCCATCGACGCTTTCATTCAGATAGGGAACAGTGGAAGATTACTTATGGCTATCGTCGGTGAGATATTCCGAGAGGACTGTTTTTTATGAGAACATTTTAACAATTTTTAGATAATCCTGTCTTCATTTGTAAATTGTTCTCAAACAACGTTTTCCTTTATCTACAGTTCGATTCATTTATTTATTCATTTTTATTTCTATTTTCTGACCTTCTGTAGGAATTACATTGAGCATTGCATTTTTCAATTTCGCTGGAATCAGTGTGACGAAAGAGATGAGTGCAACAACGAGAATGATACTTGACAGTGTCAGAACTATCGTTATTTGGGGATTCTCTCTCGTGTTTCGATGGCAGAAATTCCATTACCTCCAGGTGACTTATCACAATCATTATTTATATCACTAGATTCCGAGTAATTGTTGACAGTGATAATTTCTCGTCAGATAAACAAATTTATTGCGCTCAAATTATTGTTCTCAATTTCAAAAATATTTCAAATACTTCCAGCTAATTGGCTTCTCAGTTCTCCTCATCGGTATGGGTTCCTACAACAACGTAGTGGTGCCCCAATTATGCAGAAAAATTCTCTGTAAATTCGGACGTCACCAGCCCCCTCAGCTGCCGACTCGCGACAGAGCCCAAATAATAAACGCAGTGGACGAGTCAGTCTCCGAGGAGCATCGATAATCCCACTCGTCAGACCTTCCCGAATGGAGTCCTTATACCTAAGAAATACGAAAAAATTCTGTGATGCAGAATTTTCTTGGCTCGAAAGCTCAGGAATGAAGACAATCGAGAAAGAAATTCCCACTGGGAAGAGTATTTTTTTTTTTTAAACAATTATGTCCCTCCATAATCTCGAATTTTAAAAAGTGCTCGCCTAAAAAACAAGACAATTTTCTTGTCATCACACTAGAAATATTTTTCTTCTTCTTTAGGGGATTTTCGTACTTTTATGCAAATTTTTAAAACGCGAGGTACTACGACACCGATTAAAAATGATCCTTTAAACGAATTTGTTTCTGTCTTTCAACAAACGTAAGTAAGTAAATGAACCATTCGGCAATGAATTAGTTTGACAGCTTGCCAGAGGGAATTTACCAAAATCTCAAAAATCTCGCTGACCGCATGTGCATCTGCGCATGCGGTTAAAAATCCAATACTTCAAGTTTTTTTGTGCTTCAAATTTATAACGATGTTCATTCACTCTGATAATAACTAAATGACTTCTGCGAACGGATTTATTGTTTTCGTTAATCACTCTGTGATGCGAGAAAGACATCACTTTTAATGGTCACTACACTAATTTAAATAGAAGTGCCCATACTACCCTGTTCTCCCATGTAATTTTAATTTTTAACTAATTTTTTGACGCCGTGTGTGGTCTTGATCATAAGTAATTGGTTAAAGTCTGTTGAATGTTACACGTGCCACGAATAATTGAGAATAGTCTGTGAGAATTTGATAAATTAATCGCAAAAGATGATCTAATATTTTGGGATAACATCTCCCCAATTAATGCCATCAGATAAAAAATTGAGTATGAGATCTGGTGCTACAAAGGCTGAGAAGCTCATTAAAGTGATGGAATAAAAAGAAAATGTTAAATTTTGTATTTTTATTTACCTCTAATAAACACAGTATATTTTCAATATTCAACCCTGCGCATTATTTTTTCAACATATATTGTAGAATATAAAAAATTATGAAAAAAATGGCTAGTGCCAGCTACTTTACTAAGTACTCAACGCATATTATTTATTCTTTGGAATGCAGAACATACAGATATAAGCTAGCCAAGAAAATAATTGTAGAATTACTTCTGAAGTAATATCTGACAATAGCTCGAAAACATCACAATGTGTTCCCTTTTTAACGCTCTTGATAAACATTTGAATAATATTAAACATAATGATTAATTTAATGAACCCTGTTCATCCTTCAATTCCATTTCATGCAAATCTGAATACTTGTTCTCTTGAATATAAACTCTATCGTTATTTGCTTCTGATATCAGACGTAGCTTAATATTCATTGTTCAAAATGAACTCGTCTTTTTGTCTGAAATCATTATTTTCTGTCACTAATCAACCTCCCATTACGTCCTGACGAATGGGAATTTTAATTCCTATCAATATTTATACGATTTTTATACATTTTTGTTTCACCGATCGATGAAAATATATCTTCGATGGTTTTGGAACAGGAAAAATTTCCAAAACGTTAATTCATAATTTAACTATGAAAAAATAGTGAGAAATAAAATTAAAACTAACCAAGAGTCGAATTTAATATTCTACGGAATACCTGAGGAATAATCTTAGCACTGATGCAAGGGGAATAGCTCAGAGGGGTTAAAAAAATAGATGAAAAAAGTCTCCAACAAAGGAAATATTTGTGAATAAAAAAAATAAAAAATAAATTCCTTGTGAATAAATGCTAAGGAGTGATACTCCATTTTCAAGCACAATCAAAAATAATAAGTACATCGAGCATGTGTGGAATCAGTCAATGAAATAATGAATTTTCCAAGTTCCATAATTACAGAAATGAAATGTCGAATGTCTTCATTTTTATCACTTCATCGAATTTAACGAGAAATGTGTATATCAATTCATGATTCGGTATAAAAATAAATGTCTTCATGCTTGCAATGCTTCATCAATAAATTGAAAAAAGTTAACCGACAAATGTGCAAGTTCGTAAACATCAAATTATTCATTTTGCGATTGCACATTAGGCCATGAAATATCAAATCTTTTCCTTTTAACTACTTCACTAACGTTCATTCTTTCAACAAAAGAATTATTAGATGAATAATTACATTATTAAATGCATAATTTGTTGCAAAAAAAACTTCATGTCATTACCAAGAAAAAAAAATTACCAAAGTTCATCAAATGAAAATGACATAATTCGATAAAGTGATGAAAACAAATTTTCAAACCCCCCAAATTTTCGTATCGTAACTCCCACTCATTTCGAATACCATTTTAGCATCTTCACATTCCCCCATTCATCAGGTTCAATTCTGAATAAAAAAAATATATTGTGAAGCAAGCAAATATTTTTCTGCTTCTCTCCTCCTCCTGTCTTTTCTAATGCAACCTCCTCGTAGCACCGACTCATGGTTTACCTTACAGGAAATAAAGAAGTTTCTGGAGATTGCGATCTCCAGGTGCCGTATGAATGGACTGTGAAACTAGGAACGCCAATTTGTGAGCAAATTGAACAGGAGCTGGCACCCTCATGGTGTTGCTGCAATTGAAATAGAGATGCGTCAGCTTGTACGTGAGCAACTGTATTTTATCCGGTGAGAGTCCAGTCGTATCGTAGATTACGGAGTACGATGTGGGTGATACAGTTCCCTGCTTAACAGACTGTGATATCAGGAAGAAATCGTACTTCCAAGGATTAGTGATAACATCATCAACGACTGTTCCTGGTGTTGGATTCCTCTTCCCCTGGAAGATTCTCGTGTTGATCCTCTTGGTGACCAGAATATAGCTTAACTTCACTTGGGCTGGATTTGCGTAAAACTTGGATATTGCATTTTTCACGTGCTGCACCTCGTGATCGACGACAAAGGGAATCTGTCCCTCACCGACACCATCTCGGTAGATTAGAATATGAGTTGGAAGGGCCTTGTTCAGCTCCTGGTAGCAGTGCAGAGCTTTCGTTACGTTCACAGCCAAGTAATTGGAGAGCTCTTCACCTGTTGTGTGAGCTGATGCTGCTGAGAAGTAGCGAGACAGCTTCCTATCCAGTGAGGCTACAATCGCTCCTGGAAAGTATTTTAGAGGAAGAGTTGAGTTTCCTACTCTCATGAATGTCCCTCATTAAAAATTCAAAATGTTATGGACAAATCACTAAATTTTATGTGAAAACTGCTAGCCGCTAAAGAACTTCCGTTGAGTATGAGTTCTCGAACTTTTATATTTTTCATAACAATTTTAATACGTAACATAACGATTAAAATTGATATTTTGAAAATAATAAACAAATTTTGGCTGCCATAACTCACCGAAATCTGTTCCTCTCTTGTTGGTGTCATGGCACACATCATACCCCACAACCATTAAGCCAGTCAGGGGAATATGAACAGTCCAGGGGATTCCTCCAATTTTGCAATTCAGTTGAATAGCAACTTTAGTTGCAATTGACATCATTCCCTGGGGTTTGAAGCAACGAGCAGTAACAACTTGACTTGGAATCGGTCTGTCAATGCAGCATTTTTTCTTAATGGCTGCATATGTGTCTGCACGATTTCTAGGGAGTATGCACATTACGAGTTGAGGACTTATCCTGCTCAAGACCTGTTCGATGCACATTGTGTACGACTCAGTTCTGTCGTTACGAATTTCAACGTACTCAGGTTCTCGGGCATTGAAGTTTTTGATACTTCGACAAATGGCTTCACAGAAGTTCTGAACAATAAAAATAAAATTAATAAAATACATTTATTATTAAATAAAATTCTGTAATTGTCATTCACATCTTTGCAATCAATGTCTATCTCATGAAATTAACTCAAAATCTCTATGTAAATTTTTTTATTAAATAAAATGGGGATTCCCTTGAAGAAGACCTTTTGTAGAAGAACTACAAAAATATTCAAAAGTATTGTTTGCAGTTTTCTCATTATTCCATTAAAAAAAAATACATAATCCACACCAGAGAGGATCAATTATTTCTTCACAGGTATTTCCTATGTCTCTCTAATACGTGTCACATGTTTATCGCGCATTACCAGACTCCCCCACTCTCCTATAACGTCATGAGCAGCAAGTCTGCGCCGACGTCATCAGCCCATTATATCCCACAACCAACAGGCAGTCTCCTCAAGTATTCGTGAAACCTAACCGTGACGCCATGTCAGACCCTCCAATATCTCCATTACAACCGAACTCCCCGACCCCTCAATCCCCAGAGTCAGATATCCCCGTTAAAAAGCGTAAAAATACATCGGTGAAGGTGCACGAAAAACTAAAAGCCCTCCAGAAAGTAAAACAGGGTTGTCCTCGTCACAATGTTGCCAAGGAATTTGGTGTCCACTCGTCTACCGTCGACGGTTGGATAAAAAACGAAAAGGCCCTCCAAAAATGGGCGACAGAGCACAATGGAGTGATACCAGCTGCCAAGAAGAGGCTGAGAAAGCCAGTCCACGAGTTAATAGACAAAGCAATGTGGTTGTGGCACAGGGAAAGAAATGCAGCTGGATGTACCTTCACTGGTACCAGTGCCAAAATACAGGCTCTTGTCTTTCGCAATAAAATGGCAATTGCTCAGACATTCACAGCAAGTCAAGGATGGTTAACAAAATGGCAGAGACGTTATGGCGTGAAGTTTACCACACAAAATTCATCTACAAGTGCTGATACATTGAGCCCTCAGCAAACACACGAGGAGGAGAAGATTGGGAACAATTTCCGAGGCAAGTTGACCACCATAATTGAGACAGAGGGATTGACGTCCGACCAGATCTTCTTCTGCGATCTCATTGGCCTCAACTATCGACAGCTGCCAGATCTCGTCATGAATGTGAAATGGGCACCCGAGGGCCAGCCCCTGAAGCAAGTGAAAGAGAGAATAACATTGTTGGCGTGCAGCAATGTCTCTGGTAGTTGTAAAATTCCTCTAGTGCTTGTGGGAAAATTTCCAAAACCCAGGGCCATTAAAAATCTCACACAACTCCCAATCTCCTACAGAAATCAGATGAGTTCCTACATGACTGGTAGAATATTTATGGACTGGTTCCATGATGAATTCTGTCCGACTGTCAAGGAAATGTTAATCTGCAGAGGCATACCTCCCAGGGCTATTTTATTCATGGAAAATTGTCTGTCATTACCACCTGAAATGAAGAGCCAGGACATCAGGGTGGAATTTTTACCCCATAATGCTACCATTTTGTTACAACCTTTTGATAAGACTTGGCTGAGAAATCTCAAGGTTTCGTATCGACAACAGCTCATCAAATATATTATGAATAATCTGAGTGTTGGGGTGTCATTGGATGAAGCCATGAAGAATCTTACTATTAGGGAGGTTATATTCTGGCTTGCTAATAGCTGGAATAAATTATCGGATGATGTAATTCTCAAGTCTTGGAAACCGGTGAGTGGTTTGGCGTTAAGAAACGAGTTTCATTAGCGAGGAGTTGCTGAGGCAGTTCAGGAGCCTTATAGCTTTCTGATGATTAAATTGTTGAAAATTAAATAAATGAATAGAATAAACCGATAAACTAATACGGGAGTAATCAACAAATTAAAGTTTCTATTATTTTGCAGCTCTGGCCCCAGATCCCGGACGTCATTTCTCCCCCTCAAAATCCAGTGAAACTCGAGGAAAATTCTCCCGAATTTCAGATAAAACTGGAAGGGATCGGGACATCAGATATTTCGGATGATCCATTCCAGCAGAAGGAAATATCCCTTATACGAGAATTTTGCGATGCACTGAACCGAACTAACGATTATCGCAGTGTCAATTTCATCGATATTGAGAAGTGGCTGTATCCGATAACAAAACTCACCGAGGACGAGTGCCTAGATGAGGATGAAATTGTTCAGATCATCATGGAGGAGAATGAGGCCCATCAGCAGATTGAGAATACCCCTGACCCACCCCCTGAGACACCAAAACCAATTCTCGCAGAGGCACTCGCCAGTCTCAACAACGTCATTAATTATTGCTCTACAAATCCTCATTATTCGAAAGAGCACCGACTGGCCTTAATCGCTATTCGCGAGGGCATAATTTCAGAAAAGAAAATGCAATCTTCTAGAAAGGAAGTTGTACCTGAGGAAATTTATGAACATCCACCATTCGATTTTGTTGCTATTGAAGAGGACGATGACTGTCAATTCAGCATGTGTGAGAAATAAACATCTCATTACTATTAATTATGAATAATAGTTCTTTCTCGGGCTCGGTGAAAAAGTCATTGAAGTCTACGTGTGCGTAAAATTTCAATTTTTCACATGTTAGAATGAAGAAAAAATATTTGATGTGGACAATGTAATTTTCTAAGATTTTTGAGACACCAAAATTGAAAATTTTTATTAATGAGATTTATGGAAATATTTGTTGAGCTGAAGACTTGAGATAAGATAAAGAGCTTATCTCAGATGACTGTAAATAGTATTATTAATTAGTTTGTAAAATTATGGACATATTCCTGTCATTAAATCTATGGTTTTCTACGGTTTTATGAAAAATCAAAGTACTCACCCTGGTATCCCTGGAATGTCTATCAGGCACGATAACGACCCATTGGGACAGTAAAGTTGTCACAGCAAGATGGCTATCCCGAATCTTTGGTGTCCAATCTCCCATATTCCCCGGATCAACTTGTTGATTGTCACCGAAGTATATCTTCTCAGTCGGCAGCAATCTACCAGGAACTTTGACAAGATCCCGCTCCAGAGACAAATTCCAATCTCTGAATTCTTTCTGCACAAGTGGCTCAGAGTGCAATCTCCTGTTGAACGCCAACAGTTTTTCGATTCTCTTGTCAGGTGTCACCCTGGTGTGCTGATTGAGAGCGTTCATTAACTGAAAGTTAGTCCTCATTGCGTCAGTGAGTCCTGTTGCTTTGCATAGCTCAGGAACCAGATAAACCATCTCAGCCTGTCCAGCACGACGATCACGACCTGAAGAGCGTGTCACCAGCAACGGTTGTGTCTCATTACGAATGGGAATATTATACTTAACACCATAATAATCCTTGTAACTGACATCTCTGTCCTCCTTCCTCAGGTGAAAAGTTGATCTGGGGTTGACACTAAAGTCCACGTCATCAATTCGATACGTGTTATTATTGTAATCAGTAAGAACCGTGAGCCCCACGACTTCAGCTTTGTAAGCATTTTGAAAGTTTCCACCGGCTCTCTGCTGCACCGACACCAGAATGTCGTATAGCGTCTCGTGTCTCATGACCTTGTGATTTATTTCTGCGCACATAAGGACATCGTGCTCATGTTGGCGAATTGAAGTGATGTATCCAGGCCACACTGCGAATTTAAAGTCCCTGACAACCACACTGGCATGTGGATCGAAATAATTCCTCCCCACCAGCTGCAGCTGGAGGTGCTCCAGGGACTTTCTCGTTAGAATATTGTAGAATTGGAGATAGTGGGGATCCCCCTTCACCATGTCACCCACCAGTCTAATCGTAATTCGGATTTTTTCACCGTCCCCTTTACGCTCACTAAACAACTCCAGTGGTGGATCATTCGGAGCCATCAACCTGTTGGCATTATACATAACAGTTCCGTCGAAAATATAACAGCCAAGTCTTTCTCTGTGGAGACGAAGGAGACCTTTTTTGACAACCGTGCGCTCCTCCTCGGGGGCGAAATCCACTCGATACTGGTACAGACACCAATCAGCCTTTGAGTTTATCTTGAAGTAGTTGGCTGTGAGCTGAAGAGATACACCTGTGACACCTCTCTTGTTAGTTACTCCCTCGGGTCGAGTCATCAGGATCTCAGAGTTAATCGCAGATCTGCCTCGCATGGCGCCTCTTCCTAGGCCACCACCAGCGTCACCACCAGGTCCCACCTGCTCGAGGGGCGGAAGAGCTGAATGCCCTTCACCGTGGGATGGACCTGCTTGTGGGGGGGCTGGTGCTCTCACAGAACGTCCAACCGTCTGGAAGATTTTTATTGACGAGGAATTTGGAAGAAGATAGTGAGGGTGAACTTGATGATTCATTTTATTCGAGGGAAAGGATTAATTTTTTTAGTTAGAGTGAAGGGGTAAAATTAAATAAGTTAATTGTTTGATTAATTCATTACTATTGGATTGAAAAGTATAGACCCCTGAGGCCCCATTCTCGAGGCGACTCTCGCCATAAATACGAACCCAATTTATTTTATTTCTAGTTGTAATGGTTATTTGGTGCGTTTAAAATACATTTGTGAATTAAAAGAATAATAATAATAATAATAATAATAATAATAATATTGAAAGGTAATGAATATCGTAGAGCTACAAAAGCCTGATGTGTCAGGAGTCTATAGTTTTTATCTCGATAGTAATAACGTCTTCAGAGGATTTCTTGTTAAAATACAAATTACTGGGAAATTGAGTCAAGCTATTTATCAATTACCTAGAAGACTTCTTGAACACTTAAGGGAATAATTAACATTTGAGGAAGGATTTATGATTTTACTGATGTGCCTGCTGGTTTTTGTCGGGGTTTTCTTTTTTTGTTTTTATCTGTTTTACGTGTCATATTTCCGCTGTTTCCTTAGCCTTGTTTGTGAGGCTGGGGGAGAAGGGGTTTTTGGGCGCCAGATTTTTTCTTACCGGCCTAGCAGGCTGACGTTGACCCCAGGCACCTTGGGGTTGAGGGGAAGTCCCTCTAGACCGGCCGGCACTCCTTCCTGCTGGTGTCCGGTCTGACATTTTGTGTGCTCCTAGATCTCGGGATTTTCCTTAAAAAATGAGAATTTAGAAGTCTTGATTGAAAAGTGCTGATTTTTGTTGTAACAAAGTTTAAGATTTGACCCCTGATTAATGGCCATTATTCCGACATTTATTAGTCGAACTGTGGGAACATGACCTGCTCCAAATTTTCATCTTATTCTACGATTAATATTTTCCCCTCAAGATGTTTACAAATTCTTTTGATAACCCTGACTGGAAATTGGGTGGCACTGTTGATATTTCTCAGTCCCAACTCGTCCGGACGTGCCCTCATCAAAACAAAAATCTTTAACTTTCTCGATGAAAATAAATTGTTTCTCTCTAGATAGAAATCGAAGCCCATATTTAGTGCATTTTGTGAACTTCTTGGTTAATAATTGGATGTACATAAGCATGAGTGCAGCGTAATTTTCAAAGATTCTGAAGCTTTTATCCAGTAATTACAAATCTAACGTCGTTTTGGGCTTTTACACACGAATATTATATAGCAGTCTCGAGTTCCGTGTTTACAGTCTACCCAGCATTCCAAGAAATTCACAAGATGCGTCCAAGTCTCGATGAGTCGTACTGGGTGTGAGAACAAAGGAAAAATAATCCACGTAGTGTGATCTGAATTCTCTCCAAATTACTGAAACAATATTTGAGTGGAAATTGATGGCAATTTCCCCTAAAAATCAATGCGACTGAACTCGAAACTGTCTTTGATTTATCCTTAAGTTATTGAAATATTTTTCTGTTAAAAACAAATTGTGGAGGGACTGGGGCTTGGACACACCGACACAATTCTCGAAATTGAAGCACAAATTTGGATGGGTTGAGAACGAAAATTCGTTGATCAAAGTCGGAGAAGTTTTATTCACCTTCCATTATCATTAAAGGAATCACCAATTCAGGCAGCAATGAAAAAAATAGAGACCAAGGGAAGGACGCCTCGTGTGTAGATTTTTGTCGAGAATTGTTCACTCGCGAAAAATTTTAAAAAAAAGGAGAAAAATAATTTTTTGTAACTAATTTCTCTGCTCACGTGTGATCCCTCGGGTTTGATCGTTTTTTTGGACAAAAAAAAGATGAGAAAAATTGGAAAAGAGGACGAAAGAGACTTACGCAGAGGTTTCCGGAAGTTGGGAAATTCACCCGATAATAATCACTTCCACACTTTTTTTTATTCCAAAATTGTGACGATCGTGACTGTGTTTTTGTGGGAAACTCACCAGGAAATCCTAGACGAAGTATCCGGGATAAATTATTGAAAATTGCTGCCTTATTCCCTCTCAAAAGTTGGGAATATCAATCTCTCTTGTACTCTCCCTGTAGAAGACCCAAGGGATTATGAGAAGAACCGCGAATGCCGGGCGGCGACGCGGTGCACCAGAATCGGCAATCGTCGGGGGACCCCGGCGAACCTCGTGAACATCTCACGAGTCATTGGTGAAGCCCAATATTTTTTAATCCAACAGTCATAACCCGAAAGAGGAGAACAATATTGAATTAATTTCTTTTTGGGGCATTTCATAAAAAATCATCAGAAGTGACAATCTACGTCTCCAGATTCGTTTAAGTACATGTCCATGACTTATTTTGATGTAGCAAGGCCCGATTGGAATCATCTGACGATCGCTACATAACCTCAAACTGCCATTCCAGATTGCAGCCAAAATAATTATCTCATAGTTCCCAAATCCAATTGCTACCTTTCATTTATTGTTACTATAGACTGGTGAGTATATCTGATTCTAATAAAATCATTATTTCACCAGCTTATTTATGTTCCTGATTAATGATCACATGACCCTCTGCAACCAGATCTACCAGATAACAAAAAAATTATTTCTCCCGTTCTGACACGAGGTTTAGCAACTACGTATTTTTTCATAAAGATTTCAATAAAAAAGAGCTTCTAAGGATTAGTTTTCCAATTAAAAAACGTGTCTTATTTTACAAACGTTTGTATATCTGAAAAATGCGAAGTGGACATATGCAAAAATTCCCCTTCAAGTTGGGAAATTCCTACAGTAATGATTGTTTAAAATAGTAATGAATGAATGAATTAATACTCTAGAGTGGTCCTTACAATACAATTTATTCGATACGATATACAAAATGCGAATCACCAATTGAATACATAGATGATAAAAAAAATGAAGAAATATATCACAGTGTCATGGCTTAGATTGCACACTCCATTATGGATACCGCAGGATACTTGACATATTGAGTAATAATTGAGTCAAGCAGGAAAACTAAATTTATTCTGTGATAATCTTGACCCCTGCCTCCTATCGCCTAAATCGTCGAATTATCAGTCTGCCTTATCAGTCGATATATTGAGAAAAGATTAAAAACTTGTACAAATCGACTCCTTCTCCCCCCAAGGATGAAGAGTGATGGAAAAGTGGCTGCTAATCATCACACCAAAATTTTCGAGTTTATCGTGTCAATGGGGTGTTTTCCCTTTTCATTGATAATCTGTAAGACAGGCTGGTGGGTCTCGAAGATGGAAGGCTTTTTCTTCATCTTGAGGATTTCCTTGGTATGAGGTAGAGCATACCTCAGTTTATCCCAGAACCAGGGATCTCCCCATTTAATATAAGTATTCATACTCAAGTAAGCCTTGAGCTCAGGTTCAAGCTGCTCAATCGGTCCAATGTCTCCATAAAGTATAACAATAACTCTCGCCCTACCCTCGTTGAGTGCCTGCGTATGGGCTGTTCTGAACTCCATTTTACCCCATACACTTTCCAAGAAATTTGGTGATAAAACCACGATTGTGCGCCTCGATTCACCGACAGAATGAGCAATCTGAGCTGGTATCCACTCACCAGCCTTCCAATCCCGATAATGTACGCACAATTTGAAGGGCTTATTATCCCCCATTGCACCACTCTCCAACTTCCCTACTAAATTATTTACAACAAAATTTTCGTCCTTGTGAGAATAACTAATGAATGCATCGTATAATTTGTCCTTATCCAGCTCATTTTCACTGACAAACCACAAGCACCAGCTCTTGGCATACAGCCAGACTTTGATATTATGTTGATAGCGATAATAAAGAGCTGCCAGGATGCCGAGAATAACCCCCAGTACTGCAACACCAATGCAAACGCCCATCATCCAGCTAATAAATGAGGGTGGGCAGAGCATCTCTGGGGTCATATTGAAGATCGGCGCGTCAGAGGATTCGAAGGTGACGTTTTTCAGCTCGAGAATAGTCGTCCCTTTGGTCTGAATAAAACTGAGGAAATCTCGGGAGTCGCAGTCAGCTATCCAGGGATTTCCGTGAAGAGTCAAGTTCTTCAACATCTTGGAACTCGACAGCACCTCCAAGACTTCGCTGTCCAAACTCTTCAGTTGATTATCCTGTAGGAACAGAACTTCGAGTGTCGGAGACACTCCACTGACAGGTAAATGAGTTATTCTATTTCCAGACAAATCGAGCACTGTGACTGCACTGTATCCTGGCTGGCTCATCGAGGGCGCAGACGTTAGCAAGTTGTTCGTTAGATTCAGCTCAGTGTGAAGTCCTTGGGGACTTTTTAGTTCCCCAGGTGCGACCGTCAGGTTTCTGTTGAAGCAGTCGACTAAATAGCCTCGATTCTCTGGTTTCACCCAACAGCTGCAGTCATTTGGGCAAAGGGCGTCGTAAATCACTGGACGATCCACCAAACACTTGAATGACGTCGAGTCCAGATCTTTCAAGGGCGTGTCCTTCAGGCGAGATGGCCCGTGGCACCTCAAGTTATCCATCCTCAGGGTGAACTGGTCGCGAACACTTTGATCCATTCTTCCCTCACCATAGCGAAGCAAATCGTAGACATTGCAGTCACAGATGATCGGATTGTCCTCTATCGAGATCGCGAGATTACTCTTGTGCTCCGCCACCTGGAAGACTAGCTCTACTGTGTGGAGCATCAGTCGCTCGATTTTATTTGAAGAGAGATTGACATCGATGTTCTCAGAGACAAATTTAAAATCAGGCTCCTGGAGGAACCTAAAATTGTTGTGACTCAGGTCGAGGATTCTTAGGGTTCGCGAGAAGATCCAGTCACCGAATATGTCCGAGATGTTGTTGTGGGACAGGTGCAGCTCTTCTATCTTGTCGATGGAGCTGACGAACGGAGAGCGGAGGCCGAATTCCTCATCGAATATCATGTTAGGGGTCTTCAGGGTTAGCTGATTGAAGGAGAATTTTACAATCTGGAGACTGTCGAGGGGAGTCAGTCCGTAGGGGTGAATCGTCGTCAGACCGTTGCGCTCTAGGTTCAGAATTTTCAGGGCTGATAGACCGGCAAACATTTCTCTGAAAATTGAAGAGAGAAGTTGGATTTATTGAAAAAATATAAAAATATAATAAAATGATGGATTTATGGCGTCATAGACAACGACACGCGTTTCTTCAATCGTTTAGAACTTCATTTTCTTTTAATTCTTTAAAAAAATAGATATCTAATATTTTTTATTGCATCAGTCCTTTGAATTAAAAAAAGTACAATAACTCACTGTGTGATGCTCGTGATGTGATTCTTCGACAAATCCAGATGTTCCAATTTCTTCAGTGCTCCGAACACTCTATCCGGCAATTCCTTGATTTCATTGAAGCTGAGGTCAATAGTGGAAAGATTTTTGCAGTCGTTGAACAGATTACGTGGTATCGCTTCAATGTAGTTCCTCTCCATACTCAAATTCCTCAGGGCACTTGCACCAGCGAATAAATCCTCCGGCAGACGAATTAGTCCATTCCTCCTCATCTTAATCATTGTCAGGTCCTTCAAATTTGCAAACCACTTGGACGGGAGAGTCGTTATATTTTGTTTATTCTCGAACAGAATCACCACTTCGAGTAGACTATTATTCCTGAAGAGATTACCTGGCAGTGAATCACCAGTGAAATTATTCTGCGATAAATTGATGACTCGGAGACTCCCCAATTTAGCGAAAATATTTTCTGGCAGTTGAGTCAATTTATTCGAGTGGAGATCGAGGGAGACGAGAGATTCGAGTTTATCGAAACTATTGGCTTTTATTTCCGTGATTTGATTGTTCCAGATATTCAGGAGCTCCAGTTTGGTTGATTTATCGAATGCTGCAGGCTCGATGACTTCTAGGTGATTACCACCTAGTTCAATGGCCTTGAGATTGGGTAAATTGAGAAAATCATGAGGTAAATCGCGGAGATCATTCTGATGTAGGTTGAGGACAGTTAAATTCTTGAGATCCTGGAGGAGATCGGCAGTGACATTTTTCAAACCATTGCTGGACAGCGTGAGTCTTTTAATATTTTTAAAATCTGCCAGGGTATCCCTTGTTAATGACGATGTCAAATCTCCAATTGACTGGAATATGAGGTCTTCAATGTGATTCGCCATAATTTGCTTAGCAATGTCCCCCAGGTTTTCGCGCTCCGGTAGTTCACATTTCCTGAATGATATAGAATTGACGTGGAAAAGCTGCTGGATTGTCCCCAGGTGAAATTCGGTCCAATTCGGTGAATTGTAACACTCTATCCTGACCCACTCTTCCGGTTTGAAACGAACTGTAAAGTCTGAGTTTAAATCACTCGTTTCGCATTGGACCTCGTAGATGTTGTGGGGAAGTTGCTGGCAGGGCCCGCAGCCCATACCCTGGGGACAATGGAAAGCCATCGCCGAGGACATTAGGGCTAAGATCACGTACCACTTGAGATGATACATGATCACTATGTAATCCAAGACTTCAGTTTCTGAAATGACACGAAAAATAGCTTTTATATTGATTCTACTAGTGATGTTCGCCAGTTAATTAACGTACAATGATTCCGATCAATAAATCAACGAAATACCAACTGGTCTGAATAACCGAGCAATTGTGGGAATTGAAAATTACTCTCGAGAGATCATTTTATCGTAACGAGAGGCGTCAACGGAACATTTTATCATAATTATCAGTGAAATTGCAGGAAATTAATACTCATAAAAAAAACTGTATGTAATCCTATCTACTTTATCGTATGCTCTTCCATCAGCACTTGAAAATCACTGATTTTATGTGAACATGCGTTTTCTTCTACATTTTACCGCCCATAAAATGACTTAGGCATTGAAACAATCGAGAAATCAATCGATAACGAATATTGCGAGTACTGGCGGAGCCTTAACTGTTCATTAAAAAATCTGGAGTAATTTGTCTTTAACTCATGATTCCACTTGGAAAGAAAAATAATGTCAATAAAATAATACAATTTCATTGACTTTGCAGTGACCATGGGAGAAGATATCGCGTATGGACTGGTTGAAATCAACTATTAGCTTGTTAGAGCACAAGTTTGATCATTCAAAAACATGTGTTGGGAGCAACGTGTTACAACAATTTTCTGGCATTCACTTGAAATTACTCACCGGCTTATTGAAGCACTCAGGTTCGTTATTCCCAAATACCGTTGACGATGATAAGAAAAATCAACATATGTCTGTTGACTCTGTTCGCCAATAATTCCTTCACTTTCGCAGAACTGCACAGGCCATCCACTGGCAGTCGTCACTACACATCAACGTACTGAACACTAATGAGAAAGTTTGAAAGTGTTGTGGAGGTACTACAGGAGGACGTTACGTGAATGAAACTACTACAGCTTGAGGCTGACTGAACACTGAACATCAGCAAATCACCAGTGAAGCGACTGGTGAAGGTCTGCACTACGGTCATAGGAGAAGGGGCCTGGGCCAGTACCCCCACTCCCTGGAATTAGGTCTGTGGCGATTTCCCTCACTCCAGACGTCGAAACAGTTTTCGCAGTGTTACGTATTTACCTGGCCTCCTACTCCCCACCACTGTCAGAAAATTCGGGAACTGCTGGTGGGGCATGTGGGGGGAGGAGCACGTGGTGGCGCGTCCAATGTGCAGATTAGGATAACTAGGGGAAATATTACGGATTTGAAAAATCCAAGGGAACGGAGACAAATGAACATCAATTAACATGCATTAAGTGTGAGAAAATGGAGAAAATATGGGCGCCATCATCGTAAAGCTGGGCTTTAAATAGGAAGATAATGGAGGAATTGGGGAACATTTTTTAAGCAGACGTATATCTCTGAGCAAAGTCTACATAGTTTCCAAATTTGGTAGGAATATATAGCAAACTCTATATGAGACATAGACATATGTTTATATGGGTATATAGATATAAACATATGTATATGTATCTTTTATTTATTTGAGTATAGTTCGGGCTAATGCAAGATATATGTTCAGATTATCTCTTCATTATATAATTTTCTGTAACTATTTTGAATAGGTCACTTTGGCTTTGAGTGACTGTTACTCAATAGTAAATTATGATTGAGTAAGCACTGATGATGCAACGCGATGAATGATAAGTGCGAGAGGAAACATTGCAATATATACACAAATGTATGTATCGGCAAAATCCAATAGCTTTGAGGGTATATTGTTTGGGAAATAAATATCTTTCCTCATCATTGAAATGATATGTCGGAATTTTCCTCTCAATTTTGCTGGGGTGAGCCCTGAATTACTATTGATTGGTCATATTATAATTATTTTAGTAAGTGGAAAGTCACTAATGCCTGAGTCTGGATTTCTAACAATTGAAAAAACTTGTAATTTCGGTTGCTGTCATCGAACCCATTTTTTCAATGTGAAGTAAAAAAAGGGAATTCATTCCAACTGTTCTGTATTTCTTAGTAATAGGTCAACATGTTGAGATCGCAGAAGCTGTTGAAAATCTAGAAAAATCACGAGTAAACCATGGATTAATCGCCATCTACGTCGTAACCTCTGAAGATCGCCGATGTACGATAATAAAGTTGATCAAAACAATCAGAGGATCTCTCCAATATCATCGCCCTGATTAGACGACAATTGAAAATGTACAAGTTCGCGTGACACATCCCTGATTAATTCAGCAAGAATAACATTGCCATTCCATTCATGTAATGTTCAGGGTTATTTTGTTGTGATTATAGACCTCGGGGAATCCCCCAGTGGTGAATTACGGGTGGCTAAGAGACCGCCCGTCGGTAGGGGATTTTCGGTCAATAGCTGATGGTTTATGAGGGTTTAGGGTCATTCACCGCTCGTCTGGCCTTGGGGATCGGCTGAGTACAGACCGCAAACTTATCGTCCTAAGGCCCCGTTAACCTACTTGTATTTGTACAATGGAAAATGCGTGTGGGGAGAAATTATCAGACGACATTGAGGCGCCAAAGAGACGATTTTATTGAAATGTTCGTTAAAAAATATTTAATGGGAAAAGACAATAGAATTCGATTTTTCCACATGATTTAGTATCAACAATGTTCTAGTCTTTTAAAATTGTTATAGAAAAATTAATCAAAAAATTTATACCAATAAAATTTTGTAAAGATATCTCTCGGTATTTCTGGCGAATGTTTTTATCTATTCAATTATTTTTCGTATAATGTTTACAATTTTTTCCGGGAACTATTAGTCCAGTCAATGTATGAGGATACAAGCTGTGGTGGTAATTTACGCAGAGTTTCAATGGTTTATTGCCTTCCATTGCCACGCTCTCCAGCTTTATTGTCGAAGGTATAAATTCTGTTGTTATTCTCTAGAATTTTCCTTAACCGTTTTAGCTCTGGAATTACGGAAAAGGTTATTAAGACATAATTTTCATTTTTTTCCACGTAACTTTTACGGAATTGTTCTCTGCGTACAGAGATGATAAAAAATCCTCAGCATGAGTTAATTATTTCCCCACGTGAGCCAGGCCCTCGGATTTTCGATAGTGATCATATCGATGTCTCTGGCGGTGAATCCTCTGTTCAACATCCTGGGAAGGACGTTCATCAGAATATGAGAATATCCGTGACCTCCGAAATTTATCTGTAAAAATAAAAATATGAGTCGTTGAGGATTAATGACTTGAGGGGTCAAGCACTAATAAATCTGCCGTAATTGTCGGAAGCTCCACGCACTAGCCGATGTTTGGTGTGAATGTCGTGACTCATCAGAAGCTGGTCAGTAGACCGTTCATCGTAAATCCACTTGATCCTATTCAGACGCTCAGCATCTGAAGGCATCTCAGTGGATTCATCCAGTTGATAGTACGAACACTCGATCCCGAAGAGATCGAATTGACAGTAGCAGCCCAATTTCGCAAACTCCAGCAATCCTTCCTTGGTTTTGATTGTTCCTGAGGTAATTAAGTAGTTACGGAAAATTGGAGCTAGTAAATTTCCACCAGAAATTTTATGAGGAGGGAAATTTATATAGAAAAAAAATCAAATGAGCAGTTCAATGCAATAAGTCAAAAACTAATATAAAGTTGATTCTAAATTCAATAAAAATATCTAAAAAAATTGTTAAGTTTTTAAATTAAGCTCTACGAAGTGTCTACTCAGTTTCGGATTTCATACAATCATTTCATTTTTTTTCGAATGATAATTCGACATCCTTACGATCTAGATGAGACATTATTGCCTTCTTCGGGTCCCCACCAGCTTCCAAATAAATATTCATGATGTCAAACGGCGCCTGAAGGTTTCTCCCAGGGTGAAAAGTCACAGGGCAGCCCAACTGACGTTGGACCGTTGCTGTTGCACGAATTGCAGTTTTTTCAAAATCTAAAAATTATGGAAGACCGCTGTGAATCTATTCTACATTATCGCTATCACAACGAAAATTCACAATCAATTACCAGTGATCGGCCATGAACTTCCAACCTCCCCTATAAATCCCGCTTTTATCTCAGGATAATCCGCGCATCCTTCGGTCAGTTCCTTCATCATGACATCGTGCATCTGCTCCTCGGTTAACTTTAGAGTACTCGGAGTTTGCGTGGCTTCCACGTAATAACCTTGAACAGTACAATTTTCAGTTCAAGTAATGGACAATAATGACTTTTCAAAACCGTCCGTGCACTGGTGCACGCAAAAAAAACACCGAGAGAAAAATTCTTTAAAACTTACATGTCTGTGCTGTACTCTGCCAGTCAAGACAGTCTTCATTAAAAATTACGGAACAGCCACGTAATTTTTAAAGAATTTTTCTCTTCGTTTATTTACGCGTGAAGAATCATTCAGCAAAAATTACCGAATAATTTTCTTGAAACCGCAATTTTGCACGAACCCTAATTTTTAGAGTTTGTGTTAATGGACTTTTCACCCTTCTCCCCCCCGTACATACCAGTGCCGACAATGACATGAACCCCAGTGTCGTCACTAATTTTCTTCATCAAAGAAAGGTCCCTTTGGATACCACAAGTAGTGTTGTCCACGATTGTACCACCTCCATGCTTCTTATAAATCGTGACATCTTCTATGACAGCTTTACTCGCATCCTCGTCGTAGAAATTCACGTTGTAGCGACTGCTGTATCTGGAGGGGAACAACAATATTTTGTAACGAGTGTACAATGGTATATGTCGCCAGGAGGACAGAAAAGTAGTTTTTCTCCCCCTGTGAGAAACTAGAACAATATCCAACTAGACCGGAAATTAATTTCTGACGAGTGTGAAGTACGTATTCAATGGAAAAAGACTTACGGATACTGCTTGACGTATCCGACATTATTCAATGCAATTTTTTTCTGGAAATTATTGACCAGGGCCTTCGGTGGAGGTACGTAAAATGCATGGAAATCCAGGGCTAGATGTTCGTGAGTTAGTGTCCTCCCTAATTGGGAGAGTTTCACCGGTCCTCGAACTGCAATGTTTAATATTAAATATATGAAGAGAACTATTCAATAAAAATTACTAAAAGGAAACGTCAATTTTTTTTCACTCGCAAATTACCTAAAAGTGTAATTTCAGTTTTTAGACCGAACATTTTCATTGAATTTTTTACTTTTCCTATTGAAAGTTCTATCAAACTAAAGGAATATTTTACCAATTAATATTCTAGTAATTTAGCTTTATCAATTAAACAATAACGAATAAAGTACCTGTCTCTATAGTAGTAGCTGCCATTGTACATTCCTGGTGACGTCTGCCCCCAAAATGGTATAAATTGTCTGACTCCTGAGATACAGTATCGTTATCAGCAAAAACACAGCGCTAATGACCTTCCAATTCGCCCGATTGCAAGATCAAGAATATTCACAGTTTCCCGCAGATAATAAAGTCTGGCCTCACAGTGCATATCTAAAATCGGGGCTATAAACGAACATTCGTGTCTTTACATTATGATAATATATCACGGTGTCATCACTCACCGCATTCAGAATTATGGAGGTATCAGGTTGCCTTCCAATTCTCAAAACACCTCGACATCTGTTGTTGTCCTCTGATGATTAATGCGCCAGATGAATTTCAGTCGAATAGACATCGACAGAGAACATAGTCGATAAACATAATTAGTCAAACTTGGTTCTCGTTTATGATGATTTTTGTTTTAATTCTCGGACAGGAAATCGTGAGAAGTTGTGTTGAAGACTAGTGTCTGCACTTGATAGTGTCAAAGTACGAGTTCAATGATCAACCCCTTCCACTATTGATATGGCTTTCTCCTTATCGCTGACACAGTGACACCAATTATTTATGCGGAAATATTGGATTGGCCAGTTGTCGCAGGACAGGGGCACATGTAGACGTATCACCTGGGAAATTATAAATCAATATATTTTAATGATTATGATAATAACGAAAATATCTTAAAATATTAAAAAATGATCGTGTAGTCATCACACAATAATTTAATTTTGTTTATGATTTATATTCAATATTTATTAATTTTTCTATCGACTTTCTACTAATTTTATAAACTTCAAAAATTGTTCAGCAGATGAAATGATGACTAATTAACATTCATTTGATGAGGACAACAATCGAATATCGTTGGACGTGGAAAATATATATTTTTCAATAATTCTCTTTCATTCATTCATTCTCTCAATCACCAACTGATTAAGACCATGGTGGGCTGATGGAGGTGGAAGTGTGGGGACAAATCTAGTCTTATTATTAAAAAAAAACAATATCATGAGGTATTGAAGAACACTGTTACGCGATTAGATAGTGATGGTTCTGCAGTGAAGATAAGGAGTTTCTGGTGTGTCTCAGTGCATTTTCATTATTCACACAAAATGTTTGATAATGTTTTTCCCACAAATGTTGTGACTATTTCATTAATTATCTTTCAGTTATTAAGTTTCGGAGGGACGCAGGATTGTCCAGAATTCGTGGGTGAGTACTTCCCATTCTTTATTTTATTTATCATTTTGATCATTCAGGATTAATTGAAAAAAAATAATTACACTATTTTTTCACCTATTTACACAATAATCTGATCTCATTTTGGAAGGATTGGGTAGCAGTTGCATTTGTTCCAAGTGTTATCCAGGTCTGGAGTGTTCCACGAGCAAAATATGTACTCAAGGTAAGAATATAAGGATCATCTGAATATTTGGTTAAAATTCCGGAACTATTCATAGTACAGAAATGAGTATAAGATTTATAGCTTAGTTAGATTATTCTTAAGACTTGAACAGTTTTTTTATGCATCATATTTTTTAGGGCGTTTTAAAATCATTTTTATTCCATTTTTCGCACATATTACTGATTCTTAATGTGTCTATTTACTTACAACGGTCAATAACATAATTTTTTTAAGTGACGTGCAACTCCAATGAATGGACGAACCTTCCCTGGAGGCCATCCTGCGAAGCAGATGGCACCTTCTCGGCGAAACAGTGCAAGGGTGACGAAGCCACTGGGAGATGTTTCTGTTACAGCCCGAAAGGAGAGAGAATTTTCGGGTGGTCCTGGTGGAAGGACGCCGAAAACATGACTTGTGGTAAAATTCTGTTGTTTTTCTATTTAACACCGAGGAATATAAAAAAAAACTAATCTCATCCATGATTTTTTCAAGCTTGCAGTCGAAGAAGAGCAGAGCTCAGAGCCACCAGGCCAGACCTGTCCCTTCACTGCACAGAAAACGGAAACTATGATGAGCTGCAGTGTGATAATGGTTTGTGCTGGTGCACCAACCCGAGAACCGGACAGCCTCTGGAGAGGATTTTCCCCGAATCCATGATGAAATACCTGACCTGTTGTGAGTCCTCCATCTCTCAAACCCTTTTTCCCACTGATATTATTTATTTATTTCAGATAAAGAACACAATGTTGGTACGCAGTATTTGCGACAGTGTGAAAGCAAGAGAATAGCTGGTCAGAAGATCCTGGAGCAACTGACTGCTCGGGGACGACTGTATTCATTCATTCCAGACGCACTTTGTGATGGTGATGGAAGCTATGGGCCTTTACGAGTTGACAGAAAAACGTGAATAATAATTCTACTGATTTTTAAAAATTTACTTTCATTCAATTTATCACTATCACCCGATAGACATTTCATGGTTTATTTATTTGTTATTGAGAGAATCATCTTGAGTAATTGTTGGCAGAGTATTTTGCACCTGGAAGGATTCAAGCAGACTTGAAAATTACCAGAATCCGATTGGAAACGTGAGGGCCATGAACTGCAGTGAGCAATTTAATTATTTTAATTAAGTCTCAGTCTTTGCAGTGTCAAGGGTCTGGAATTCAGACATTATTTCTTGGTATTTTTACACTTTTATTATTTGTTTAGTTACTGTGTTGTTTCAAATGAATTTCAGATTGTGCGAGGGACACAAAGATTTTTACTGACGAAAACATGGAGAACCTCTTATCCTGCGAAACGAATGGAAATTATGAGGCCCTTCAGTTCAGCAACGGACGTCCCTTCTGTGTTGACAGCGATGGCTATGCAATTTCGGGTCTTGGGGACTGGGGGGATGCAGCGTGTCCTCTCTAGGAAGCCTCCATATTTTTTTAAAATTTTTGCATTCCATATTTCGTTGTATGAGCTGAATTGTATGAGCTTTTAATGATTAGTTAATGAAAGTATAATTATTAGGCGAATAGAACCATTTATTCAGTTGACAAATGCCGAGAATTTTGATTACGATAAATATAAATTTTCAACAGGAAAATCAGGATTTTTCAATAGAAAACTTCACTCGTATTTCGATTTTTCTGTATAATTTATTTTCCTCATAATTTTTCGTGGAATTCCCTCCAATCAAATTTTAATTATTTGCTTCATTCGAACAAATTTGGTGACGGATTTGCAACAACTGCATTCATGTCATTATACGCAATCATTGACTTGCATTTACACTTGTGAGTTGAGTCCCAACGAGTCAATGAACGTGTAGTTCGCCCTGAATCCTGAGTAAACGTTGCTGCCATCACTCCTGAAGTGGAGATACATTATTCTTCCCCGCGTGGCTATCGTCGCCGAAGGTAGTGAGGCTCCACTAAGCGTCACCAGATCAACGATCCGACCCTCGTGAAATTCGCTGATCTTGACCCAATCATGAGTCGCTTCGGTTTGAAAGCCAGTGAACTTCAGCCTGATGATGTGTCCCGGTGGTGCCTGGATGACCCAGTCGCAATTCTCATTGTTTTTGTACGTAGCACTACGAGTCGGATGCCGGACAGTTCCATTGTTCTCCTTGAAGAGCCCACCGCACTGGAGATCCGTTGTCTTGTAGAGCGCCTGGAAGCCCACGTTTCCCCCCGATGAGGAGTAACTCTCGAGCTTCAGGAATAGAACGTTTGCTGTGGAATTAATGACACGCGATGGAATGAAATAATCAGTGCCACAGAATACGTCCAGCCGACGGGCAACGTCATCATCTCCGTCGTACACCTCCAGACGTCCACTGCAGCTGTCGGTGTCATTCCATCCCAGGTCAACGTGCGAGATACTCAAGGATATGGCTCTTTCGCGGGGCTGAATTATTTTGTAAGTACAGATAACTGATGATGGGTAACTGTGAGGGTAATTTGGAGATGTTATCAAGCCGTGGGGATCGGTTAAATCGTAGTCACAGATTCTGAAATCAGGGGATAGGAGGTTTATGAATATTAGTGACGCCATTAGGGGATTTGGTGACGAAGTGGTAAAATGAGATTAGTGAGGTTTGACTAGTGATTAGTTTTTGATGAATATCTCGAAATCTAAGGTAAATAGCGAAATTTTCATAATGACCTTTTTTATCGAGCGAATTGAGTACTCCAATAAATGTCATTAGAGAAAAACCGCTATTCCTCTTAGATTCGGAGTTATTGCCCAAAAACTGGACTCAAAGATTAGTCAACATATCTCGTTTTACCACTTCGCTGCGAAATTCATGATCACTATTTTCTAGGAAAACAGCATCTGCAGCAGAATCCCAGGAGATGTCCTAGCACTAGCTTATTCTAAGGTAGGAACACCGTCCTTGGTCAATTCATTAACATATCTTCCAAAATATATTTTTTTTGTTGGGGCTTACCTGTCCAGCAGCCATCGTGATTCTACTGTTGCAACGAGAAATAATAAACAACAGAATCTTTGTAAGTTCATTGTGAGTAACGGGACGGGAATTAATTTTTGTATTTTTATTTTATGGATTTATTTTTTAGTTTATGGGAATTTTTGGAATGTTCTTCCAATGATCACTAGCGAGAGTGTGCCTGATGATGTCTCGATTCTTTGATTTATAGAGTTCCTTATCAGGAAGAAACGGGACTTATCGCGTAAGTAATAGATTCCTGAGAAATGGGGAATCCATCTGACGTTTTTACAGTCTACATCGATATGATTACAATTCTGTTGTTATATTTTTGTAAGTAATAGTAAATAAAAATGACATATTTAGTTCGTCATTCTGCGCGACGTGAAATGTTCCGTAAAAATTACGGAACTCACAGTTCGCTCACCGATTACGGAATGGATTGGGAAATTTTACGCGACAGTATCGTCATTTTTCATCGTCGAGTCAGCGAAAAATTACGGAACTTTCAGGAAAAATTCCGTAGCAGTTTCGTAAAATTCCCGACAACTGCTTTTCGCTCGAGAACTTCAGTTACAGAAAATTAAAATCTCTTTCTAGTCCTGTCTGCGTCAACTCTCTGATCAATTTCCCGAATCCATTTAGAGATTGAATATTAATATCGGACCTGATGATCACAAAGATGAATCTACCGAAAGGTAACTCTGGCCATCAACAATATCAACAACGTCTATATCTAATCTAATCTAATTGTTAATCAGGTATTTTTTAATCCACAGGAGGATTATCAACAAGATAACTTTTTTGTATTTTGATGATTCATACCGAGATTGATTAAACTCATAACAAAGTATAATTAAATCACAAATTATACAAAAATCAAAATAAAATATTTTTTCAAAGCATAAAGCCCACGGGAAGGCGATCTTTGTACTCAGGCGCTTCAACGCATCTGTCTTTTCTGCAAATCTGCAACAAAAATTATCTTAAATGATTATTCTCAGAAGATGATCCCAAATGTTAATAGAAGACAATTTTTTTGCACTTACGTAGGGAATCCTACCCTCAGCTCTGTACGCAAGTTTGCAGATCAAACCATCTCGAGGAGTATCCTGCGGTAATTTGACTTTACCCACCTGTCGCTCAGGGTCGTAACAGTGAATCGGCTTCACGCAAAGCTTCTCACCTATCCTGTGCCCAATCTAAAAAATTTACAATTATAAGTCCAATATTTTTCTATTGACTCTAGATTGGACACTCTACGAGGGAAACCCCGCTTTTGGTCGTTCTTCATGAACCCCTAGGAATTGGCTGACGAGAAAAATCTACAAAAAATTGCCTTTCCCACTTGAAGAGCTTAGGAACTGATATCGACTTCTGAACAACAATTTTCAAAATTATGGAATGAAGAAAAATATTTCCAGGAGGGGAATTATTTTTTTCATGAGAAATGGAAACGCAGGTGAACAATCTAGGATTAATTCTATTCACTTGATATTTTCATTGTTATACTCGCCATTTTTGCAGTTTTAGATTTCAGATGATCCTGGCACAAGGTCTTTGCAAAGACAAATCGTATGTTCTCAGCGGCAGTTTGAGACTCTTCTGGTAGTAAAAAAAATTATTGTACACCGGGAAAAAACTTGAGTAAAAAATACTCGAAAGGTCATTCACGAAAAAATTACTAAATGATCTTTAATTTTTACGTAACGTTAAAAAAAATTACGGGGTGTTCTGTAAATATTGAGTGCCTTTTGTATAATTGTTCTCATGTTAAAAAAAACAAGTTCATTTGGGCATTAAAGGAACAACTATATGCACCTGATGTGGAGCTTGCGAGAGCGAAGATCGCCAGGAAAACGCAGAAAAGAAGACGCACAGTTGCCATTATGATTTTTAATTTAATAAGTCTCTTGTAACTTTGATTTTAAAGTGAGTTCACAGCCTCCTTTCTGGGCACTGCCTTCTCGGAGGCGACTGCAGATAGTCCCCGTGAAATTTTTTCACTCTTCCTCCGAATTCGAGAGATTGCGATAACCCTTCACCCCATTACATTCCTGATTACTCATAACTGCGTTTTGCGGGATTGAATAAATAATTATGTGGAGAGTATCGCTATGCGCTATATACAAATATTATATAAATTATTTAACTAAGTCCTTTCGAATGAAAACATTCTCTTTTCTAAATAAATTAATATAAATTTTCACATATAATACCACAAGTGCTTCAAAATTATCGAATATTTCCCGATAGATTCGTTACAAACAAATGAAGGAGTCAAGTTATTCAGGCTAAAAAATCACGAGTGCGAAGCACGAGTGATTTTTCCTGAAAAACTTGACGACTTCATTTGTATGCAGGGAACCTAGAGGGAAATATTCTATAATTTTGAAGCTCGAGTGGTATTCAGGGGATTATTTTTCCTATCCAAATTTCGGCCAAGAGAATTGTGCCATGACATGAAAAGAGGTTTATTTGGTTAAGTGTCGTTTGTTTACCAAAATATTCAAAAAATTATCGCATGTAATACCACAAGAGCTCCGAAATTATCGGATATTTCCCGATAGGTTCGTTGCAAACAAATGAACGTGTCAAGTTTTCCAGTTTAAAAATCACGAGCGCGAAGCGCGAGTGATTTTTCTGGAAAACTTGACGAGCTTATTTGTTTGCAGGGAACCTTGAGGGAAATATCAGATAATTTCGAAGTTCGAGTGGTATTCGGGGGATTATTTTTTGCATCCAAATCTTGGCCGATAGAATTGCACCATGAGACATAATTTTCAACGAATTGCCATTTAATCTGTCAGATACAATTGAGGGTTACTTCAACATTTGTTTTTTTTTTATATATATCAACATGCAAAATTTCCAGTGTAATTTCCAAGAATATCCGCTGAAATACCGTGTTGACTATACAAAATAACGTCGAATGGTGCAATCCTATTGGCCAAGATTTGGATGGGAAAAATAATCGCTGATATTCGAGGTAGGCTATACAAAATATCAACAAATGGTGCAATTCTATTGGCTGAAATTTGGGTGGGAAAAATAATCTTTAATATTTTTCTGAAGATTTTTTAAACTGTTTTAGGGATTTTTAAGTGAGATTTTTGACGACAGGGAAAAAGTGCCAATTCAAGTTTCCCGCAATCTTTGAATGGCCGTTGCAGGCCCGTAGCATCAGCAACCTGCAAGGTCAAAACAATTACTGGAACATGCACTTTACGATATTTAATACTGCAGTCTCGTCGGACGCTACGCTGTCGTCAAAAGATCGACGGGGCGTTGTCACAAGTGTTTACAATACATGTTAAAAGGTTCCTGACACTTCACGGGTAGTGTATTGACCTCTGACACGAATTACCGGCGGTGAAAGAAATAAAAACATCAGGGAATGGATCGCTTCAGTGACGTGCCTAGTGTTAAGACTAAGGACCTTGTTTTAAACGACGATTTGGAATTTTGGATGACCAGACTCCCGCCATATCTCAAGACAATACCCATAATACATCTTGCTATTCCCGGTACGTTCAAAACAAATCAATGAGGCAATTAATTTAATCTCATTCCTCGATTTTTTTCTGTTCATTTCAAACAAAAAATTACTTTGTCATTTGTACAGATAATGAAAATTGTTGAAAATTTTTTTTGGGCCTTTCGAAGCATCGAATTTTATCAATAGGTGATTGAGATACCTTCCGACTTAAAATAAAATTTTGCGCTCCCAATTTTAAGCCAAGAAAGGATTAAAAAATCTGTAAAATGGCTCAAATGATATGTTCCTTCAATAAAAATCGGATGAAGTAATTTAAAAGTAATCTGAAGACGATGAATAATTTTTTTGCGTCTAAAAACACGCAGTCGAAAGGCCCCTGATTTTGAGGAGAACCTAACCTCAAAAAGGAGACTCTTTCGAACCAAAAGAGCTTAAAATGCCATTGTCAGTCCTGTTTTCTCTCGGAAATGTTATTTTGTTCTTAACTGCCTTTTTGTATTATAATTCGGAGTCAAAATGCCACAGAATAGTTGATTATTTCGTGAGTTAATGAATTATTCATTTGACTTAGAAAATACCAACTCAGAAACAAAGACCATTTACATAACACCACACATGACGCACCTCATTATATGATCTAATACCCCTGACGAATGATAAGTGATAATGTTCGAGCCAACAGGTTCCCACAACACAATGACGTACACAATAAATCGTTTCAACGACGTAGGACCCGACGAGCCCCGTTACCTCCGTTTTCTGGGTCGTTATGTCTCCCTGCTGTCGAAACCGTTGATATTCAACTGGTCGGTGACCCAATATGATGGGATAAAGGCCCAGTTGACTGGGGGAGTTCGTTACCTGGATCTGCGTCTGGCAACGAAACCCAACGATCACCAGATTTATTTTCTTCACGGTCTCTACGGAGACACCGTTCCCCCACACCTCAAGGACATTTCCGATTGGTTAAAGGAGCACCCAGAAGAGGTGGTGATACTAGACTTCCAGCACTTCTACTCATTCAACCTGAATAATCACAGAAGTCTTGTGGGCATCATAAAGAATATCTTCGGGAGGAAGATGTGCCCAGTTTCTGGGCTCCTGCCAAGCATCAGCATCGACTGGATGATCAGCAGGGGCTACCAGGTGATCGTCATCTACAGAAATGAAATCGCCAGGATCGAGAGGGACGTGTGGCCCTCGGGACTGTGGCCGACCCCCTGGCCCAACACCACTGACAGTACTGAGCTGATTGCCTTCTTGGAGTCGAGGTTGAAAACTAGAATACCAGACGCAGGGTACGTCTCTCAGTGCCTGCTGACCCCTGACACCAAGTACGTTGTCAGACATCTCTGTGGAAGTCTTCACAGGGATTTGGCAAGCAAGTGTCGGGGTGTTACGATACCCTGGGTGGAGGAACACCAGCCGGGACCGGGAAAATTGAACATTGTCATCACTGATTATGTTTCTTTCAATAATTTCGAATTTTGTAGAGTTGTTATTCAGAGGAATAGGGAACTGCTGAGACATTCGTTGTCGCCATATTGGAGATAGTGTTGATTTTTTTATAGGGAGAGGGGGAATGGATGGAGATGGACGTTTGGATTTGCATGGGACAAATCTGAGAGATTCGATAGAATTTTTTGGTTGCTATGAATCTCTCGCAATAGACATGCCTGAAGGGTCAGACAAGTTCAAGATTTTGTTCGAAACTCTCAAACGCATTTCCTGGCTTGTAAAACATTTGTTTATTTTATGTACAATAAATTATGGATTTTATTTAACACCGAATTGTTCATCTGGTGCCTGGCGACCTTTATTACGTCATGTTAAAGACAATAAAAAATCTGAAACACTCCTAAACGTCCGAAGAATCTCCACTCATCAGTGGTATTGAACGACTAGAAAAAATTCTTCAGTAAAAATTCAATTTTTTCAACGATCTTAATGTTAAAAAAATTGATAACAAGTGTCCTGATGATTTACTGCACTCGGTATTTCTTTTGTTTTCTGAATTACCACTGCATTAATTGATCTATTTTATATCTGAAAAAATCCATTGACTATTTCTAACAAAAGGGAGAATTTGTTTAACAATTAATTTCTTTTGTATACTTGCAAATCGATTTGCTTTAGTAAAAAATATCTCGGAAAACTGATTCTCAATCAGTTATAATGGCCTCCAATGAATAGTGAACTGACTTAAATGCGAATGACTTCAGTCCAGTCTCTCGAGGATCGAAAAAATTAATTTTAAAACATGATCAGTGTAGAATTTACACAGCTCACAGTGCCTTGACCTTAAGCTGCTTCATTCTCGGAGCTCTCTTCTTCGCTAATCTCTTCTGCTCCTTCTCCTCCCACTTTCTCTGCTTGTCCGGATCCTCTTCCTGAAGTATTCTCTCCTTCTCAGCACGTCTTTTCTCTTCGCGTTTTGCGGCAGCTGCTTCTGCACGAGCTGCATGAGTGGATTTCAGGAAGGCTTCCTCAACTCTCAGACGATTCTTGTCGGTCTTGGCTTTTCCCTGGATTCCATGAAACGCATTTATTATTGATAATTATTGAATGTTTTTTGCTGTGAGAGATGAACGAAAATTTTTTCAGCTCTTTACCTCTTTCGACAGCTTAAATCTTCTCAATTTGTCCAGCAGATAAAATGACAGCTGCAATAATTGTTTCATTTTTTCCTGATTCTCGCCTGTGAGTAGTTTACCTTTTATACTGATGTTCAATCCAATGTGAAGCACTCGTTTGACATCTGGCATTGCTAATTGGCCACTCTCTCTAATTATCGCGGAGAATAAAATTATAGACACCATAAATATACAAAAATGGATAACGCAAAAGGTGTGATAAATAAAAAATAAATAAATACTCACTCCTGTTGTTTAGCTCCACTGAACTGATCGCTGATATGTATATAATCCACGAGCTGTGCATACTTGTTAATAGCTTGGAGGACCCTGGCATCCAAAATGGCACTGGTGGCCTCAGCAATCTCCGACATGATGAAAAACCCAGGAGGCAGTCCCACCTTCTCACCGGGCCTCTTCTCAGGGCAGTAAGTCGCAATGTCCGCAATGTCCCTGGTCAGGTGCATTGCTGTTTTCTTAGTGGCCACAGCGAGGACGAAGTTATCGGTCTCGTCCTTGGAGAGCTCAATCTTAATATGCGCCTGATCACTCTGGGGCCTCACGATCTGTGAGAGTACTGCCACCAGGTCCTGTCGTTTTATGAGCTTCAATTCAATCAACATAGAGTCACAGCCGACCCTGCCAGAGCAGTAAATCTCGTACTGAGACTCCGACTCCTTGACGAGACCATTGTCGTCCGCCTCGACGCTCGCTCCCGTATCACCCACGAGTGAGAAATTCTCTCGTAGAATTTTCCTGTTGTCCTGCAGCCACTTCTCGCAGATCCGGAGGTTCTTGGATCTACCAGCGAGGTAGTTTATGAAGTACACGAGGAGACCCGTCACCATGAGGATCTCCAGGTAGAAGCTGTCCCACCGGGCGCGCAAGTGCAGGGGCACTTTGGCTATGGTGAGGGTCGAGGGCTCCTCCGGCTTGCCGTTTCCACTCCTGGGAGTGGACTCGAGACCCTCGAACTCTTCCTCGTCCTGGGGGACGAAACATAAAATTAACCTGGGTCAGGATGGGATTCAAGCGGCTCCTTCTCTTCTTTAAAGTACAGAACAAACTCTAAATTCAATAGCGAAAAGCTGGGCCACGATTGAACATCGGGGAGAAATAAAATTTGTAAAAATCACGTGATTTCGTCGTCCAGATTCCGAGTTATTGACGACGAGCTTCCTACATAAAATATGACTGTCGTTGCAGCCCTACCTGGAAGTGATCGAACTCAGAATCAACGTCATCCTCCACAAGAGCGTCGTCCTCCTCGAAGATCTCCTCAGAGGGAGCGGCCGAGGGGGGAGATGCTGGTTTGAAGGACTCTACGGGTTTCTGCTTTTGCTGCTGTGTCTGCACATCGTCGAAGTCCTCGAATTCGGCGAACTCATTGTCCTCGAGATCCTCGTGGAAGTGGGCAGACGCCCAGAGGTTCGAACCCACCAGGAATATGTGCAAGGTCACTAGCCACAGCCTCATGGCTTTCTGTAACAGAGATGATGGGGTTGGTAAGTAATTAAATTGCTTTTATGCTGTGACAGTTTTGGAATTCCTCAAATAAATCCATTATTTTTTTAAATCATTTAATAATGCTCCAGTTAATTATTGTATATTGCGAATCATTTTTTAACCAAAAAAAAAATCCTCAATTCTGCTTATCAATTTAAGTATTCATTGATTGACTCTCAATTCATAATTTTCATCGAATTTTCCTCTGGAAAATTTTCCCTGATCATCATTGCAATTTTGAGGTTATTAAGAAAAAAATGTATCCTCATAAAAAATAACAGAACATTTGTTATTTATCACAACTAACTCACTGCTTGATTTGAATCACTTGATGTGTAAATAAAATCCTCCTTTTTCCGATTTCCACATCGATACTCGTGTAATCCCGTTAATTAGGCCGTTGGGTATTTTTCGAATAGATGTAGCCAAGTGACTTGCACGACACGAAGGCAATCACGGGACTTCGTGGTTTGCCACTGGAGGACTGTGGCGTAGCACGTCAGAGTTCAAACACCCACAGGCCAACAAATCAATTATCTAAAACCCTCAATCTATTCTCACTCCTCTCAAGTTTTTATTTGATTTTTTTTCATGCTTCTTCAGTTAAAAATCCTTCGCCAGACAAGAAAAAAATATTTTTTAAATTTTGGAGGACACAGAAGACCAAAAAAAAGATATAAAATTTCTTTTTTTCACTTATTAAAATCATTCAACAAATTGGCGATAATTTTCAGGGAATTCATTAATTACTCTGGCCATTTTGTGGTGCACTTTTATCGCAGTTAGGGATTCAGTTATCAGACATAACCTCATGACACGAAAAAATGAATATTTTCAACGTTTACCAATGGCTTTATTCATCAAAAAGATCAATTACAAAAAATATAATTTTCAATTATGCACTTTTTTTCCACCAAGTCATCAATAAAATGACACACCACGAGGGTAGCAACTCCTCCCCTCTGATCGATCACTGGTGGAACGCATGCGCAACGTCATTCCACACTGCTCACCAAGTCACTCCCACCTCTCGTCGCCCATCTCATTCGTAAATATGTGCCTGTGCGAGATGATGTTGTTCCCCCGGAGTGCACTAAATCCCTGAAAATACCGGCTATACCCATATACAATTCCCCCATCAGTGAGTGTCAAATTCTCCAGATCTCCCTGAAACCGAATTTCTACATTTCTAAGTGCGATAAAAATCAGTGGTCGTGTAAACCGCGAGTGTCACGATGACAACCGTTTGTTGAGAGCAATTGGACTGAGACAATGGATCAATATCACCACCTCAACCCGCAAACCTAACGTCAGTCACGTATGCCAGATCCCCCGAAAAAATTTAACAAAATATCTGAAGAATAAATAAAAGATGGAGAAAGAGAAAGAGAAGGATCAGGGGAGGCCCCCAAAGCGTAAATCGGCGAAGGCCCCCCTGATCTTGGAAGTGGGTACTCAGTGTGTGCAGGTGGTGGTGCGATGTCGTCCCATGGACGAGAAAGAGCAGTCGAAGAACTACTCAAAAGTAGTGGAGGTCTGTCCCTCCCGAGGAGTCGTGGAGATCCGCAATCCCCGGGAGGATCCGACTCGGGACAACACAAAGCTCTTCACCTTTGACGCTGTATACGATTACCACTCGTCCCAGCAGGACCTCTACGAGGAGACAGTGCGGCCACTGGTGTCGTCAGTCCTGGACGGTTTCAATGGCACAATATTTGCCTACGGCCAGACGGGAACCGGGAAGACGTACACAATGGAGGGGATTAAGGGTGACAGTGAAAGAAGAGGAATAATTCCACGTTCTTTCGAGCACATTTTCAATCACATAGGAAGATCGGAGAATATGCAGTACCTGGTGAGAGCTAGTTATTTGGAAATCTACCAGGAGGAGATCAGGGACCTGTTGCAGGCAGACCAGTCCCTGCGTTTCGAGCTGAAGGAAAAGCCAGAGTCCGGGGTCTTCGTGAAGGACTTGTCGTCCGTCATCTGCAAGAGTGCCCAGGAGATTCAGCAGCTCATGAACAAGGGAAATCTCAATCGAACGATAGGTGCCACTAATATGAATGAACACAGCTCGAGATCTCACGCCATTTTTCTGATTACAATCGAGATGGGATCGATGGGAGACAGTGGCATTCGTGTGGGTCGACTGAACTTGGTGGATCTGGCTGGAAGTGAGAGACAGAGCAAGACTGGCTCCTGCGGGGACAGACTGAAAGAGGCAAGTAAAATAAATCTTAGTTTATCAGCCCTCGGTAACGTTATCTCGGCCCTGGTGGATGGAAAGACATCGCACGTACCCTATCGAGACTCCAAACTCACGAGATTACTTCAGGACTCGTTGGGGGGAAATTCCAAGACGATCATGGTCGCCAATATTGGCCCAGCGTCGTATAACTACGACGAGACATTGACGACCCTGCGATATGCGAATAGAGCGAAGAATATCAAGAACAAACCGAGGATCAATGAGGACCCCAAGGATGCTCTGCTGCGTCAGTACCAGGAGGAGATATCACGGCTGAAGGAGAAGCTTCTGCTGAAGGGGACGACCCCCAGCAAGAAGAAGAGACGGTCAAAGAAGCGGAAGGACGACGAAGATGAGTCCGAGTCCGATTCCGCTATTGATGACATCAGAGAGGACAACAAGGTCTCCGAGGCTGACAAGAAGTTCATAGTCGAGCAGCTTAAGGCTGAGAAGCAAGAGGCTGAGGACCTGGTGTTGAGGATCAAAGACCTCGAGAGTAAGATGCTGTGCGGGGGAAAAAATATTATTGATCACACCAACGAGCAGCAAAGGGCGTTGGAACAGAGGGCGACGGAGATCGCTGAGAGGAAGAAACGAGAGGTGGAGATGCAGCAGAAGCTCGAGGACGAGGAGTCGACGACCCTCGGTGTCCGCGAGACCTATACAACCCTCCAGCAGGAGGTGGACGTGAAGTCGAAGAAGCTGCGCAAGTGCTTCGCAAAGCTGCAGGCACTGAAGCAAGAGCTCGAGGACATCAACGGGGAGTACAACCGGGACCGCAGGGAGCTCGAGGAGACACAGCACGACTTGATGAAGGAGCTCAAGCTCAAGTTCCTCATCATCGACAACTTCATTCCTGCTGAGGAGAAAAACAAGATCCTCAGTCGTGTCAAGTTCGACGAGGATGAGGACGCTTGGATAATCAAGGAGTCCTCTCCAACGGCTGTTGATCTCATCAAACGTCCGACGTCGGTTCCTGGCGCCAGGAGACCTGTCTCGGAATACGCGAAGATCGCACTGGCTATGGGAAAGGGATACAGGTACGCTGGGGAGAATATTCTTAATCTGGAGCTGGATATGCCGGCCAGGACTACTCTGGATTATCAGGGACCTGCCATTGCCCCCACGATTCAAGCTGTCCTTGAGGAAGCCCTCAGGGACGAGGGGGACATCGATGTTGATGCGGCCAGGCTCAGGACCCCAAAACCCAGGATTCCCAGTGCAAGGCAGAGACCCAGGAGTGTTGGGAAAATTCCTCAGATGCAGATACCAGCTCCTGTCTACCCTAAAACCAGGGGACTGGTGCCCAAGTAGAAAATCGAGATGTAAATAATGGCCATGTTGGGGCGGTTTTTTTTTCTGTCATTCAGAAATACGAGCATTTTTACGTTAGTTTTGCTATTCTATTGTTATGCATCCGCAGGTGAAATTTATATAGCTGTAGTGAAGTGGTAAGTTGACGTATGTCCAGTCTTGATTTTTGGTCAATAGCTTAAAATCTAAATACAATGGAACAATTTCCCTGATGACGTTTTTTCTCGGCGAACAATGATTTGATGAAATTCGCCATTTCTGGTATTTTTTCGATATTCAGAAAACAAGATTGGAGATAAATTAATACATGTTGTTGTACCACTTCACTGCACGTACTGAGCTTTGGCCCTAATCAATGCTACAAAAAATTAACGAGGGATATCTCCGAAAATGTGTTGATTTCTTCAATCACTTGAGATGTTGCATAATTTTTTTGATAGAAAAAAACTGAAGAAATGAATCAAAAATTGCTGAAGAATATTGGATACGTTTTTATATTGAAAATTGGTTCAATTGGATCATTTAAAAAATACGTATCGAATATTAGTCATTCGACTTTCATATTCAACAGTAAAAAATTCTGATATAAAACCCCAATCATTGACGTAAAATCATGTCGAAAATATTGAAATGCAATCCCAATAATTTCGTTACAAAAAAATTTAGGCGATATCCCCATAATTGAAGTCATCATTATGTTGTAAATATTCGCTTCTATCTGAAAATAATTTATTTAAAAAATTCTTTTTGTGATACCCGTCGATCTACTGAGATTGTCAGACTGAGATCACTGAATTAATTCCTAGCAATTAGCCCTCTAGTCACTAGAATGGAACCAAAATCACCAAATAAACCAACCACAGCTTCATGTTCTTGTTTTCAATCATAAAAGAACGTCATTGAATCGTATATTTTTCATTACAGTTATAATACAAGTTTACATAGCATTATATTATAATTAATATTACTTTAATCACCTAAAAACTAGCCAAAAAATAATGAATCACCAGTCAAGAGAAATCAATGAACATCAACCATTCATGTACCCTAAAAATCCCTCACTCGGTTTGTTTATAAAGAAATTGTAATTGTTCCACGCGAGCACCGTCGTTAAAAAAAATATATCCATTTTTTTCGAAGAGAAAAAAAGACGTGAAAAAAAAAACAAAACCCCTCTTTCAAGGAACCTCTGTATCAATGAACTACGTCATTGATTTGAGACAAATTTAACAATCGATAAAACCAAAATCTGAGACCGCTCCGAAGAAGAATTAATTTTAAAAAGTCTCACTGGTCTAATAAAACCTTTGCTGCTGTGAATAATTTCCGTACTGGTTCTGCTGAGGATAGCTAATAGGGGCAGGACCAGATGCCTGCTGATATTGATTCTGATTGTGGTACATCTGGGGATACTGGGGCTGCTGGATATGACTCGGTGGTCCATATTGCCCCTGATTCGTATTTCCATAATTACCCTGTTGATTATAATTATTATATCCATTGTTCATGGTCATCGGATTCCCGTAGTTCTGATTGTTGAAGGACGGCTGCTGATTAAACTGATTTCCAAATTGATTGGGCACTATTCCACCAGCAAACGGCACAGGATTGTGATGTTGGGGCTGAGAATGTTGAGGGTTGGGTGGCATATTCATTTGCATGTTTGATATGGGATAGCCAGAGGCCGGGAAGTTCTGGGGAATGGAGATGCTCGTGGAGCCTGGAGGAGCGGGATCCTTGGTCTTTTGAGTTAAGTCCTCCCTGCTGGGGTTAATGTGGCTCTTCACCACATATTTGTTGGGCAAATCGCCCATGATATTGGCGATGAGGCGTTTGGTCTCGTTGAGAATGGCGGTGGGATCGCTGGCCTTTGTCCCTTCCTTGGGGGACCTAGACCTCGATCTCGACCAGGACCTTGACGATCCAGACACTGGTGTGTGTTTCCTCGCCTTCTCACTCTCCACCACGTTCTTATCAGCGGCTTTATAGATATCCTCGTATGAGTAATCGTCGTCGTCATCAGACAGATCGATCTTCCTCTTACTCTCCTCCTCTTTTCTCTTTTTCTGCTCCTCATCGTCATCAGCGAACATGTCCAGCTGGGGCTTCCACTTGGAACGATCATCATCTGTAGGATTGTGTCCACCTTTTCTCGTAGAGAACGGTGAGATACTCCTCCTGTGCTTAGCATCATCCTCACGAAGTGCACTCTCATCTCTAGAAGAGGAAGTTCCCCCGAGATTTACAAATCCCCTGAGTTTCTCCACTCTAGCGGGATCGGAGGCCTCCAGCTTCTTCAAGAAATTAATTAGCCCATGTTGTTCATCAGTTCCAAGATCCTTAAAGTTCTGCAGAAGATCCTTGAGGTCATTATCAGTAAGATTTTCCATTCTCCTGGCATGTGCCTCGATAGGATCAACCACTGCTGTCGGAATATTCACCTCTACCTCAACTTCTTTCACTACCTTCGGGTCTTTACTCTCCTTGACAAGAGTAGACTCTGGGGTTTTCACCGGAGCCACTTCCACTCCAGCACTAGCTGTCAAGCTCTTCACAAAGCTTGCAGCTGTCACCGGTTTATCAGAATTCTTCGACGCCTCCGCCATCCCCACAACAGCATTGATCAGCGTCTCCAGCTCATCCTGAGACACATTAGTCCTGCCCTGAGCAATCAGAGCTGCTGCAATTTGCTGAGCAATGGCTACTTTATCCACCGCCCCCACTCCCGGCACCCTCACAGGCTCGGACTTCACTAAAGGTACATCAATCGTCCTTGCGAACACCGATCTACTAGCAAATGACGCCGATATCTGCTGTCTAATCTCCAAGGCCTCCTTCTTCCTCCTCTCCTCCTCCTCCGCTCTCTTCTTCTTTTCCTCGGTGGCTTTGTGCAATAACTGGGCAATATTTGTAATGGCGGACTTGGTCGGGGCAATTGCCATTTTCTCAATCATTCCCGCAAACAATTGGCCCTTAAGTTTCTCCTTCACCGTTTCAAAAAGAACGGCTACGTCCTCGTCCTGGAGCAGCTCCTCCGCAGAGTTGGGCTTGGCCTTCTCCGCGGCGAGCGCCCTCGACAGAAGGGAAACGACCTTGGGTCCTAGAGACCCCAGCTGACCCTCCAGGGCAGTCAGCAGACGAAGGAGACCCACCACCTCCAGATCCTCCTTCAAGGAGTCCTCCTTTGGCGGTGGGGACGGCGACTTCTCCTTCACGATGTACGAGTAATGACGTGTGGGACGCGGTATCGGTCGCGGCGGGGGATAATAAGGTCGATACGTTGGCTTTGCGCGAATGTAGCTGTACGCATAGTCCCGCTCCTCCCGATGACGTTCGTACGGATCTGGTCTCTCGATTTTTGCTGTTTTCAAAGTCCCCACGTACTCCACATCGTCATCACTGTCTACGTGATGACGCAGCCGCTTTGGTGGGGTCAGACGAATGTCTTTTTCGCGCTTTGGGGGCGTCTGCCACTTGGATTCCGGGGGCTTGTCCTCCGGGAGTTCCAGACGTTTGCGAATCTCCTCCTTCCGGGCTGAGAGCTGTTCATTGTGAATCTCACGCATTCGTTTATTCCAGAAGTCGATCCACTCGGGCTTGAAATCGTGTTTGCTCGGATCTTTGCCGTCTGCCTGGAGCTCCTTGTAACGACGATTCCAGAATTTCTTCCACTCGTCGGGATACGACGGGTGTTTCTCCGGATTTTTCTCGTGGAATTTTAATGCTCGATCCAGCGTCTCCTCGGCTCGACGAATTTGCTCCCGAAATTTGTCCCACTTATCGCGCTCGCGCAGCGGCGCCGGGGATCGTGAACGCGAACGACGGGATTTGGAGGAACGGTAGCGAGGACGATCACGACTAATGGAACGTGGAGACCGCGAACGTGAACGTGAACGCGAGGGGGATGGCGAGGAGGAAATGGAGGATAGGGAGGAGAGGGATTTTGTGTCGTCTGAGGGGCGAACCTTCTTTATTTCCTCAGGTTTGCGGTTCAACTTTTCTTTCGAAAGGATTCGAATTTTGAATTCCCTAAAAGAAAATTTATTTTGATTATTTTTGAGTCAAATGATCTCTAAGGGGTGACTTAAACGTTTGTCGATTTTTTTGTACAATGAGAGAACATCTCAGAGATAGTTAGAACGAAAATTGAGACTCTTCCGGTGCTAAAATCGTTGAATTGATTCAACTTAATTATTTGGAACTTATTCACTTTCATACAAAATTTATTCCTCCGCTGGGGAACAATTATTTTTGCACATAAATTATTTAAAATGATATTGTTCTGTTTTCTCTCAGTGTACAAATCACATGCAATTTTTGTTAGAATTATCACGAACATTCTGTTCCTGGGAAAGAAAGTTCTAATTATTCAAAATCAACTACTCACGATTTACTAATGTCTGGTTCAATCTTCTTCGGGAATGCCTTATCCAAATTACTCTCTTCCTTCTTCGATTTACCCTCACTCTTCTCCTCCGTCGTAACATCTTAACCCGAAAAAACATTAAGACAAGAAAACATTGAATGAGTGAACGAATTAAATAAATCATCGAACACCCCACAATCTCCACTAAAAAAAATGAAGAATCACACGAAATATAAAATAAAAATTCACTCACCTTTTTTATCACCGCTAATTTCTGCCAATTTCTCATCAAAGTTTGTCACCCATCTCACATCGTAAACTTCCATAAACGTTACCTCCGGTGTTTCCCTGTGCACGTAGGAAACAACCGAATTATTTATGTTTCAATTCTGTGAATCATTCATGTTGATAAACAATTCTACAACTAGATATTGTTACGTCTAGTGAATAAAGACATTGATTTTTGGGTGTTGCAGACGAGCCAAAAATTCCGTCGTAAGAATTGAAAAAAAATCTACTTTCAATTTTATTATTATTTATTATTAAAATTTTTTGGGCTCTCTAACGATCAACTCAATGATGAACTCAATGAGTTACCGTTCCTCAAAAGTAAAAAAAAACATGATGATTAAAAACACTCGTATTATTTTCCTATTTTATCACCTGTTGATCGGAAAAATTTTGTTACGAACAGACAAAAAGTTATCAAATTCTCCACTTACCTAAAATGAAAGTCCTGATATACATTCTTGATATACTGCATTTTATTCTTCTCAAACTGTCCCTTATCCACCAACTGCGGCTGTAATCTACCGAATTTCTCTTCAATTTTCTTTGCAACAAGTACAGATATTTCATTAGCACCACGTTTATAATTCTGTGTCCTCGGTAATTCCGTGATAGCCCTCGATATTGTCGGAAAATGTCGATTCAAATAAGTAATACGATGATTATAACTCGTAATGTGGGCCATAACTGTTCTCGGATCTCCACGTTTATCACACAAAACGCAAGTGTAGCTCGGCTCGCAAGATTCATTATCAACCAATTCTAACAAATATTCGAGTCCAACCAATGGTGAGCTCTGATGACGATCAAGGGAGGTTTGAATATTGGTTGCACGTGTTATCTGGTCCTCCATGCCTGGTGGTACTGGTTCACCAGGTGCCAAGGAGTCTGAAATCGATACTTGACCTGATCCCGACGACTTGAGGTGATCCTTCTTCGACCAGAGGGACACTGGATAAGGCCACTCATCGAGCTTTATCTTGTGACGACTCGAGGTGTTGTGGGAGTGAAGTTTGTGGGCACCGAAGAGGGCTATGTTGCAGATGTGGCACCATATGTCGGAGTCCTCGGTGTGTGAGTACACGGGACGCAGTGTGCCATCTTCGGCGGTTACACTGCATCGCATCAAACGCTTACGATCACTGTCTTCCTGAAAGCCAGAGAGTTTGGGTCAAACGATGAGTGTCGGTGATTACTCGGCTGTCGTTGTCAATTTGCTTTGTTGAGGGGCGGCTGGTGATTGTGGGGAGTGGTAAACACGATTGATCAATCAATAGCTTGAATTCATGACCAACATTTTAACGTGACGGGATGAATTCTGTTACCATGTTACAGGTGACTCAACTCCGATGTGAGGCGGTTAAAAAGTGAGGTCAACTCACTTACAGTTTCCATTTCTGATGAATATCTCAGAATCGAGGAGTGATGGAAGGATTTCCCCTCAGACTTTTTTGTAGAAATTATTTTTATGAACAAAAAAGATCGTGATGGAAATTTCACCATTTGCTGTCATTTTTGAGATATTAATCAGGACAGGAGGCTGGAGGTGAGGAAGTAGACAACTTCATTATTAGCTGTTATGGATAATGTCTCCGGATCTAAGAGAGATACAGAAATTTGCAATCTGCACTTGTTATGGAGGGGTCGAGATATGCAAAAAAGGTCATCTATTTTGTTATCTCTTTTAAATTCGGAAATATTCCATGAAATCTTTGCTGAGGATTGGTTCGCCTGCTTTCAGCACTTGCTTGCAGAATTCATACACCAGGAGTAAATGGCCAAACCGATCAACTAAATAATTGCGGAATAGACATTCAGAACAACTCGATAAATCATTTTTGCATATAATTTTTGGTTGTTTCAAAAATGGGTAGACAGACAAATAATGCAACTTTCAATGGACGAAAAAAATATATTTCACGTTCCACCACTCCACCACTGAAATAATAATGGATTAATTTCAATTAATCAATCATTAATCAGTAGTAATTGATTACGTGTTAATTTTTCCACGCAATTATATTTCGAGTGAGAAGTAATTAATCGAACATTTGGAAGAATTAATATCACTAATTAACCACAATAAAGGCCTCACGAAATAAAAACATTCATACTTATGTGACTCTCCAGCAAACAGATCTTCATTGTTGAAGGTGATAATAATCTTCAATTAAATATTCATGTACCTTTTCTCGCTCTTCCTCAGACAAATGCGATGCATTTCGTCCCTCAATATCGAGGTCATCAAAGTTCTGCATTCTGGAGCTTTTCATTTAAGCCACCATCGATAAAATCACCTGAAAATACAATATTATCCAAAAATGACGTGAATAGTTGAATCACTAAGAGTGGAGAAAAAAAATCATCTTACGTTCCATCTACTTACCCCATCAATTAATAATACTTAACTCAAATATTTAATGTACTAAAACAATGAGAAATATGAGGAATGTAAATTGTCTGATGATAAATCTCAACATTACTACTGAAATATTAAAATGTCATTTTGTGTTTTTTTTTCCTTTTTTCAATTATCTTAATCTTTTGAATTATTATATGGATTTGCTAGAAGGCAGTGAGCACCATTCCAGCTTACTTACCAAGCTTAACCTCATTATGTCATAATTAACAATATATTAAACATCAAGAACCCACAAAGTATCACAATATAGTAATTTTTTCTGAATCAGAAACCACTAGGGGTGAAAAACACCCCAAGGAGTAGAATTAAGCACAATTTGATAGAATTTCGTCAATCATATCTTAAATAAACGATATTCAGGGTACACTGGATATATCCACTTTCATCTCAAATTCACCGACAAATGAATATTCACGTTTTCTTTTTCAAAAAAATTCTTGAAATCAACAAAAAATCACGTAGGGACGCCGGTGGGTCCTTTATTGCCCTCGAAGGCACCCAACGCATCATCTGGAGACTTACAAATTAACGAAGAGTATGCAGTACTACTTCAATTAATGTTAATTACTCACCAGAAGGATCGATATCACCGTGAGCCAACAGTATTTTTATTCTTTTAAAACGCGTTGAGATTAATTTTGGAAAATATAATATTCACTGTGGGGTCCTGCTAATAGTAAACTATGGCGGCCATAGTGGTTTGCGAAGAATGAGGTAAAACAAGGCTTACCCTCATGCCTGTTGCACATGCGCATTGCCTCCAGTCTTGCCAATCTTCGAAGAGCATGTTTACATATCATCCGCCGGTAAAGTCAATCCCATGAATCACGTATTCGTCTGTAGATACCCAACAGATAATAGCTTTTTGCCAAATTAACTAGTTCTATCGTTTTTACTGAACTTGAAATGTTTCGTCAGTTTCTCATTTTTTTAAATAACAAATCCAACCTGAGCTTGGGCGACAGGTTGATAAAAGTTGATGTTTATCAGTGGTTTCAATAATTATAATTCCTCATTAAAATCCCCAATTGCGAATAATAATAAAATGAAATCGAATTATCTCTCGTATAGCTTTATTTCTTCAATTATCGTACTGGCAACTGATCACCATTCTTCACAACACATCGTCATCAACAATAGGTCAATGTACTTTGGACCTTCAAGTGGCAAGTGAGTCGTCCTTATCACTGCACTGTGCATTCATGCTGAAGGCCGTGTCAGTGCTCGTCTCACTTGTGATGCTTTCATTGAAGCTCTGCTTTTTGTGTGAAGGATCATTCATTTCCCTCATTAAGCCCGCCATGTCATCGTCCGGATCAATTTCCTGATTATTACTGACAACATCGATTTCCATGGGGTTTACATCAGAGCTCACAGGTTGCGAACACTTGATCTCTTTGATGAACTGGAGACAAGAGACAATGATGCGTCCAGTAGTTTTCAGAAGTGCAACGATTTATTTGAATCAATTTGATGTATCTGTTGTTAAACTGAATACTCTATTACCTTCATGGGCTCTAGTGTACAGGGAGGTGGCAGATCCATGTGGAAGACACAATTCGAGTCGAAGACGACTGGAACTGGCTCGTGACACGTTATGTCAGCTCTTTTAGCTCCACACGCTTTGAATAATACCTGACGTTCGTCCTGTAATAATGGAGTCAGTGATAATCAGGATGCTTTCTCCGGCATAACATTGGACTTTCTCAAAATATAATTTAAAAAATGATACCATTGCATAGAATTTAAATAACGATATTGCAATTAAATTACACACTGGGCAAGACATTTTAATTATTGTCCATCAGAACGAGCCCAGGTTAAACGCGACGGTTGATAAACAAATTTACCAGGAAATGAAAAAATCAGAAAATACTCCTGGTCATAGTCCTCACCTTTAGTATATGTTTTCTGCAGTGTTTGGCGGCAGGGAGGGTCCTCTCCCCACATTTGACTCCGCCCTCAGTGAAAATACACTTGGGGACACTGGGAGGCTTCTGGGGAAGTCCCTCAGAGTATCTCGCTCTTCTCTCGATAGATTTTTTGTACAAAATTGCCTCGACTCCACTTTTGCGATGATAACTGTTCAAAGCCTTCAATTTTGCGTAGATTTTTTTCTCTTTGGGTGTGTCTTTAGATTGGTTATAAATACTACCTGATGAAGGAGAAGAAAATGTTAAACATTGAATAATCCTAATCTATATATTAATTTTTTTATAATCCATAAAATATTAATTAATTTTGGGACAACTCACAGAGGGTCTCCTTCTCACTCTTCACAGCGTGGAGGTATCTTCTCCGCTTCTCACGCAACATGTATTGGAGTCTCTTGAACTGCTCGATGTAGAGGGACTGGAGTTTTATGAGTTTCTCACGAGCAATGTAAATACCCTCCTCAGCTGTGTAGATCCCCGCGTGCCTTAAATAATTTATGCTAATTTAATGGACGAATAATTGTTGCTCTGAAGGTGCAAATAAGCAGTTACTGGTGGGAACATTGTTAAGATTTTTAAGAAACATAACAATGATTGTTAAAAATTCTAGGAAATTAATGTGCCTATAAAGGAGAGTCACAAAATATCGTCATTCAGGATTCAAGTTTTTTTTATGAGGAAATTAATCATTTTTGAATCTCCGCTGTCTGAAATTTTGCGATTATGTCAATGCTTTTGTTGTGGTGATGACTGTGAATGTATGCACTAGCTGAAGCAAACTAGCATCAACATTTTCTACTGGCTCTGGCAAGTGGATCAGGATTACTATTGCGTATAAAAATACAATCGTTTGCACTCAATACCGACTACTTTTGCTGATTGGACAATAACAAATGGAAAATTATTTACTACGATGAGAAAATCCATCATCAAGCATCTGAGACAGCCGATTATGACAATGGAAACGTCAATTAACTCACTTGAGGGGATCTTCATTGAAACTGCTGAGGGACTCGTTGTCACTGTCATCTAGGAATGTCCCTCGGAGGGCATCAGAAGCCACTGTGGGCTCCACATCACTGTCTGATGAGCTAGCGTAATCCAGTATATCACAACAGCTTGAGTTCACTTTGGATGCGTCAATTTCATCTTCAAGAAGATATTCAATGAGAAATTTAGAGGGAAATTGTGGTTGGGTGAACTGATTTGTTAACAGATTAAACAAATGAATTAACGAATTAAATTTTCATAAATGGCAGGAGCCATGACAAATATAAATTAGAATAATGACACAAGTTTTAAGATTTCCCCTGATACTCACTGAATGGGTCCAAAGCTTTGATTGTACTCCTCTCGCCAGCTTTATCTTCACCCACATAATGCTTCAAGTTCAAGAGATACCTCTCAGGATTCTCCGGCAAAATTCCCTTCGACGTGGATTTCATTCTGGCAATGAGAGCCTTCCGCGTGTGTTCAGGGCAGTAAGCCACATCTCTCCTGTCCATCCGGGGAGCGGGATGACAGCATCTCTTGGCACTGGTGTTGTAAACAAATGCACATTGTTTGTAAGGAGCAGTTGGATCGTGGAGAATGTGCTTTGGACAGAGGGAGAAGCCCTCGATAGCCTGGCCAGAGCAGTCCCACGAGGTGTAGCTACACTTTTTCCATAATTTCTGGCGTTTCTGAGTTATTCCTGAGACTGTTGGTGGTGGATGACTGCTTGCTGGATGATTCATCTTTTCTTTTCAACAGTAATTACTGACTTGTCTGCATTCGTTACTAGTTCTGGTCAGTCAGGAGATCGAGGATTGACGTCTAGGTCTATCACATATCCACTTTATATAGTGATCAAAACATTTATCACTCCGGATTGCATTGTTATTAAGGCTTGGGCCTGAATCTTGAATGACTGAATGCTGCTCGAACACTGATCTGCAAGATGTAGCTCTCACGAGAATAAAAAAAATGGCGGAAGCTATAGTGTGGTATTTTACCGAACTGTACCAACGATTATAGGGGAGATTGCTGACGCTTATGGAGAAGCTTCCAGGCCACAATTCGTAGTGTTGGCGCATGAACTACAATGGTGAACGTACCTGTTGGTAAGGCATTCCCCCGGAGCACGTAGCATGACATTCGGGGCAGCCGATTTGCGATTGTTCTAGGGCTCCGGGAATATTCTAACGTCGATTTTTTCGTTTTTTGCGTTTTTCTTGGCTCCTACAGCCAAAAGACTTCCAGCCCAGCTAGCCACGTTCTTCGTGTTGATGCCTTACCGACAGGCACGTCGTAGTCGCTCCATAAAGCCTCCTATAAACTTTGTCAGCGATATCAAAGGTTGACAATACCTCCCCTGTATCATACCTTACTGTACATCAGATCACAGTAAGCCCCCTTTCGGTGCCCGAATAAACCTCCCTTATATACTGCACGTAGTATACACACGTATATCTCTAGCGTGGACCAGCTGACACCCTGAAATCGTCGTTCTTGTCCATTAGAATTGTCTGAACAATACAACCCCAAGTTCTCTCATTTTGTCTTTTTGGTTCATCAAATTATCCTCGAGTGATTGTTATATTCTATCTGTGCACCACTAACGTTATCAATGATTTCCTTGCAGTCGCATAACCAGGTAAGTGATGCAATAGATGTGTGCCATAATTTTTTGGGTTCATCATTGAAGGTCTATTGTTCATATATTTACTGGTTTTTATGTGAATAACTAGGATATTGGGCTTTTCCTTTTGTCCTGATGTTTTGATTATTTATTTGACAAAGTATTCGTGGAAAATCCGTGGGAGTCTTCCGACATAACCAAAGAATCTCCTGTCTGCACCAGGAATGAAGCAAATCAGTGACAAAATGAGGATATGCTCGTCATTTCTCACTTCATTATCATTGGACTATGTAAATGAGGGAAAGAAGATGATGAATTGAATTTTTCTGGATTTTTTCACCAATGTCATCGTCAAAAAAATTTGAAGACGTGTTGACAATGTCAGCAGTTTCTGCAATAATTGCGCAGTTATCAAATGCCTTTATTTATGTTCCTGGCGATGTAGCATTATGAATGATGAACTACCTTAATAATTTCCCTGTTTACTCACACATATATAACATTAAAAAAAGGAATTTGCACTCATTATTTAACTCTGTTTCTCCATGACAATGTAGGTGTTATACCACCTTACCCAGTTGACTTCAGCCTTCACACCGCTAACCTCGTACTCATCACGTCTGAAGACCCATTCAAAATCGTCAACCCCATCCCCCCCGGAGGTAATCTGCCAAGAGAGCCTCCTGGAGGCTGTTAAGAACTGCACAGAGCTTCCCCTGGAGAATCTCAACATTAGGGCCATCTCCGAGGCTTCGAGATTGCTGAAAACAGATGCCCACAGGATTCTGAAGAGAGTCAACAGGGTACCCAGGGCTCTGGGAGAGCCCTGCAATGGCTGGAGGATTTCCTACGTCTCGGGCTCATCATTTTCAGATAACAAACGAGGTTTGTCTTGTACTTACGATCAATTGCATGGAAACGTTCTTCTGCTGGCTGTGCCCACGTCCAGGGACATCCTAGTTCGTGGCTTTAAGACCCATCGAAATGTCAACGCAGAAATAGAGAGGAATCCTTCGCTTTTTGGGAGATTGAGGACTTGGATTGGACTTTCCAAAACCAGTGTAAGTCGATCCTCAATATTTCAGGATTTATACCTCATTTTTGCTCTGGAATGTAAACATGGTGGCGTATGGACAAAAAATAACCATCAAAAGAATATTTGTTCATTCCCACACCCAGAAACGAGCTGGTAAAAATTCTGGTACCTTACTCTGCTCAATTCTTCATATTTTGTCACCAGGACGGAAAGCCAAAGGTTTCGATTGACGGTGCAGACCTGGAGAACCTAAAGAACATTCTGAATGACACAGATCTTGCCCCAGACGACAAACAACGCGTTAAGATTGCATTTGCCGAGGGTTATGTTGCGGGAAATGGCAGAAAATCATCGGATCGTAAATTCAAGTGGTTAAAAACTCTTCAACACGTGGTGCTGACAGCTGTCGGTCTTCTCATACTCGGCGCGATCATGGGTACGTACAAATGTTAGTATCACACGCATTAACTATTTTTTTGTATTCCTACTGGTTCATACGATCTTCAAATCCATTTCTGAATTCTAGTAAATGAAAAAAAAAAATATAGAAATATTTGATGGATAATCGCAACCAATGGGATATAAATTTTATGCAATTTTTTTATGCAGTAAAAAAACGGGAATAATGGATTTGAAGTTTCCAGTTAATTTTTATGATTTGTTTATCATCTGTAGATATTTCATCCTTGTTATTATTATTGTGATGGCTACGAGGAAATCTTCTGCATTACCTGAAAATATTGATGATTTTACATCAGCGAAACAATTCGATTTTGATTTCATTTTCTCTCCCCTGTCGACAAGTATGAGCCAGGCTAACCCCACAATCCTCACCTACCACAATTACTCTGAATTTTCCAGACATTCCATGATGACAGCTCTTCGTTTTACCCCATCCTCCCCGCAATTTTTTTCAAACAAAAAAAAATAAGTATAAAATAAAGGTCACGAGCCAGAGATTTTTCGAATCGTCTGTAGCTCTTCTATTTCTCCCTGGTGTTAAAAATAAAAAATGTTTTAAATATTTTTCGTTCGATTTTTATGTCCAAAATTGAAAAAAAAATATCATGGAAAATACAATTTCTCCTGCAGCCAGCACTAACGGCAGTGTCTTCCGCATCCAGTTGGGCTCTCACTCAGCAGTGAATCCAGAACAAATTTCAGTGACCTTCGCCGATGTCAAGGGCGTTGCTGAGGCGAAACAAGAGCTCGAGGACATTGTGGAGTTCCTGAAGAATCCAGAAAAATTCTCAACACTCGGTGGTCGCCTCCCCAAGGGGGTTCTTCTGGTGGGTCCCCCGGGCACAGGGAAGACTCTGTTGGCTCGTGCCGTTGCAGGTGAGGCCAGGGTGCCGTTCTTCCACGCAGCGGGATCGGAGTTCGACGAAATCCTCGTGGGCCAGGGGGCGCGCAGGGTCAGGGATCTCTTCAAAGCGGCCAAGGAGCGTGCGCCCTGTGTTGTATTCATCGACGAGATCGACTCCGTGGGGGGCAAGAGGACGTCCTCTGTGATCCATCCATATGCCAATCAGACGATCAATCAGTTGCTGTCGGAGATGGATGGGTTTCATCCGAATGAGGGTGTCATCGTTCTGGGGGCGACCAATCGTAAGAATGATCTCGATAAGGCCCTTCTGCGACCTGGGAGGTTTGATGTGGAGGTTTATGTTCACAAGCCTGATATCAAGGGGAGACGGGAGATCCTTGAGCTGTATCTGTCCAAGGTATTGGCGAAGTCCACTGACATTGAGTTGCTGGCTAGAGCAACCACTGGATTCACGGGCGCCGATATCGAGACTATGGTTAATCAGGCAGCTCTGAGGGCTGCTGTGGAAGGGGCAGAATACGTCACCATGGATCACCTACAGAAGGCTATGGAGAAGGTCGTCCTGGGACCGGAGCTGAAGGGGATGATGCCGGATAGCGAGGAGAATGCTATTACTGCTTATCATGAGGCTGGACATGCTATTGTTTCGTATTATACGAAGGACTCTATGCCATTGTCTAAAGTCACCATAATTCCCAGAGCAGGATCCCTGGGGCACACGAGTTATGTACCGGCTAAGGACGTGTTCCACAATACTAAAAGTCAGCTGCTTGCCTCGATGGACTCCTCGTTTGGTGGACGAGTTGCTGAGGAGCTAATTTTTGGACCGGAAAAAATAACAACAGGGTCGGCTGCTGATCTCCAAAGGGCCAGTGAGATTGCTGCCAGTATGGTAAAGAATTATGGGATGAGCGAGAAGGCTGGATTCAGAACTCAGTATGAAGAGAAACCAGAGTACAGCCCCAGCACCAATGAAGTCATCGATGGAGAGGTAAAACGACTGCTCCAGGAATCATATGACAGAGCTAAAAATATTCTCAAAACTCATGCTAGAGAGCATAAGTTACTAGCCGAAGCCCTTTTAAAATATGAAACCCTCGACGTTGAAGATATAAAAGCCGTTATAAATGGTAAAACACCGAAAGCAGAGCCAGCTAATCCCGAGAAAAGACCGTCACCGATCATCGATGTCCCTGGCAACGTCATGTAACGCTAAGACTGAAGATAACACCTGGGCTAGACAAAAACTGATTTGGTAAAAGATAGAAAATTTAATCTCCTGAAGAAATTAACGAATAACAATGTCAGGATTGTTTATTGCTATCGAGGGGCATAGAGGATGCCCTGAGGTGAGTTTAGCAACGCTGTGACAGCATTCGTTGACAACAAAAGCTTACGAAATTCGTTGAAGGGACGAGTTAAAAAATTTAATTTCATTGTTTAGAGAAGATCTCGAGGAGAAGTTTTCGAGAAAAAATTCGCAAGTATTTTATTTAGCAAATATAATTTTCGATAAAAATGATTTTGACATATTTTTTGGTAGAATACATAGTTTTTGAAATTTTTGAATTCATATCCAATTCAATAGGAAATTCAATGGGAAAAAATTGAAAAAAAACTGGAAAACTTGCGGGAGTATTTCTGTGTGATGAGAGTAATGAAAATTTTGTACAGTATATAATAAATAAATATTAAAAAATAACTATGGACATTTACATTGAATGTTGATGTTAATTTTAGATGAGAATATTTATGTTTTCACCTTCTTCTCTTGTGAAATAAAGGATTTTAGTCTTCCTGCTGGATTCTCAATTCTTTTAAAATAACAAATAGATTTTTCAATAAAAAATTAATTGTTTTAACAATGGATGACTGATGGACAATTCGATTGACAAATCCGCTATGAGGGGATAAATTTCTGTGACTGGATAATCATTTAGGCCATACAATTGTTAACTCTTTATTTCATTCAATATTGATAATTATAAATTATACAAAATTATATATATTTATTTATATTTTATCCATTAGTTTCCCCTACCTATTCTCGTATCTTCCATTTTCATCAGTTCCCGCTCATTTACTCGGTCTTGGTAGTTTTTTCAATCGTTAATTAACTAAGTGTGGTACAAATTTAGTAACATTTGGTGCATGTACTAATTAATTCATTAATTTTTGTTAATTTATTCGAGTGAGAGAAGAGAAAAAATAAAGAGAACCCATAAAATCCCCTTTGTTATTAAAAAAAATTCAAAACGTCAAGTTACTTCACACAAAATGTTATTAGAGAAATTTGGCGATGAATTGAAAAAATTCAATCAATTGCGTGAATAAACTTTTAATCAAAAAAACGGTGAGAGCAGAAAAATTGGTCTTTCCAATTCTTCTTTCACTAGAACAATTAATATAGTAATAATAACATCCAAAAGTATTTTAACTTCAACAATTACTCTGTAGAACCCAAAGATCAACGACTATTAATTAATTCATATTACACTTATTTAGCGATATTTTGTTGTTCGAAGAAAAGCAAAGGAAATTTGTTTTTTAATTGAAAAAAAAAATTGTAATTCTGCCAGACTGTCGCAAAACACTCGGAAATTAGGGAGAAAATATCACAGCCCAGCAAATTATTAAATTAATTGATTAATTAAATAATTAATAATAGGAGGATAAATAATAAAACAATAGGAAAATAACTTGAATTCTCAATTGTTCTTTAATATTGAAAAATGTATTGTTTAAACATAAAAAAGCATCGTCTCTCCTCACATCGCATACAAATTAATTATTTATACAATTAACAAAAATCTACAAATATACAGACATCGGGATTCGACAATTAACCAAACGAATACCTCCCAAGTTTTTTATAGCTGAAAATTCTTCGATTATCTCGATGGGAAGTGATTCTATTGGAAAATGTGATAACATATTTTTCACGGCAAATCTAATCCTTTACAAAAAAGAATTAGCATATTTTTACGATAAAATTACTCCCCGTCGAGGTAAATCGCAATGAAAATATACTGTTTCGCAAGGTGATTGACGTTGTCTCCTGAAACAATCACGCAATGACCGCAATTATCTCTATAGCGAGTGGTCCCACCAAAAAAAGTAAAAAAAACTTTTTTGTCGAGCATGATATTCGCCATAAAAAAGGTCTAGACACCAATTTTCGTTGAGCCACTCTCTGTGGATATAATCGCCAAGGGAAAACCCTAAAAACTATAAAATACAATTTTCATCTCTTTCCTGTTGTGATTAATTAATGAAACTGTCCTACACCTGTGATTAATCATTTTTCTATTGCATGCAACACAATTTATTCAATTTTTTGTTCTTATACCATTGATCGAATTGACCTCAAATACTCGTTCCAAAGTTAATTTTTAATATTTATTTCACTTAATAACTGATTAATTTTACATATTAACTATGTAAATTATCGACAAAAGATTTTCATTGGTAGATTTAAAAAATTTGTCAAAAATTCATTTATCTAAGACTCATTTTATTTTCGTTTTTCCATTCGTATAAAAAGGATTTCTTTAATTGTTTTTTAAGCTCGATTAATTAATTCGTAGTCATTGTTTATCATTTTTGAATGTTAATTGAGTCAAAATCGATCTATGGTTTTTGGGGATATGCAGTTCTACCTACTGGACACACTTTCGTTTACATTTTTTTAAATATTATTTTTTTTTCTCCTCGTTTATCATAAATTCAACTATTTCTTTCACGACGAATCCCGATTATATGATTACAATTAGATATAGCTAGTACGTTTGTGCGTGTAACTGTAGGTAAATCATTTTTTCATGTGTCTTTTTTCTTATGGTGATGATTTTTATATCCAAAATCCAGTCGAATGAAGGAATGAATTACTGCAGATAAACTTGAGACGAAAAAATTCTCCAACATTTTTTCTTTCATTCAGTCGTTAATTAATTAGAAAATGGCAATCAATTAACTAGAAAAACTGTCGGTGCGGGTGTCTTAAGCGTATTTTTTCTGTAAACAATTCATTTCTTCACTCCACCGTTACAACCAAAGCCAATGAAAATAATACATTTTTTTAAAAACTTTACAAACGTCAACATTTATCATATCGTCAATCATTTGAGCCCAATTAACGTTACAACGTTCATTAAAAACATTTTTTCATCGATTTGAATAATTAAAATCAACGTTAATACACGAAAAATACACTCGTGAACGATATACCAATTGCTCCGCAATTATTTGTCCCCCGTAAATCGAGAAAATACGAAGAAAAAGCCTCACAAATTTCGACATATTCTTATCTTGAATTAGTTAAAAATTTTCATTGCACAAAATCAACCCAAAGTACTCGAAATACCGCTGACATTCAACCTTATGACAGTATAAAATTAATTTGTACAGAAGAAAGGATATCTAATGATCATCGTAATTACGAAATGCCCCTGTCTCACGCGCAGTCATTAAAAAACATTGGAAAAAAGAACATTAATTAATCCTTAATAATCTCGAGGTCCCAAGCTGGTCCATTAACATCATCGCAAAAAACAATTCCGTTTATCTTCCAAATTTTAAGTCTTTCGAAAAGAAAAGTTTTAAAAAAATTGATGTTAAAATTCAGGCCTAAAGGGAGCGGGTTTTCGCGTGCCTGATTATCTTGCTAATGAAGGCAATTCCCTTGAACTGCATTTATTGGCGAATGACATTGAATCTCCAATGACAGTAAAGACAAGCAGAATCGAGGAAGGGCCACCTCAGGCCTGAATCTCTGAACTGAGCTGTTGCATGACTTTTTTTTATTGGAAAACAATTATGAAGAAGGAAAATTCAACGGAAAATATTAGACGCGCATTTTTTTATAAAAAAAAAATAAAGATGTCACTTCATAAATCAGACGTTTTTAATCTCCAGGACCTCGCCAATTGTCAATATTTATAAAAATAAAATACATATTTGACATTTTCCATTCGACTCTCATATCCAACATAAAAAAAATTGTCATGCAAAACCCCAATTCTCCCCACGTCAATCGATTTGGGACCAAAATACTTTTCATCACTTATAGATCAAAGTGAAAATACACAATTATGTTTAATAATTCCACCACATTCGTCGGGACTGCCCCCTCACCCTAAATGAATTTTTAAAAAATCCAATTGATATTTTCCCTCTCCCAAAATTTGGCAGTGTTGTCATGTTTATCATCTTAATACAAATAAACCCGACGTGGTTTTGCACAGCGATTTAACGAGAAACTATCACATTCCTCATCATATTTTTGTAGTAGTGAAATCCTTTTTTTCACAGCCTGCCTTTCCTAAATCCTCAGTTTCCAAATTTCGAGTTAGAGTGATAACAGAGGAAATCACTATCCTCATTTTCCCGAGATTTTTCTGTAGCATTTGTTAATCAGCAAATTATAAATCCAAAGGCCGGCCACTCTCCTAAACTGACCCCCAACCCCATAAAACACTCCTTCATTCAAACCCCAAATAACGACTTCTCATCCCCTCTCAATATGTCCCTCACCCCCGGCTACAGTCACATGAAAAAAATGTCTTGGAGACTATATTGACGAAAAATGACTGTCATTGTTTTTTCGCAAATTATGATTGTCCTTGATGGACTGAGGATCGAGAAATTTTGTTCTTCGCTTCTCTAACACCCCCTAAACCCTGACACCCCTCGGACTTCCCCTATTATCACTCTACTGACACTGGCTGTCCTCAACGATTGCCATCGACCCCAATAAACAATGGTCCCAGTACCTCATCAGCCTGGAACTCCCCCTCAAAATTCTCGAGTGGATCGAGCTCCTCCTCGCCCCCCTCACCATCCAGAAAATTTGTCTCCAGCAGATCACTGACTCCCCTCCCCGCCCCACCGCCCTCACCCCTGAGATTAAGCGAATTCAAAGTGGGACTCGACAGCATAGGCTCATTGCTCTCCCTGTAAACCTGTGGTGTATTTGGAAATGACCTTGACCCACTACTGTCATCATAGCCTCCAGGATAAGCCACACCCCCTCCAGCAATACCGGCAGTAACATCTACAAGAATCTGGCTGCCTCCAGACAATGGAGTATTCGTAAAACTTCTTGCACTGATGCCCCTCTGAATGTCCTCCACTTGATCCTGCTCCAGGGATGCCTCAACAATTCCCCTATTCAGTCCCAGCCCCTCCCCCTGGCTTTCCAACATAATTCCAGAGCCCGTAATAATATGGTCAGACCCATTGTCCATAATGTTGAGGCCCTTTCCAGAATCCTCATCCAGTAGATCGAGTATTTTCGTGATATTCTCACTGGATATTTCCTTGTCCTCCATGAGAAAGGCCTGATCTTCACCCATAAAATTGGCATCAACTTCGTCCAACAAACAGGTGGACCCAAAATCATTGAATTCACTTGGAACTGGAGTGGGCGCCACTGATGAACAACTGGATGCATTGAACTGATAGATCCCTTGATATGGGGTCGACGTCAATGATATGGGTGACATTAGCGTTGGATTGACCATTCTGTGAAGGGGAACGGATTGCGATCTGGAGAAATTATCTCCAAAGTGGGCTTTAACTCCATTGAAATATTCACTGATCTCCTGATCGTCTGGTTTCGACCGTTTATGAATATTCTTTATCTCCTGGAGATTCTCCTGACTAGGATAATTGATCAACAGTTGTTTCTGGGGATTTAGGTCACTGGAGAGGAAGGTCGTACAGAGGGCCTTGCCAGCGGGCCCCACTTGTACCTCGGCCGATGATTTTCCAGATATTCCAGACGTTCCAGACGTTGGAACGACGAATGTCGTGTCATCATTTCTGGACGAGTAACTCGCTGAACAACTAGCAGACCTGTTGAAGGGCTTCTGAATGTTAGGCCCATTACTGGAGGATCTTGAGGAACGACATGGCGCCATTGTACTTCTGGAACGTGGCACTGGAGTATTGCGAGGGGAGACAAATGGCGATGCATTGGCTGAATTTGGTTTCGATGCTGCGCGACCATTAGGGGTTATATTAATTGGCGAGTGAGGACCCGGTGATATTGGAGTGAAATTGAATATTCTTCTACGTGTATTTGGGGACTGAGGAATTGTTGGCAAGGTCACAGCTGGAGAATGCTCAATGACATTGGTCTCGAAGCTCACACGTCTCCTGGATTGATTGGTTTGATTTAACAACGATGGCAAGATCTTCTCCTCTTTCTGGACCTCAAGGCTCCGCTCCAGGGATTGCTGGGCATTTCGGACCCTCGGGGCCTCACCTGGAAGCTCACTGGAGGGCCCTGGAACCGTTGAATTTTTGAGATTCTGTTGGAGAATCAGACGCAGCTGCGATACTTTGTCTGATCGCGATGGCATCGGTATCTCGGGTATCGGCACCTCAGCGTCTGAACTCGAGGAGCTCGATTGCTGGAAATACTGTAGAAGCTCTTCCTCGGGCTCCTGAGAATTGTTACCACCGTTCAGGTAATCGTCCAGGGCTCCTGGATCTATTGTGCAGAGTTTTGAGGTCTCCAGAAGTGAAATTTCGTCCTTTATAAGAACCTCTTGGGCCTCCGCTGGAATCACTGCTGGAGCCTTTCCATTGGTCTTTCTCGATGGCTGGAGAGGCTTCAGGGTGTCAAGATCGATTTTCTGGAGTTTAGATTTCAATATATTTGGGGGTACTACAGTTATTTTACTCGGGGCTCTGGAATTTTTGGAATTCTGGTGACTTTTATCCTCTGTTTTTGGGGATTTCTCCGTTCTCTGGAGTTTCTCGGGACTCATGTCGGGATTCTGATTGTCATCGAGACTTGGACGTTTTCGGGAATTTTTGGGGCCTGGCTTTTGGGCCTTATCGTCTACGGGTGAGACGCCGTTCGAAGACAAATCGTCGTTGTTAATTGAATTTTTATTATCACAGTTTAATTGTAGTGAGACCGACTGCTGATTCGATGATCTCGGCAGTTTTCTAGACCGATTTGAGGTAGCTGGAGGCTGTGGTGGGTTTGTGGATGATTTTGGTGTTGTCGTTATAACTGGGGATACTGGTGTTTTTTGTTTTTTGGATTTTTGAGTGATAGGCTTTGTTGTACCTTGGTCAATTTTTTCATTTTTACCCTGGTGCTTTTGATCCCGTGTGTGCTCACGCTGCTGGAGTTTCTTCTGGAGCTGGAGTTGGGCCTCACGAAGTTTTCCGGGTTTCCCAGCCACTGGAGTCACGGAGAGACTTGGCGGCGTCTCTGGAACTGGGGGCGATTCATTGGTTTTAAGGCTGTTGATCTTTTTCAGAATAAGGGGACTTTTTTTCGTGGTACCTTTTGGGGTGGAGGGAAGGGTGTCACCGGTGGCACTTAGAATACAGACGGCTGCCAGCGATTGGGTGTCGACGCAGATGTTCTCAACGAGGTGGCGAGCCAGGGCCGCTAGGTTTGGAAACTTCAGGCCCAGGACTCCCTCCGCCCACTCTCTGATCAAGGTGGAAGCTGCTCCCAACATCTCCTCGGTTATTGACTCGTCAAATTCGTCAGCTTCCTGAGATTTCCAGACAAGCAATACAATTATTCTCATTCAATTCGCCATTAGAGAAATTAAAGACACCAATATATACAAGTGAAATCAATGAAGGGGAAAAATAACACTAAATAATAATAATATAACGTGAATATCACCTGAATCTCCTTCACACTGGGCAACGCTGGTACCGCTAGTTTCACGCTCTTCCTCATTCCAGCATAACAATATCTCGACTGTCCCCTAACCCCAAGCCTCCTGGGCCTTACCCTAGGGTACACCTGCTTCATAACCTTTCCAAAATCCGCAGTGCTCAACGGTTTCATCGAGTTGATATGACAGAATGTGTTGTACTCGTCGTACACCTCTTGTTTGGGCAACGAAACATCGGGATCCTCCTCGAGGTGAGTCCTGATCCACATGATGGTCTGATGGATCTCGTACCTGTTGCCCAGGGGATTGAGTGGCTGCCGGAGAGGATCCACCGTTCCTGGGCCATTAGTCAGGCAGGAGGGTAGCTTGAGATAAAGCAGAAGCTTCTCCTCGACCCTGAGCTGCTCCACCCGGAGGAAAACCTCCTGGACCTTCACCTTCGACTCCTCTCCAACGGCCTCCTCAATGATCATCCGAATTTTCTCCTGTTTTCCATGATTGGCATTCATTCCACCACTGAATTTTGCGGAGATTATGTCCTGGAGGAGGTCCGACGTGTGAAATCCATTAGGCACCCTCTGGTGGGGATCGTTGATCCCAGGTGCAGCACCAGCTGCATCCGGACCCAAAGAGACAATATTTCTCGTGCCATTCTCGTGTGTCTCAGCTCTCTCCTTCTTTATTCTTCGTGTCTCGAATGCACACGCCTCGTCTTTGTGGCCCTTGCTCATCTTCAGGGGCACGACTGACCCCCTCAGGTCGATTCTCACCCCTCCAGGGTAGTTAATCAATTTACCAAATTTTTCACTTCTCTTTTATCGGATTTTTTAAAACAAGAGATTAGGTGCAGCTACTGGTGATCTGGGGGGATGTGTTCGGGGATAGGGGGACGGACATTATTAGCAGGTGCACTGGTGAACTACTTGTTGGCATCTCCTGGGTGAAGCACTCCCGGTTTTTGATTGAAGAACACTCGGGGGGTTAAGGTGAGGGCTTCGCCGGGGATTTTAGGGGCTTTCAGAAGGGGGGCTTGCCAGCGCGAGCGACCACTTGGGAGGATTATGCACTGGGGGACAGAGTCACTCGAAATTGACGGTTTTCGGTGGTTTTTCGTGAATTTTTCGGTGTAAATGGTTGAAACAACTCGCAAAGATGCTCCATTTGTGAGTTCTCGGGAGGCTTTGGGGATTTTCGGACGGCGGCGCTGGCAGCAGTCTGGGGAGTTCTAGGGATTTTTTGAGTGAAAGCCGGTTGGAGATGACGATTAAGAAATTTGAAAAGGATGCTTGAATCAAACGAAATTCACTCCTGTGGAGATAGCCGAAAGGTGATTGCTTTTCGCAAAATAAACAAATTCTATCGTCCTCACTGATCGGAAAATGTTTAATTAGTTTCTCATTTATTTTTAAATAAATAATCAAAAATCTAATGTGGGTTTGATCGACAGATTAGTACAAATTTATATGGTTCAATAATTTCCCTTCATATCGATGTAGAATCGTTTGTAGGTCAATGATTTATTTATGTAATTATTGACCAGTGGAACATATGAGCATATGAGGCTACGCCTGTGGCCCACAGAGGTCACCACGTTATTTAATTAGTTAATTATTCATTTAAATAAAATGAGACACTAACGAAGTATCTGAAGCTTAGTACAAAGTAATACAAATCTAGTACACACAGTAGAATCAGTTCATTTTGCAAAAAGCCAAAGGAGGAGAATCGATGGCGCCTCCCACCATCGGGGTCAGTACTACCATTCGCGTGAGTCGCCTGACCCACGAAATCATTAGTCTATCCTCAGTATCAAAACCATGGACGATAAAGAGGTCTCTATTCTCCATGATCTGAACTTTTTGTATATGCCGATTGCCGATTCGAAGGCCCTCGGGACTTGGCAATAGCCAACGACATACACCTATTGTCAAAGTGTCAAAATGTTCTCAACGCAATTCAATAGAAAAAAAAAATCAATTGTGGAACTCATGAAGATGTGAATTCTCGCCCATCAACGCCTCAGTGAAAGTGACAAGGTGCATTGAAATACCAGGGAAATGGCCCCAACAAGGGACAAATGGGTCAGACGTTTTGTCATAACTGAAACGAGTCGTCATAAGCGAGGTTTTACTATTTACAAAGTCACATCGTTGGTATGTATTTGTTGTACTTTTCAGTGAGCTACCCATATGTATCTTATTTGTTTACTCACGTGTTTATTTATCATGCTCCACGTAAAACAGTGTTTTGTTTCAGCAGCTTATTATACTCCACGTAAGGCAAAATCAATAGACAAAAAATTATCAAATGCTGAAAAAAATATATTTCAATTTTCAACCCTGCGAAAAACATTGTTTTCGCCAAATATTCATTCACCTCGCATAAGTCGTCATTTTTCAATGTCGTTTATGCAAGTCAAGTCGTTACTAGGCAGTGTTGATTGAGTTTGAATTATGTTAATTATGGTGTACTAGAGCATGGTCATGTTGGTTATAATCTTGTAACTCCTTCAAAACTTGTGGACATTAAAAAAGAAGTTCAGAAAAGTTTAACACCATTAACGGGTTTTAATTAAAGATTTGTATCAGTTAACGATGCAATTTACTGGTGGAGAATACAATTTACATTTTATCTATCATTTACATTCTATTTTCATTAACCATGTGTCTGTTTCACGTTGTTCCTTCATTTTATTATCGTTCAGAATATCAACATGTTCTATTTTTCCATTTTATTTCCATTGCGAGTTGATCATAAAAAACATATCATGTGGACGAAATATGATAATGAATCCATATTTCCATGTGTGTGTTCATCATTTCAACTTCGATCATCCATTTTGATTCTCTTTTCTCTTAAATTTTAAAATATCACGTGAGTCATCGAATCTATTCACAATTAATTCACATAATGAATTGCATTATTAATAAACGAGATAATATATTGTACATGAAACAAATCAGTTTATTTTCTCATATAATTTCCGATCGATTTCCATTCCCTTTCCTCTTCGACGCAATTATTTTCAAATTAGTTTTAAAAACTTGTTCGTCTTTCAGGTGTTTTTGAAATCTTCTCCAGACCTAGCATCGAAAGTCTCCGTCTGGAAGCGTTACAACGACTTCAAGAAGCTTCACAAGACCCTCAGCAGCCTCCACCAGCGCCTCCCTATCAAAGAAGCCTTCCCCCCCTTCCCAAAGGGCAAATTTTTCTCTCGTTTCGAGCTTGAAGTCATAAAAGAGCGTCGAGATTCGGCGATTAAGCTGCTGGACTTCATCGGGAGACATCATGCCCTCGCCAGTCATGAGATGTTTGTCAAATTCTTCGAAACTTCTCTCCAACCAGACACCTCCACCGATCTCAACGAATCCATTGGTTCGGACACCTCCGAGGAGAGTCAGGTGGCCTCAGCACCCTCTCGAGCTATTTCCTGCACTCCCCTTATCCCCCAAACGGTTCCCGCCCTCGAAAAATCTCCAAAACCTTCAGAATTTCAACGATCAAAGTCCGAAGAACATAAAAAAACCGAGCAACTCTTAACACCAATTGATTCATCACAATCAGACAATTACGGACAATATGTTTTGGTAGCAGCAGCTCATATGAGCGCAGGATATCGTCATGAGTCGATTAATGAACACGAGGAAGCCTTCATGCAATACAAATTAGGAATAACAAACCTTCTTCATGGAGTCCAGGTGGATCCAGATCCCATTCGTCGGATTAAAATTCATGAGAAGATTACAAAATACTCGGAGAGGGCGGAGACACTCTACAACAGGTTTCTGAACAGCAATATTTCCTTGTTGAGCAGACCCACTGAAGAACTGAAGAATTATAAAGTGATTAAAGTACTTAATTCAGTTATGCTGGTGAGAGACACCAGGACGAATGTCGAGAGAATTATAAAGACTGTCGAGAGGGTGTCTGGTGAACACGAAGACATTGGTGATTTTATTCTGAGGGGGAATATTCCTTTTGTGGTGAAACTTCATGGATTCGTCCAGACCGAAACGACTGTTTTTCTCATCCTGGGATATGTGAGGAGGGGAAGGCTGTGGGAAAATATCATGAAGAGATATGGAGTGGAGAATACGGAGATCGTGAGATCTAAAAGCCATGATGCAGTATTTCAGGTATATGGGGGTGAAAAAATAATTTGGCAGTGAACCTTCCAAATGGGGGCAATTGAGTGGTTGTTAGTAAATCCTTTTTTTTTTTACTAGAGTTGTATTTTTGATATGTTTTGAATTTATAATTCGCCTAGTGAAAATGAAGCCTCATTATCTTTCAGGAAGAAACCCCTTCATTACCCGATGAAAGATTATTTCGGGCAGTCGAAGAAAGGGACAGCCCCGTTGCCAATATCGATCCCGAGGAGAGCCTCAGGAGACTAGAAGAGGAATTTGGAGCAAATTCTATTTATAACAAAAACTTGCCTACGATTAAATTATTAGAGAAGGCCCAGGAGTTACTCAAGTCTGTGGATGACACCATCAAAAAGAGTAATTCAATAGCAGAAAGATTGAACTCACGACATCTGGTGAATCCGTCATCTTCAGGGGGTGCTAGTCCTAGAGACAAAAGTCTCATATTGAGAAAATTGAAGAATGATAATGGATCTGAATCGGAGTTATCTAGCACTGATAGCTCATCTGGAAGTTTCGAAAAAATCGATATATCTGAGGTCTCAAACGATCCTGACTATGAGGAGAGCGTGAGGACGAGGATTTATTCACGGGGGCCTGAGACTAGCGAGGACAGCGGTGTGGAGATGGAGCAGGAGCTGTGGAAAATCCCAGAGAACGTCGTGAGACTCTGGACTGCACAGATAATCGTCGCTCTAGATTTTTTTCACCGGCAGAATGTCATTGTTAAAGGACTGATGCCCCAGAATTTGCTTATTGATGATGATGATAATGTTGTTGTGGGTTACATGGTGCCGATAAAGACTGAACGATTCTCGGTGCAATTCAAAATACCGTACACAGCCCCAGAGTTGTGCAGCTATTTGCCAGATACAGAAGTCAGTGGGGCTGCTGATGTCTGGAGTCTTGGAGTAATTCTTTATGAATTGTTGACTGGGATGGTGAGACTTATTCATTTTTAGAATGGATCTGTATTAAAACCCGGTTGGAGACACTGAACTATCTGGAATAGATAGTTTTTGTTGTTTTATTTAGCTACAACTTTGTTCCAGATAGTTCAGTCTATCCAACCGGGCCTTAAATATTGATTTATTATTTGACAGTTATCTCTGAATTTCTTGGAGTAACTTTCCATTTTTTTTGCAGGAATTTCAGACGAGACATCCCGGACCATATTATTCGCATTCCATTCTCAGTATTCCTAGTGATCTGTCAGACAATGCAAAATCATTGTTGAAAAGTGTAAGGCATTGTTCAATGTGACTCGGCGAAACACTGCAATAATTTTATTTTCCATCTTTTCATTAAGAAATATAACTTCACAATCGAACGAAGGGATTTTTAACATAAATTTTTCAATAGAATGAATTTGAAAGCTGTAGAGTTGAATAACTTAAGAATAGAGGACATGAAAATGAAATATTCCATTTGAACTAAATAAAATTAATTCGAATATATTTTTTCCAGATTTTAATTTTTGAGCCATCGGAACGCCTGACCATTGATGAAATCAAGCACCATCCATTCTACAGTAAAATTGAATGGGACGCCATAGGTCATTCCAATGTGAGATCAATAAATATAAAAACAGAAGTATGAAAAGTAACAGTCATCATGACAATATTGTAGACAGTAAGGAAAAGCACGTCAGCTTAGATGAATCTTCTTATCTTACATTTCAACTAGTCTGAAACGCTTTATTTGTGAAAAACTAGGACATTATTGTTTTTATTACGAGCTATTCTTGTTATAAATTTTGTTTTGTTTTCGTTACATCTAAAATTAATTATAATAATTATACCAAAAATTTTATTTGTTCAATTATAATTATCTCACCGAACTCGTTTGGAAGAATAAAATAGATCGATAACAGAATTGTTGTTGGATATTAATTATTATAAAAATAGTGTAGAATTACCAGAACTCGTTTGTTACATCTGATTGAACATCGACCTAGTTAACTAAAAACTAATTCTGAAAAAATGCGAAATGGAATTCTCCGTAGCTAAAAAATTGATCAGCTACTGATATCAACGACCCAAGTTTTCCAAACATTTTTCTCATCGTCTTGAAATAAATTTTTAAAGAAACTATCATTGATTCCCTCTTAATGTCCCCCACCCTGTTGCTTCTTCTTCTCCCCTCTCGTAATGGTCGACATTCCATCCACAAATCTCGTGGTAAAAAGCACATTAGCATTATTAAACATTCCATCCTTCAATGAAACAATAATAAACTGTGAAGTCTTGAAATGCCTCTTCAACATAGTTCCAATATTCTGAGTATGTGACAAATCCAAGGCAGCATCTACTTCATCAAGAATATAAAGAGGAGCTGGCTTGAACAGAAGCATCGCCAGGATCAATGACAAGGCTACAAGTGATCTCTGCCCACCGGAGAGTTCACCCAACGATTCTTTCCAGACATTGGTGAAGCCAACCTTGACCTCGAGCCCATCCAGAACATTTCCACTCTCCAATTTCTGTAGTTTGGCCATAGCCCCAGGCAACAAACTACTGAATATCGAGCCAAAGTCTTTATTGACCTGCTCCCACGCCTTTTCCAGGGTTTCCTTCTTCTTGTCCTCCAGGTGTTTGACTGTATCCAATATTTTGTTCTTATCAGCCTCAACAATTTTTTTCCTTTTCGTCGTGGCATCGTATCTCTCTTCCTCTTTACTCAGCAAATTCATTGCCCTACTGTTGACATTTCTGCTCAGATCAGTTCTCCTCCTCTCCAACTGTGACATCTTCTGGGCCATTGAATTCGGTTCGTTAACACTGAAATCGTAAACAGTTCCCTGCTGCCCAAAATATTGTTTTTCATCTGCAATCCAAGCATAATCTCGCACCAATTCATTGACTTTACTCTTACACTGGGCAGCATTTGTCTTAATCGCGTTGATCTCATGATCAAGCTTTTTAATCTCCAGCTCCAGATCGCTACTTCTTTTCATAATATCTTCCTTCTTGGAGTGCAGCTTCTGAATCTCCTTGTTCTGCTGATGTATGACCGCTTTTCGAGTTTTTATCTGCTCTTGAAGTTGGGAAACATTACTTCCGGACTCTTTCAATTTATCCGAAAACTCCAGTGCTTTTTCCTCAAGTGCAGCGAGTTTCTCCTCGGCCTTCGCCAGCTGCTCTCGTCCCTTTTCAATAGTCTTCTCCAGCTCTTTAATCTCCAGGTTCAAAGTTTCTGACGCTTGCTCATGCTTCTCCCACTCTTTCCTAGAATTATCCGCTTTTTTCTGAAGAACTTTCAGCTGATTTTCAGCATCTTTGAGCTGTTTATCACGAATTTTCGCTGAATCTTTCAACTGTCCCTCCAAATCACTTGCCCTCTTGGAGTTCTCCTTCTCCACTTTTTTAGCTGTGTCCATCTTATCATTGAACTCCTGAATCTTCTGACGAAGGGCATTGATCTCCTCTTGCACCTGATGATAAGACGTCTGTTGCAAGCGTTGTCTTATCATATTGATTTCGTGATTTTTTATATCAAACTGTTGCTTAAAATGCCGGTATTTTTCCTCGAGCTGTGACAATTTATTCAACTGTTGTTTAACTCCCTCGTACTGTGCCTGCTTTTCCGACAACTCCTGCTGATACGACTTCAACTTATCAATCTGCTCAAGAACAGATCCACCTCGTGCCTGGGCACCTCCACTCAGCGTTCCTGCCGGATCCACAACATCTCCCTCCAGAGTCACACATTTCCTGTTGATTTTACTGTTGAAGGCAACTGTTCTGGCAACTTGCATATCCTTGCAGATGAGTGTCTGTCCATAGATCCAGGTCATAGCAGGTCGTGCCATTTCAGGAAAATCAATCAGCGATAAAGCAGGTCTGACGTTCTCATTTCCCACTAGCTTCTCAGCATAATCAATGGTCTTGTCATCCATCGCTCTTCCTGTAATCTTGTTTAAGGGAATGATGGTCGCCCTCTGCCTGAGCTGGCCGTGCTGCAGAAGAGCCTTCGACGTCTTTTCATTATCGACAACAATATTGTAGAGACGGCCACCAGCAGCTACCTCAAGAGCATAGGCTGCGTTCCTTTCTTTTAGACTCATCAGCGTACAGACAGGGCCTTTCACCGAGCTTTTGTCAAAGTTCTGGCTCGGTGGGGTGTATTGAAACGTCAAGTTTGGATATCTATTCTCAATATCGTCAATCTTCCCCTGAAGCTGGGCTATCTCCCTCTCGAGGTTGCGCTTTTGCTCCTTCAGGATTTGCGAAGACTCCTCGTTGTAGTTGATTTTCGCGAGTTCCTTTTCAAGGCTCTTCAACTGCTGCTGCTTATTCTCCAGGTCTTTGCTGTCCCTCTGATAATCAACATCGTTGGTCTTGACTTCCTTCTCCTTTTTGCTCAGCTGTTCCTTAGAATGAGCTAGACCCATCTGACACTGAGTGATCTCTGTCTGGGCAGCAATGGCGTTTTTCTTCGCATTGATCAGCTGCTGCTCCAGGGTAGCGTTCTCCCCGTCTGCGCTCTCGAGAAGTCCAGCCGAAATTTTCTGGAGCCTCTGCTGCGCAGCTGTCACAGCCGCATTGTCCGTTTCATCCTTCTCTCGGAGCTGTTGAAACAATCCGCCCACTTGCTGTAGCTCTTGGTTTTTCTGCTCCAGAGCTTTGGTGTCTTCGTTTAAATTATTATTCAGTTGTTCGATGATCTTCTTCTCGGCTTTTATACTCTCCTTATTGCTGTTGGACTCGGCTACTAGTTTACTTTCCTTTTTCTCCAGCTCCTTCAGCTCCTGCTCCAGACCTTCGAGACGTTCTCCCTTTTCTGCTTGATTTTTTGCTGTCATCTCTTCGATTTTCGTTTCAATTTCTGTTATTTCCACTTTTCCATCTTCAATCGTTGTTTTCATCGTTTGAACCTTCCCCTGGACCTCCGAGACACTCGTCTCGGCTTCCTCGGAGCTCTTTAAAGCCGATACATACCTCCACGCGAGGACTATCTTGCGACAATGCTCGAGCTCTCTTTCAATCCTCTGATATTCTGCGAACTGCTCGCGCTCGGCTTTTAATTTTCGAAGCTTCGGGCCTATCTCCTCCTGGAGAATATCATTTATCTGCTTGAGCTTTTCGTTCTTCTTGTCGATGGTCTTCATGGCGGCCTCCTTCTTCTCCTCGTACATTCGGGTACCAGCTGCCTCCTCAATCATGGAAAGAATTTCTAGGGGTTTCATGTTGAGGACTTTGGTGATGCGACCTTGCATGATCAGGAAGTGGGGATTGTTGACGTTCAACTGAACCGAACAGAACAGATCGTGGACACGCTTGTTGGGTACAAGGGTGCCGTTTATCAGGTACTTGTTTTTACCATCAATCACCACCTGACGGGTGACGGCTATTTCGTCGTAGTGCTCGTAACCCAGGGGCGATGCACCGCGGTCGCGGTTGTCGAAGGTCACGGTCACTGTGGCCTTTTTCACACCAGCCTGGCCGGATTTGTAGACTAACTCTTGGAGGGAGGTAGCACGCACCTGGGGAGAACAGAAAAAGATGGTTCAGTTGATTGTTGATGAGGGGAGAGAGAAAGTAGAATTATTTATTTTTTTTATTTTATCGCTTTAAAAAACTCTACTGTCAGGGCGATATGTTATGTTATACTGTGTTATCTAACAATTGCAGATTTACATTTACATCTCCATAATTTTAATTATAAAATTGGACAATTAATTGGGGCCAAATGCAAGTGTATCCTTAATTTTTTTATTTTCACAGCGATCGAAATGATGGGATAATTAATTGTAAAACGTTATTTCATTTTTGCGTTGATTTTATTCTAATGTTCACTATTTTCTTTCATGTTTAGCATAAGACACAAATCGTTTGATTGCTTCACACAACAATCAAACATTGAATGAATTATTGATGAAATAATATAGTGTCACTATTGGGTACACATCGATTGACAATAAAAAAAAGGCGGGCAAATCATCACAACAAAACCGCAAAGTGAGGTTATGTATCACCATAGTGTCAACATTATCTTTCCTATCGCAACCGAAATGATTCCCCCTAGGACATTAATATTATAAAACAATTGCTTACCGATCCCAGAGTCGTGATTCCCAAAACAAAACATATTGCATCTAGGATATTAGACTTTCCACTGCCGTTTAATCCGGTGATAGCATTGAACTCCTTGTCGAAACCATTCACCTCAATTCTCTTTCCATACGACTTGAAACCGTCGAGTACTATCGACTTGATGTACATGTCGGTTTATTCATCAAATACCAGGCACCTTTATTTATTTCATGTGACTCAACACTGTTTTTGTTGTAGAAAAAGGCGCTTTCACTCGTTTATGACGCGAAGAGGCTGCAAAGACGTTGAGAAGTAATTTCAAAAAGCGTCGAGCAATCACCAATCACCATGAGGGAGGGATAATGTTGTTCATCCAGTGGCCACCAGAGGTCTAGACGAGAATAATCCTATGTGCAGTTATCCTGGGAGCATAAGGCTTCTGCCTGTGGCACACAAGGTCTCTAATTACCGGTAATCAAGCCGGTAAGTAGAGACCTTGCACTTGCATTGTATAAACAATCCCATGATGTCCATCATCAGTATGTTTTTATTCAAAATCATTTGTTAGAAGAGGAGAATAAAGAGACTGCTCACCTTTGTCATTTTTTATTTAATAATTATCAGTATCACTAATTTATGTACATGTTTTCTTTTCATTATCTGGATCATTTTAATGCAAACCTACATTTCCATTTTATCACTCGCAGAATCACTTTTGTTCCGACGTATTTTATCAATGTATTACTGTCCGTAACAGCCCATACGTACGTGCACGTGCAATGTGCGTGATAAAGAATTTTTTGCAAAATAATATGTGAGAATATTTTCCTCCGTTACTTTTGGTAAAGGATTAACATAAAATTTATTAATCATGCGTCGCCTAAATGATAAATTACTTCTTGAAACACAATCTCGATACTTTCTATTTTATTTTTCCATTCCGCATTGACTTTCTCTAAACAGCTTAAACCAATTGTCCTCATCTATATCGTCAATCCTCTGTTCGATTCCTCAACTTCAATACTCATGATGTATCAGTAACATCACGAAGAATGCCGTTAACGAGAGGCCATTGTCCATTTTATCATAATTTTTAAGTGTAAAAAATCTAAATGCACCACACACTAACGTATGTTTACACATTATATTTTTTTGTGAATCAATTCTTCAATGAAAAGCTGTTATCGATTTTGCTGAAAATACTTTTATCGATTGCGCAAATGAACATCTCATTATCTTCTCCAATGCCCGATAGAACAAATTCTTTAAATTGGGTTGTTGCACAAGAACAAGTACCTTGGCAGGATTTTTTACTTTTCTGCCCTTAGCGCTACCCTCACGACAAAAAAAGCTCAACAACCTGGGCTATCATTCCTCTAGAGTAATTATTAAGCTCTCAAATTCGAAAATTATACAATAACATTTTCCATCAGACGTCTGATGGAAAATGTTATTGGAAACTTCGGAAAAAATATTGATTTCAGCTTGAAAAATTTTATAACAACACTGACTTCATTATCCGAGAAAATGTCGCTTCACTTTATTGTAAATTGTAATCTAGAAAGGAATTCTCTTTTCTCACGATGGCTTCATGATGTTTGAATATTCAGTTATTGCTACCTGGAGCAATTATCCTGTCAGGATCTTGTCACATGCAAGAACCCAATTTATTGTGATTCCCCTTTTCGTATGAGCAAGCGACTAAAATATTTACGCAAGATCCTTTCAATGCCTATTCAATAATTTTCGACTTTTTGTTTTTAATTCGCATCAACTTGATATTTATAATTGCTGTTGGACTAACATTATACGAGTGGTTTACGAATATCATCTCTATCTAATTAAGTGTATCGCATGATTTTTTTAGTTGGAGACTGTACAATTGTAAAATATAATTCCCATTCTAGCTACAGCGAATCTAGATTATACGCCTGAGCTGTATGATTTTATTATTTGTTGGTGACAATTTTCTTTCACTAGTTTTCACTGTTCCTTCGGTCCATGATACACTCAATTACAATTGAAATTTATTAAGTTGAGAGTAACAATTTTTTTGTTGGTTTTTTTTTGCATTCACTTTTTTTAAAATATTCCCTTATTTAATTTCGCTTGTAGATTAACTTTGGTATAGAAGTGTTAATTAAATAGCTTAAGTATAAACATTAGTTCATTCAGTACATTGAAGGATATGCAGATAAGAGGTAGGGGGCAGTGTAAACGATATGCGTAAATATTCGTTTTTATTTGCAATTTAAATATGTTTACTTTGGGTTTTACTACGTCAAATTCCACTATTCAACGATATCGTTGAAACTGCCCTACGTTATATGTTTTTTTTTTTTCCTCATTAAGTTAGCCACGTAATTACGCAAATGTTGACATTGATTTGAGAAAACCTTGTGAATTATTTCGCGTGCACTTAGAAATGATAAACTCATGGAATTTTAATATTTACTGGGAACGTCTCTCAGCAGTGTGACTCTCGGGGATTTTTCCTAATGCAAACGATTCATTGGATCGATCATGTTTATCGATCTGATCGACGGTGGGTGGAAATTGTTGTACTAAAAAGAGCCCCAAAATATTATTCTTCACTGCAGAGCTACTCCCCGGAAATTCCTCAATTAATTTGGGGACATTTAAATAGTCGGCACTTTAAATTGTTTTTCATATTTCATCTACTTCGTTCGAGTTTCTTAGATATTTGAGCCCTCAACGAACACATTGAGAAGACTTTGCAGGGACTCAGAATGATCTCCCTAAGCATAATTTCACAAAAAAAAAACATTGTGGGATATGTGTGTTCATAGCAAATATACTTTTTACAGATATTTATATAGATAAAAATTCTAAGTGCAGTTCTTTAGAACGAGTGTTAATTGTTAATCCCATTTTCAATTCTTTAAAATTATGAAATTCGAAGAAATGCTGAAGAAGAGATAATCTCAATGAAATTGTTCTTTGAAATGTAGAGTAAGATGAAAAATGAATAAGTAGTCGCGAAAAATTTTAGAGAGTAATGTAGCACCTGTTTTTCATTATTTTAAATGAATTAGAACTCCACTTAGCGGTTATTGCCCTTTGATTTCACTCTCGTGAGCAATCATCACCGCAATTGATTTTTTTTTTGCCGTTTATCGTAAATTGTTTCAACGAAAATTTGCCACTCATTCATTCGAACATTACCCACAATAACTGATAACAACTCTAGAAATATACCTTATTAAATCATTAATTCACGTCTGATTTTTGTCTCGCGTTGAATTGTCCCAGGAGCCGTAAAAACGAAAATTCAGGTTTTTCTAGTGTAATAATGTTGATGAGAGGTACTTTGAGGGAATACTTTACGATATTTCCTCAAACCACTGGTTACCCAAAATTATTACATTTTAATAAGTGTACGAAATCAGCGCGAAAAAGCAAATCAACGAATCAGCGCGAAAAAAACCGTTGAAGATTTCTATCTCGATTTGTTTTTACAAAGAAGATCTGATTGGATAAAAGACTTAAAATTAAAAAAAATGACAAATACGAATGATTGAGAGGAATTATTTTCTGAAAAGAGATAGTTTTGTAGTAAAAAATTATTTCCCTCATTAGCGCTTGTATCACTCAAAGAACATGAAAATCTCATCAATATGAGTCATCATACAGAATATTTTTTTTAAGAAAGAGGATTTTAACCCTTCATTACCAAACTCCGAAGCAAAATGTGGTTAATACACAATTTTTGAAAACAAAATCAACAATATAAAAAGAATTTTGGGCGAACTAAAGTTTGCATTTTGCTATCGATGGGCTGCTGTTATTTTTTTACATAAACTTGGGATAGTAATGATTTAGAATCGCTATTATTAATGCAATTATTACTCAAATGAGTGAATATTCAATTAAATATTGGCACATGGGGAAGCTTACACTCATCATATCTTCAATTATTCATTTTCCGGATTTTTTTTCAACGAAAATATTTAGCTTCCTAATGATGTACTAAAAATATTTTTTCCAAGTAGGTTTCAGTTACTGCTAATCAAAAATTTAATGAAAATTACTCAATTGGGAGATAAAGTATGATTTTCATTTCGAATGATTCACATTGCGACAAGAATAATAATCGTCAAACTACAGCCAGAGACAAACATTAATTAGCACCAAAATTGATTCTACTCAGTTATCAATATTTGATGACAATTTTAAGCCCGAGAATTCTATTGCTTCATTGTCAGTTAAAGAAATGATTCCCCCATAAGCTTGGTTCATGTTCTTCAAATGTTAAAAACGATTTTATTGTTTGAAACTCCACATCAATACTGAGGTATTAAAATGCTTTAACGAAAACTAGCCATTGAAAAAACGATGCCATAAATTAAAAATTTTCTATATGTTCTGTATGTTCCCTTCATTTTATTTTTATCGAAACGTCACCTTCTCAAAAAAGAAATTGAGATAAAAATTGTCAGTTTCGACATGGTTGGATTGCTGATTCAGCATAACTAAACTGATAATATTGCCACTTCAAACAGCAAAAACAAATATGTCAATTTGCACCCGATTTATGAACATTTTTCAGACACTAAAACAAGTCTGAAGAAACTGAAAATTTGTCTGAATTTTAAATATCAATTAAAATGTTCAGGCAGTTGACAGTACTAGCTTGTGGATGCATCTTCAGAGCTGTTGTCCATCTGCAGCTAATACTGTCATAAATTATGGTCGCAAAAGCCTAAAAACTAAGATGTTTAGGCAGCTCCTTGTCGGACACACAGACAAATTTTGGTTTCATCCAGGAATATGTTAGTATCTGAGAAATGTACACAAAATCCAAGTGAAATACAATTTCTGCTGAGCCTAGGTACAATCCAATTCACCTGAATTTTTCCGTAGTATCAGCGTTAGTGACTATTATTGACAAAATGAATAATTTCATTCACATATCAACACGTTATCAACTAATTATTGGCAATACTGAGTTCCAAACCCTGTGTTCGTGTCTCAAGCATGTGTTACATGCCGAAATAATCTCTAATTCCCCCCGCCCCCCAAAATACTAAACGAAAATGATAGAAAGAAGTCTATACCCCAATCAATTCATGTGCCTCATCCCTCCAAAAACTTGACGAAAATTCTCAAATTTATGTTTTCCCTGTTCCTCAGTGCATTCTGCGCAAATGTCTCTTACTTATCCCACCGTCCCTCAATAATAAATTTCCTATGAATTTAATAAACAATTTACACATATAACATAAGTTATAATCATTTATATATATTTATATTTCTTCTATACAACAATAAGTTATTAGCATAGTCACTTAAATTAGTAAACGCATACTGTAATTATTTACTTTCGTTCGTCATCATCATGGATTCTCACTGTATTGCTTTCAATAAACAATTCAAGTAGGTTGACATATTAATCCCTCGTTTTTCATATACACGTATTCATTGTCATCATCATCATCATCATTATCGCTTTAAAATAATAATTCCAGTCACTCGCACAACTCTCACACAAAATAAAAATTTCACGTACTCAAATCGAAATGTTATCGATTTATTTCCCCTGTTATTTTTGGGGATTCACGTACTTTTTTTTTTTAACACAGTCAGTCTTGCTTCATCAACTCGATATTTTGTTTTCTAATGGACGGCGGACGATCCACTTCGATAAGCTCCACTAAATAATTCTACGTTGTAATACGTGTGCTATTTTCCTGATTCATCTCGTTGGATTTTGATCGCCCGTCCATTAGCGATCTCATCGGTTATAATTAATACTTTAGACATACCACTCTTTGATGTCCTTCATTTCACGTTTTTTACCGTTTTTACTTCCATTTGTTCCAGCTTTCAAGGCACCATTGTACTGCTGATCTGAGCCAGCAGCACCCAGGAGCGCTGCATTTGGATCTTGACAGAAATTCTTTGTTTCGTCAACTTTGTAATGTGTGTCCGGACGATTTTTGAATTTTAAAATTAGCAGAATTATTAGAATTATTGCTATCAATGCACCAGCTATTATGACAATTATTAGGGCGGTGTGTTTTGCTGCTTCTGTGTGAATACTCGGCACAGTCGGTGGATTTTTTGGTATTGGGGGCCCTGGGGTGTAGATATCGGGATGATAGGGTGGTGGAGGTGGATCTGTCATTCTTGTTGTCGTTGTTGTGTGAGTTGTTGCACTGGTCGTTCGCTGCGTTACAGTTGTGCTGGAACACGGGTGAAAGGGAATTTAATATTTATCTATTGATTACAACGAATCAAAAGTGACATCCTTTGCCAAATAATCATCTTCATTCTAATTGCAGTCCTGCAATTTCAATATAATTGTACCTACTCTACTCGTTGTTTTTTCTAAATATGAAAGCATAACAAGTCTCAAAATCCAAGTTTTTACATTCTTCGTGTCAAATAAAAAATTTTGATTTAGGAATAAGAGTACCGAATGAATATAAAAAATAAAGATAAATATAACGATTCTGTTGTAATTACAATAAGCACCTGAGTTGCAAGTTGTAAAATTTTCCAAAAAACAATTAAAAGATAAAAACTCATCAGTTAAAATGTCCCTGAAGACAAAGCACAATTATCCTCTCGTAAAAGTCTTTAGATCTACCAGCTGGTGCATTTAAAAATTCACCACCGGTCACTAAACCTCTTCCCCCTAACAAAATAACAATGATATAAAAATATTTTACATGCAAGATCTCCCTTAACAGTCTCCTCCATAACCCACCAAAAAAACCCCTCAATATGACAATAAAAAAAATAATATGATAACATACCTGCTGTGCGTAGAGTCAGTATCCGCACTGGACGCATTGTACTGGGTAAATGTGGATATCGTACCACGAGATACTGATGTTGAGCCTGTTGATGCTTGTGTACTCGTATGGCTCGTAGAGGGTTCACGCTGGGTTGTATATGTCACCGAGCTTGAATCTACGCATGTAAATGTTAATTAACAAAAACCAATATTCAACGATTAAAAAAAGTAAAACAACATCCAATGGTGGGTCTATAGCTACCATCATCTCTTTAATATCTAAATGGGTTTTTCTCATGTTGGCAGTGAAGTAACAAGGGAAATACACGCGTGCGTAGGTGATAGCAGGGACGTATCAAAAGGAATGACGATTCATAAGTTGTTTTCCATCGTAAACAACGTAAAAAACAAACTCCCAAGACTTTCGTTTTACCGTCCAGATGTTTTTTTTTTCGTCGGCGTTCACCGTCGTTAACACTGATTTTTCGCTGAATGTAGTTTGATATTGTTAAGGGTAATTTATAGCTCAGTAGATACTCTCAAAGAGTGTTACTTTAGTTGAATGAACATTTGGAAACTGAGTGGTTGAAGAACAAACAGTTTTTTCTAATTATTCGACCGGTTACAAGGTAAACTCTTCGAGGGGGATCAATATTTGAAGTTGGCAAGTTGGAAACCAGGGGGAAAAGTATTTCACGTGCCTTCGAACAGTTAAATTTACGTCTCTACGAAGGATTGTCTAACTTACCAGTGACTGAAGTTACGATTACTTCTTCGGTGGTGCCAGGATCGCCCGAGCCCTCTTCGCAGTCCTCCTCGTCGTCGCAGGATGGACGTTCCTGAATATTTTCTTTACTTGGTTTGATTGTTGGTGGCAATCTCGTGGGTGCAACGTACACTGGAGTTATCAAATCATCTAAACAATAAATAACGGATTTTTTAAAAAGAGCAATTGATTTTTATTCGGAGTTAATGACAAGTCAATGCACAGGAATAACGGACAGCTGAATTCCACAGAATTTTTTGTAAGTTTTGAGGTTTTTTTGCATTTATCAGACACTTAGAATCATCTGAATAAAACCAAAAATTTTCTGAATTTCAGGTCAACAGGTATCTCATGCTCATTTGAGAAATTCAGATGAATTTTCATTTTATGCAAATGTTTTGTAGCATCTGAAAAATGACTGATGTTAGCATGTGGAGTGTGCACATGTTTTTGTTGTGGAACAATTATATTTTGACGTTGAAATAAAATTTTCCCAGCACAAACGAATATTTCGAATTTCGCAAACCTTCTGCAGAGATTTTTTTGGCACCAAAAAACGTCTGACTGGAATAAAAAATTGTCTCAACTTTTACCGTGAATTCAGTCGCGAAGTGGTAAAACGAAATAAGTGGACTTATCTCGGAGTCGAGTTTTTAGCAATATCTTCGAGTCTAAGAGAGATAGCGCAATTTTTGTAATGACATTTGTTGTAGTGCTGAATTCGCTCCACAAAAAAGTTTGTAACAAAAATTCCGCTATCGTCCCTAGATTTTGAGATATTCATCAAAAACTGGTCAATAGTCAAAAGTGATTTATGTCGCGCTCTCACTTCACTACTGAATTGCGATAAAATTAATAAAGATTGTTATTTTGCTCGGACGTTTGTTGATATCCGAAAAATGTTTACAAAAGTTGAGGATAATTCAGACATTAGTTTATCCGATTGCCCCGCGGGTTAGGAATGTCTCCAAGCTCACATTTGTCGAATGATTCGCACGCGAGTGATGATATTTTCGACTGAAAACGAATGTATTGATCCGTGTAGCCCTAAATAAAATACCCAATTCCATCGGTAATTCCGTCCATCAGTATAAATTCGATATTTACCCTCTGAACTATTGCTAAAGGGCATGATCAATGAATGTCCTCATGAAAAATACGAATAAAATTCGAGATATCTAAAGAAATAGAGCAGTTGAGATGAGTAAATTTAGAGATACTTTTGTTTAGATTCTTCTACAGATGACTGATCCCTGAATTTAGTTTTAGTCGGCCGTAGAAGATTTTCCACCAGGCGGGCAGACTATCCGGGGAGGTAGTCGGGAAAGGATTGAGGATGTTAAAGCAGCTCTACCCTCTCAGTGAATTCAAACATTATCGAAAACTACACGAAATTAAAAAAAAGGTCGATCACATTTGTAATGTGATGTTTTTCTCAATTTAATTATCCTGTTTAACTATTCTGTTTTTCGCAAAAATTTTTTTTTTAATTTGAACACAATGTCTTATGGGAAAATCACATGTTTGTTGTCAAAAACTAAAATCCGAATTTTTTTATCCTGAGACATAGAAAAATCAGGAAGTTCTTTGACACTTCGGAAAAGATAGTCTACCGATGGAGAAACAGATTCTATTATTTTTTCATAAGGAAATGTTTAATGTCAATATTTTAAAAAACTTGATTGAAATGCACGCAGACAAATGTCTGCTTTTTTTCAAATTTTACGCGTGGAATTAATTGGACAATTTGGCAACTGAAAATATCCAAAAACACCACATCCGGTCGGTAAAATAGCGACCTGAGGGTAGAGTCATTTGAAATTTATTTGTGGACTTTAATACAATTTTTCAAAAATTGTTCGTGAATCTATATTTTGATAAAATGAAGGTTGTTTTAAAATTAAATTAATTGACTTTTGAAGGAGGAATACTAACAGGAGCCCTGGCAAATCGCATCGATAACTACTTCATTGCTAGTCGATTCAATATCGACTTGGGAATTCGACCAATGACTGGTTGATCGTTAATCAACGACTTGGTGATGATCAATCAGTCTCATATAATTATTATAATTAATTACAAAATAAAATCCTATAAACCCCCCTATCAAATTAAGTTTTCCCGATTTCCCAATTTCTGCAGAATAGTTTGGGGAAAAATAGTGATGCGAAAAAAATGGTGGTAAGCGTCGCCAAAGGCGACAGTGCCTTACCATTTATATGTGTATTCCGTCCTTGTCTAGGGGAGTGCTAAACGTCTCTCCTTTCATACTACACAAACAGTATCAGCGAAGCATGTTCTTATATACGTTCTGGTGTCCAACAAAACCGCATGTGAGAAACTACATTATCGCATTTAACTCCGGATCTACTGGACCGATTCAACTGATTCAAATTTTAAAATTTATAAATTTCTAACGTTCAAATTTCCAGTCAATTTCCCTTTCCAGATCTATCCAGATTTTTTTTTGTAATGGAATAGCAGAAAAGTGTCGGTAGGACAGAAATCTATACTAAACATTTTTGTTATCGAATGGAAATATCTAATTGTTGTAAGTATTTGCGCCTTGAACTCCAAATATAATCGTTATTTGTCACCGAATGACAATTTTTCGGAGCAGAAACAATAACGAAAAAAAATCAAATTTATCAATTATCTCACGTCAATTACCTGAATTCTTATCATAAATTGGTGTGCAATCTTCATCCTCATCATCACCAGCGCATCCACTCCCCGCTCCCGAATATATAAGATCGTCCATGATACCTGGTAAACCGGATGCGGGTGTCTGCGGAAAAAAAACCATCTTCCATTACCCCTTCATCGCTGATAAACGGTAAAAAACCGGAAATGACCAAGTTTTTCTTTACCTGCTGCATGCGTTGAAGTGGTGCTGTTCTATCTAATAAGCTGCCGGGTGGTAATGGCTGTACATCTCCCCTAATAGTAATTACAACTCTATCCTGACTGGCAGCTGCTAATTCAAGTATTCTAGCTCCATTTACAACTAATCCCGAGATAATCCCCAGGAATGGACGCTCGACTCGGCCCTTGTTCCATCTCCCTCCGACTTGGATCGTTGATTGGCCGTTGAATACGGTCAACTGATTTCCTGGAACATTATTAATAACTTTTATTATACTTTGGGAAGTATTGGCCATGTAGTACTTAATTAAAAAAGTCATATAAGGGTTGTTTTACCCCAGTTTACTTGACTAAGGTATCATGATATAATATCTAGTTCAAAATAATTAAATATCCATATTTATAATTAATTTAATAATTAAATTTTGATTACATAACAATTGCATAATATTGGCAAATTCACTAGAAAAATTGAAAAGTACAGAATATTTTTTTTTAATCCAAAACATGGATTTTTTTTTCTTGATTATGTCATTTCGTTGAAGAACAAATTTTTAATTGTTTGTTGAAAAACAATTCCCCACTCCCTTTTCTTTCACCACATCCTACACAAATTAAAGGGATTTCCATCAGTACAATCGTTGTTCCACTCTATTTGTTATTAAAAGAGTAAGGGACTTGGAATTTCAATCGATTTTCATTGATATCGACATTCACGCTCATCGATTCTCCATATGATTAAACGAACAACCGGTTTTGACTATTTTCAATAAATTATAAAAATAAGTCTCAAAATTAAGAAGAAATGGCAAAAGAAAACGTATGAAAGCACACGACGTATCTTTTGTCGATCGATATTTACATAATCGATTGATGATCGTGGTCGGTGTTTTTATTTGACCGGGTATTAGGGTACCATAGAAAGACTGTTTCCCACCACACACTGACCACACGGGACCACTCGTTCATTTTTTTCCACGGAAAGAGAAGGGCAGCCATTCGTGGTTTAGGGTCGGAAATCTGTTAGTTCTCGAGACAGGCGAACATGTGGTGTGGAGAATTATCGAAACGGTGGGAACATATATGTACATTAAACAATATCATATAAAACGTGAAGTAACATTATAAGAATATTTTTTGTTGACAGCATAATTAACATTGGAGCGTGTACTTCCTTGGATTTTTTCGACAAATTTTTCTGGGTCGAAACGCAGATTTTGAAGGGATTAACAATGAATAGAAATTGCGTGCGGTGTCTACAAAAGGTATAGCTTCCTCATGGGTATGTAAATCAATCGAATAGTGAGGACCAGGCTAGTATGTTAGGTGATGTGGTAGTTGGAAGGCTATTTCTCGATCGGAAAAATCGATATTCGGGCTATTCTTTGAATAGGGAAGTAGGATCCAGTGGATTCAACCGGATGTGGAACCGGTCGGTAATGGGCACCCACATGTGTTCACACTGAAGTCGTACACAAGCATTTCTTTGCGATCCACAGAGAGATGGTTTATGGGATTAAAAAAAATGTTTGGTCGATTTTTTTTGCTTATTTGAAAAAGAGGGATTAGATCATTAGTAATTTATTTATTTCAAATTTAAAATCTTCAGGGTTAATGAGTTAGAAGGGGATGTCTCCAGTGATAATGAGTTAAATAATGAGTTTAAAGGAGATATAATGGTGGAGATATTGGGGTTTTGCTGTTTGCGAAATGTTGGTAGGGGACTCCGGCGAACTGGGAGTTTCGTCATTTTTAGGGAATATTTCTGGCTGTGTATTTGAATCAAATGATAAATGGTACAAAACCGTGGTTCAAAGGCAAAAAGTTGACTCAGACAATCATAACGTGGGTAAATAGAGCCAGGATCAACGATCCCAGATTAGCAGAACCACTGGCTCGAGTGGGGATCACCTACTCATCAATATGTAAACGCGGATACGAAGAGAAGAATATTGATCATGTCTTCAATTTATTCTTAGAAATTTGGAAAAAAAAATTTCCAAATGTCTCATAAAAAATCCAAGTAAACGAATTTGCATTGATTCAAAAAAATATTGTTTTGCTACTATCGGAAGAAATATTTCTATGATTATCACTCGTTATTTTTTTCAGTGTACTATGCTCCAATATTTGTTACTCAACTAGACAAAAAATTCATTATGATTATTAATGAATTTTTAGGTAAATATTCGATAAGAATTTAGAATCAAAGTAACCTAAGCCCTACGAGTCGAAATGTATTTTATCAATTGTACTCAAATTAAACTTTTAAGGTCTAAAAACTCTTAATACAAAAATTAAAAAATCCGCTTGTTTTCACTACATTTTTCACTCAGTATAGAGCAACAATTTCCACTCGGAAATTTCCAGTTCTCAATTCTTAAAAAGCTGTAACTTTTATAAGGCGGGTCTGTCAATAATTTAACATTACTATCGAAGAAAAAATGAGTTCGTCTGACAGTGTTGTATCAGGCGACCAGAACCGAACAGCAACATAAATGACTACAGTTGCCCTGGAGTTTTGAGGTGACTTTTTTCCACCCCGTCGCTTTCAGACGACTCCCATTTATGGTGAACGACGACTGGTACATTGCCACCTGTTTGTTCGGTAGCCGACTAGAGTCACATTATCAGTGTGGTATGAAAATTCAGGTGGTCGTTGATTACAGACGGTCCCAGCACATGAGATTCAATATCATGTATTGGCCATTGATTCGGTACATGCGCATGCTCGGACTTTTTTCTTATCTGATCATCATGATCCCGGGGCAATCACATTTCATCAACTCTGTAGCAACAAGTGTCATTGACGCTGCATTCCAATCTGAAGAAGTCCAATAAACTGTATCATATTATTAGGAGACCAGGAGGTACATCGAGTTCGTCGTTTCCCAGTTGATACGGCTGGAGAAAATGGCAGTTGCGGGGGGTCTAGGGCACAACTTCCAGGATCTAGCAGATTTACCTGGGTGCTCTACCTGAATTGGCTAAATTTGCGGATATTAATTTAAAAGGTATCGTAAATTTGCAAATATTACTTCAACGAAATCGAATGGTTTGGGGAGGCGGTTCTGGTTATATAATTGATGAGACAATTTTCAAGTTGGGCTAGTGTAGTTGGAATTTTACTGCCTCTGCGGATCGGCCCGGCAATTAGCTCTTGCACGACATAATCTAAATTAATAAGTAAATTGTCAGGAGAGCATCGACGTTACGGCAGTGGCACAACTCAACGCCGCAAGTCCAAAAGTGGGTTAAGGTGGTGTGGTTCGATGCCCCCGGCTTAGAAGAGGAACGGTCGGGTATGTGGAACAGGGGATGAGAATGTGGACAGATATATTTTTTTTCTCAACTGATTTTTCATTAATCCTATTGTAAAAAGAACAGATCGATACCATCGACATTGTTGCATACCCTCATAATTGGCCTTATGTCTCATTTATTAAATACCCTGAATTTACTAAAAAAAGCTTGCGTTCATCTCATACGTCATACGACTAATCTAAAATTGATTAAAATGTACCATTTTAATATCTTGATAGTGCAAATAATTCACTCTGGGCTCCAACAATTTGAATTCAAAAAATTTGTAGAACTAATAAATTGTCTCATTATTCAAATCAGAATCATCTGCTGGCGGTTACATAACAAAATGAAAGAACTGAAATTTGTTTTACAATTAAAAAACGCTTTCACACCTCATAAAATCAGGAATCACCTTCCGTTCATCAACGACTCCACTGCACACAATTGTATTCATTGTAATGGGGAGATATTAATCTCTATAATCCGCATAATCGCTTCACCGACTGAAATTCATGTGCCCTCGAAATACGTGTCGAGTATTATGTGCACATCAGGGGGTGGATTGCAGTGCGTCGACTAGTTGATTACCTTCAACCTATCTAACGTGTGTTTAGGCACTGCCCCTCGCCAGTTTGCTCTCCTAGTACCACTAAACTCTATTTCATCGACAAAATGATTGATTGGACTTGGTCCTTGGATGGAATGTAATTAACCAATAGACAATTTTATTCCACATCTTCCATTCTCCAACTTCTAAATATATTGTTGCTGACCTGTGAATTAAAAAAAAAATGTTTGAATTTTTTTCACAATGTCGTCGAACCTCTGTGTGTGAGGATGTGTATATGTGCAGGTGTGTGGTTGCGTGTATGTGACGAGAATGGAGGTAGAGAAGAGAGAACGGATGTTGATAACGGCGAACATCTTGCGAGGAGGATTCCCATTCCTCTTCGATTTCCCAAGGACAACGGGAAAGGTATGTCGAGTTTCCAGTCTTTCTAACCTTTTTGCTTTACACATTCGCCTAGCTACTGCCTACCCATACTTGCCTGGTCTTTCTAAACACGAGACTTGCGTTAGGACGACCCTAACCACTAGGGTCTATTCCCTATGAGACAGTGGAGGCCTTGGAATAGGCAGAGTTCCAAGGTCGTTTGCACAATGACCTTTGTTAACCGAAAATTCAACATTTCTTGGGGCTCGTAGAATTATTCTGGGAATGTCAGACCAACGGCTATTGGTCAAGTTGATTTTTCCTTTTGTGACATGATATACACTGAGAGAGTCCTGAAAAAAATCGTGAGAAGACAAGTGTGCTGGGGCGTGTGGGAGAGACGAAGGAATGCTGCTCGGGGTAGGATGAACCCTCGTAAAGCCATAGTGAGAAACAGATATTTCCCATGATTCTCATTTTCTCACGACGAGGGAAATAATGAGATTTTGGGTGGTCGCCGACACATGCGTAACCGTTGGAGATGTAGCGTGAGAAGAAGGCAGAATTGGGGCTGAATTTGGTGCCCCGGTATACCAGGCAGACATCAGGATGATGCTGGTAGAGGAGTTCGCGGTTATCTGGACGATCCCTTCGGTAGGAATGTGGAAGAGGTAATATCCAGGTGTTGATGGAGGATGTTGGGAAGATTGGATCAAGCTTGAGGGGGAATTGACCAAAGTGGGTGGAGGTTTGATTGTCAAGGTTGAGGCAAGCTTGGATGAGGTTTGAAAACTCACTGAGTGTCCAGGCTCCATCCAGGCTTCACCAACAATTCTCGATCGACCGTTTCGAGTGCCTGATAATTCTCCAGTAATTAATTATGATTGATGACTCCTTGAAGAATGCTACAGGGAAAGCTCTTTTGCGTAAGATCTGGACCTCAAGAGGGCGAAACGTGGGAGGAAATGACAATCAAACAGTTTTGGGGTCAAGTTTTGGGGGGAAATTAGACTTGGGAGGATAATTTTTGTGATAAAACTAACAGGTGTCCCTAGTTACGTCCCTTGGAGGTGGAATTTTTACCTAAAAGTTCTTTTTGTGTAGTGGAATATAATTGGGTAGATTGAGGTACCTTATTTATGAAGCTAATAATTATATAGACTGAATGGATGATTTAGGTGTGAGTTTTAATCGGCCTTGGATTCGACAATGGAATGAAGCTTAATTCTATCTTGAGCTCTCCAGCCTGGATGAACAACACTATTTCGAGATTGGATTGAGATTCGAAGGAGCATATGCGACTCAAGTTGGATCAATATAGGATTCAACGATGGAATCAAGATTACTGCCATGCTGGGTTTCCCAGGCTCGATCTCCAATACTGAATCTACCTTGTCTCCATCGTCAGATGGAGATCTATCACCTGGGATGGAAAACAACCTATGAATTTAAGATGTTACGACGGTACAGATAAAACATTATTTGATAATGAACATCAGGAAGGATTAACAAATAAATTACGCCTCAAGATTAAATCATCACGAAGTTACTTAAAAACAATCAGGAATATCATCAACAGCAATTACATAACACAAATTCGTTGATGTGTGAATTGAAAGGGAATGGTCTCCTGATTCATTCGTCTTTTACTCGAAGAAGTGGCTGATGAGGGGTAGCTACCAAGACCCATCCAACCACCTACCCCACTCTGATCTCCTAGTCCAACTGGGAATCAGTTTCCCCTGAAGCTGCGAAGATTCCCACGACCGCATATAAACGACATTCCACAGCCATTTTCAGTGCGACACATATAAACTCCCGTGGGAAGATTTTTTTCTCGATTCCTCCACGACGAAAAAAAATTATAAGATATATGTATATATTCCATTTGAGCTAGCCAGTCAAAACGGGAATTAACTCTTTCGAGTGCCTGACCGCCTACTACCGAAACACTTTATTTTCTGTCCTGGAGGAAATGATTATCCCACGCTCAACTTGTCTGTAGGAACGAGACACATTTCGTGAGAAAATTGTGAATTCGGTATCATCCCTGGGAATAATGATATTCTCGAGGTGAGTGGGATGAATGAGCCAGAAGATACTATCGAGACTCCCTGATTGAATGAATGTCTCGTGGGATGAATCCGTTCAAATATGAAGACGTATTTAAATAACAAAATTGTGTTGAAAAATTATTTAAAAATTAGTAGTCTCCGCTGATGGTGGGAAATGCCAATTAATTACTGGCTGAATTAATTTTAGGAGATGATTGTTGGCATTCAGTGGAATTATTAGGACCCAGTGACGAAAATAGGCAGCAGGAGATTAAATAGTCAAAAGATATATTGAAGTTAATTAGTGCAATGACCAAATTACATTGCAAATTACAAATTTTATTATCATAACTCGGCTTTTAGGTGTGATGTTTTTTCATTGTTATTGTAGGTACTGTTTATAGTATATTTTAAGACGAGTGTCATAGGGATATTTAGTCACGTGCCACTGCGGTCCGAGTCGACAATCCACGCGAGGAAAAATCCCTAGGAGACTGATGACAAATGATATCGTTCCATAGTGATCTTCACTTTTTCGAGTTCGAGAAAGGACCAGTGCCAATCACCGGACGAAAAACAGTGAAGATTAGTAGGGAAATTTTTTTTATCTCTCTGAGGACGAAAAAAGGGTTTCTAATTGAGCGAAGCGATACCAGATAAATATCGGAGTAAATAGTCAAGGATTTTCTGTCAAACATACAATTCAAGGCATAATTTATATAATTATGCAAAGTAGCATGATATATATAATTTTTTTTTGTAGAACTTGAGGTAAAGGACAATAGGGAATAAGTCTTACGCACGAAGTTAACTGATATTTAAGTGACTAATTTAATTGATGGACTGAATGCGCGCCCTGTTTATATTTCCCGCTTCGAATGTGAAGATATGGGGATTACATTGACCAATAAGGAGAAAGTCATACGCGTGAAGTTAGCCGATGGTCTGTCTGACTGACTGAATTTATGCGCTTCTGCTTTCTTGAATAGAAATTGAAGTGAATAATTTAACTCACGAGATCAAATGGGGGCTCCCTATCGGGTCCTATTTAAATTTCCCGCCTCGAAGGTGATTACAGAATCAAAATTATTTAAAAATTTGTAGTTTTTACTTCACAATGTTTCAATAGTTATTGAAAAAATAGTACTCGTCCTGCTATTTTATTCGGCGTAAGACATGGTTTTTGAAGCGACGAAATAATAAAATAGGAACAAATCCCCAAATTAAAAATGGTGGCCCAAAAAACTTAGGGCCTAGGTGGGAAACCTTTTCGGTCCCAGGATCTAATCAATTCTTCCCAATTGGGTCCCTCACACAAGAACACGTAAACCGTGGGATAGTAAACGCTGAAATGTATATACTTATCATTGAAACCCAAATTGTTGAAATTTTATGTCGATTGAACCCTCCCCTCCCCCAATTTTCATGAAGAACCTCCGGCACTAGAATGTTTTATGGGGCATCTCTCAAGGTGATGACCACGGTTGGTGTTCTCACGTCGATGCTGCAAGTGGTTGAGATGAGAAAGCAAATAAAAGGAAGGGAATATAACAAAAAGAAAAAAAAGGAATATGTGAGACGTTGGGCTTTGGACTCGCGCGTGAGAACGTAGCGAGGGCGCGTGGGAAAACGGCGAAGGCGCATGGCGCTTCTGGTAGCAGGAGTACACTCAGACACAGGAGGTTAGCGAAGAAATTCCTATGGCAGTGATCCCATAATAAATATGGCCGCCGTAGGGATTAATATCGAGACATGACACCTATCGATCGGTGCAGTTAAGTTGAGTTGGCTGCCTAGGACATTTGCTAACTTCATGCGTAAGACTTTTTCCTCATTGGTCACTGTAATCGCAATATGTTCAGGTTTGAGGCGGGAAATACAAACAGGGCAACAGGATATCCGATCTCGGACGGATTAATTATTGGTTTAAACACTCAGTGTTTTTAGATGTGTCGACGGAATAAGTCGTTGATAGAAGGAAATATATATTTGGTCCAATGGCGCCAATGTTGGCCCATAGCTGAGGGAGTGTTGGGCCGAGACTGATAGCACTGGGCCAGTCCTGGCCCGCTCCTCATCGTATGCCAGGGACGCCACGATTCACCAACCCCCCAACCGCCCTGATGAGAAATGAGGAATGGCCAACTGTGGGCCGAGACTCGGCCGACTATTGTTCAATGTTGGCCAACCCTCGGCCGACTGTCGGCGATGCCTCTATTTCTACCAGGATCGTACCCGAGATGGCATGAAAAATGTGAACTGATTTTTTATAGCGTTTTACACAGATTTTTGATAGTGGTAACAGGTAATACCGTGGGCTAGTGAATGGTTCCATCCAAAGAGTATCTTCCACCTTTCCTACTGATCATTGATCCCCGTCGATCATACATATATTCTCAAGGTTGAACTCATTCAACAACAAGAGATGAAGAGTATTTTGTCCATTCGCAAAATCAACCATTTTCTTAGCGTGAGAAACCGTCTTGTCTTGGGCAACAACAGCGAATATTTGAAACAAGAGTCCAGAAATCCGGAGAAGGTTGAATTGGATTCCTGAAGGATACGTCCCGATTTCTACTATCAAGTAACTAAGGTTTTACGGGGCGAATGTGTAGAATGGGGTTGAAAGTTTGAAGAGTTTGCTCCAGTTCTTCAGCAGGAGAACAGGACATTCGAGGTAGTTGGTGAGGTTTAATTTGGTGAGAACACTCCAGGTACAAGAAAATATTGAATTGCTGAAGGATTTATGGGGATTTCAAAATTTATGGCACCTCATAAATGCCGAGAAAGGGACGACCAGGTCTGTCGATTATGGAAATTACGTTTATAACAAGGAGAATATTGGACTCTTCTGAGGAACTACATGAGATTATCATTGGAGATCTCTTTAAACATGAGCTTTAACATAAGCTCAACATAGTTGCAACTGAAAAAGATCAGATCTGAGGTGAATGAAACCAAATCAACCAAAATTCACTCCCAGGCGCTACGTAAAAATCAATATTTCGGTACAAAAAATTGAAAGTCAATCGCATGTAGAAAAAATAAGAAACTGAGTGAGTGTCAACTTTATTAATTACGATTCACGGTTTTGCGAATAGTTATATTAAGTATCATCATTATTGCTGCGATTATTATTATTATTGTCTAGGAGAACTAAATTTTTGAAACTATAGAAATATTTTTCAGAGTTGAATTTATATCTTCTCAGGGAACAAATCGATATGAGGACAATATCAAAATTAAAAATATTGAAATTATCGCACTTTCATCGGAGGAAAAAGCTGCGATAATTTCAATCACGTAAATTGCTTTCAAGATATTGAAAATTCCAATGTCTATGTTAAATCATAAACCCCCACTTCACGTTCCTCGACGCTCCCTTTAGTAAACAACTCCATTAGGATACCATGATTTGTAAGAAGCTGCCGGCGCCCTCCCAATACCGCCATAAATTAACAATTCAGCCGAAGAGGAAGTTGTTAAATCCATTGAGTGTCTCCCTAGCTGGTACTTCAAATAAAGTCAGCCCCCCAGTTACACGCTTCCTTTGACTTTCATTCTTCAGAACGACTTCCACAGATAATTGTGCCAGGGTACCATACCGAACGAGAGGTGTGCCAGACAACCCTTCGAACACCCTCGGAGAATAACAATAGTTCCAGTAATACCTGAAATGACCTGTCACATGTACCAGGCGCCGGGTCTATTCGCACATGCGGTCAATAGAACTAGTATAGTTGTGAAGAAGTATTTGCAGGAGGCACTAATATTAAGAGAGCAGGAGTGATGAAGTAGACCAAATTGTTTTGAAGAAACGCGGAATGACTAATGCGAATTGACTAGAATTTCGGCATTGGAGATGTCGGAGTACTATAGTTATCATATTGAAAATTTTTAACACATCCGAAACCGATTGTAAAATTATCTAGAGAATAATTCTGGTGACCTTCCTACCTAATCCAAAATCCTATCTACCAATATCTTGTGACATCAAAAGATGTGAAACGCGATATAAATTTCTTGTCTCGCATGCGAAAAATCCCGGGTTCGAATCCCGATCCCGGACTATTCATTTTTTTTAGTAAAATCTTTTTGTTAATTATGTCAGGATTATTCCGGATTCTCTTCCTACATAATTCAAAATCCTATCCAACAATTTTCTATGATATTAAACGATCTGGAATGCGATATAAATTTTTCGTTTCACATCTGATAAATCCCGGGTTCGAATCCCGATCCGGACTATTCATTTTCTCAGTAAAATCGTTTTTTTAAATTATGTCAGGATTAATGCGGATTGTCTTCATACCTAATGCAAAATCTTATCCAACAATTTCCTATGACATCACAAGACCCGGAACACGATATAAATTTTCCGTGTCACATGTGAAAAATCTGGTGTTTTATTCATTATCCTGAGATAATATAACAGAACCGGAAGCAGTTAACCGGAAGCAAGACTATGTTGACCAATAAAATGATGATCCCAGACGGGTAGGAAATTGACCAAAAAAGGTTTAAGTCTCTACTACATGGGTCTGCACTACCAGGAGCCCATGACCACTCACAGTTGTCTACAAGACTTCCAGGTAATAAAATTATACGACTCCGAAGGGGCGGTCCTGGGGATCAATTTCACGCTGAATTTCACCTTCATTCAAAAGAAATGACTTTAGTAAACAAAAATGCCAGGACATCAGAACACCCCGAGAGTACGATTTTTGTAATTTCGTTCTGGCTAGATTCCTGGATAGTTGAGAGGCTTCAAGCACCTCCAAAAATCAGGGGACCAGAAGTTCACGAGGACAGCTACGTCAAGCCTACTCACTAAATCAATAATTTTCTATTTAAAAATAAATCCTAGATGAATGACACGATTGAAGTGGTTGACCACAAACCACTTATTATCCAATTGTAATTCGTTTAAGCGTGAAAACCATTGTAAATACAAATTATTCGAAGATTTTCTATCAGGAAATCATCAGGAGTAAGGAGTCCTCCCCCAAAAATCCCAAGATCTGTTTTGACTACTGTAAATATATTTTCAAAATATAGACTTTGAGGGGCTTTTCGAAATTAGTTTCGTGCTACCTGCGGTGAATGAAAATATGTTAACAGAAATGTCATATCCTCCATGTAACAGGATCCCATACCAGCATCGAAAGCAGTATTTTTATTGTCCAGAGAGTCAAAACTGTTGTTGACGATTTGAAAAAAAAGCCACAAGAACTTTTAACAAACAAGTTGACATGGACTCCAGTGTTGTGTTAATTACTCATCACTACGGCTTCGGAAGGCGTGAAGAACATTGTAAACTCGAATTAATCGAAGACTAGGGATCCGGACGCCATGAGGAAGGAGAAAGTCGTGGAGATGCGAAACTGGAGAAGAGGACCACCGATGGGTGAAGCAGGTGGAGGAGTGAGATAAGTTTTTTTCATTCAGTCCAGTGAGAGGGTTAATTTTCATAAGCTTGGGACCAGGAACTCATGTAGTCCAGATGTCTGGGAATGTCTCATGGAACCTACAAATTCCAATTTTCATATTCTGCTTTCCATTATTCGTCGATTCAACCCTGGCGAGACGTGAAACATCGAAAAAGGGTTAAGAATTTGAAGAGAAATATGGTACCATTTGTAACAGAGAAGCAGAATGGAGGAGGAAGTTTTTGATTGACCGTGGGGACCCACTGGCCCCACGGGTGGGCTTGGGACCAGTTTTTTGAATAGAGGGGAACAATTCAGGCCTTCAATCAATTATCGCTAAAGTCGATTTTTGTAGGTTAGTGATTGGGAGAGCATGAGGTGGAGAACGCTTCTCAGGGGTAATTTTTTGAACTTTTAATGAGGATCAATTTGAACAAATAGAGTCATTTTGGATGTTCATTCATCCACGACGAGGCATTAGGAATCTAAAATCTTGGAGGAGGCGTTCTCGAAAAGCAGGTAGGAAGACGGAATCATTCGGGTTTAGCACTTGGTGGAAATACCCCTGGGGGGGTTGGTGGGGGTTGGTAAATGGGACACTTTCGATTGTACTTTTTTTCTAAGATCGTAAAATTGTCAGGGAAGCAGAAACATGGGAGAGGCAGGGTGGACCCAAGGGTCTTGGGGTCAACCGTGGAAATTATTTTGAGGGGGTGGAAGCAATTTTCTATTCTCCTTGTGTTCATATTGGGGCTGGGTAAATATATAAATATATAAATGGACTTCTCTGGAAAATAGGAGTCTTCCACAGCATTTTTGTTCGATGGGAGTGTGTTGTTCGTTATATAGGTTCGAAATAGGAAAACATTGTGGGGAGAAAGTATCCGACATTTTCCATTTTATGGGGAAATTTGAAGGTCATAATTTATGGGCAGGACTTAGTGGTTTAGTTTGTAATATTGGTGGTTCACAAGTTAATGGGGATACCCTGAAAATGGGATTTGAAATGGAGATTCTTGGGATTGAAGGGGATGATATTCTGGTATGTAACGAAGGGCTATGTATGTGAAGTCCATGATAATGTTGGATGATTGAAACTTTTGTTGTTCGTGGTTTTGAAAGTAAACTTCGATCAGGCGATCAGGAGGTCACAGAAGTTTTGGAAATTCTGGGACTGTTCGTCCCTTTTGAGGTTGCGGAGTTTTGGGAGTGGGTCTCAATACCTCTTCGGTGGTGATGTTGTCTGGGTATGATTGTCTCAATTGACTCTCAACCAGTTCACAACAGAGGTCGATGGGAGTTTAGGTTGTCGAAGAGCATGGTTGAGACTTTAGAGGTGAACTGAATGGAGTTGATTTTCCATTTGACTTCTTTGAAGGTTCGCAACACTTTCAAATCCACTGGTGGTACTACTTCAATGTGAGGAAGTAGATTTGAGACTCCCTTTGATTGATTTGAATTGACTCTGGCAATTTTCGGATGTGAAATTTGAAATCGTGAACATGTAAATATGGGATCGTTGCTATTCGTGAATGTTTTTAAGTGTCGATCCGAAAAATATGAAAAATGTACCATTGAAAAGAGGATAAATAATTTATATTTATATAAACGCATGCAATAATATATTTTCAATGGATTAATGACTAATTTTCAAATGAATATATCATTGTCTACGTTCTATAGGGAAGCCACTGGTAAAATGAAGATTTAAGATGTGGGTCCACTGCAATTTCATTTTTATATAAAAAATATATACATCTGATCAAATATATTTCGTAAACTCTACGATATTTTTCTGTCAATGTCGTTCTATCCACCTCAACTCCTTCAAAATGAACTGTCTGTCCACTTAACCACCAAAAAAAATGAAGAAAAGCCACCGCAAGGGACTAGGGCACGTGAAAATCTAGGAAGTATATTTTCTAACCCCATAAATTCCGAAGAAAATGAAGTACCTGACCCACAAGGGACAGGAGAGTAAAAGACCTTGGATTTTGAGGTTCAAATTTTACCTGCTCAGGTAGAATCTTATCCCTGCAATTTTCGAAAACCCTTCATGGTATAATGGGAAATGTGAGTTCGTGAAAATGTTAATATGGGACCGATGCTATGCGCACAGACTATTTGTATAGTGTAATTAAGGGCCATATTTTAATTCTTTGTCCCTTGCTGGAGATAATTATTAATAAGATGGAGGTAGCGCAGGGGGTAGTTGGGACGTGTATAGGTCCTAACCCGCTGCGCTCGGCCTGAGTCGGAGAAGTTCGGGACGAACATTTAGGGCAACAAACTATTTCTTGACGGATGCACCATTGAGCCCTCAATATATATTATATACTATGCACCATTGTATATATTGTATACTAAACAATATATATGTATATATAATATACAATATATTATTCATTGAAGGTATAAATCACCTGATATTTTGGGAAGACCTAACGATGAATTGGTAGAAAATTTATTGACTGACATTGTTTATATACCTTTATGCCTCGTCATAATTTTGAGCCTGCGGAAATCAAATATATACAGTAAATTTCGTGGGTCGAAACCAGATACTTCTTCATGTCTCTGTTATATTAATATTACCATCTCGTGAAACTCTCGACACAACCTCTTGAATTACATAGTAGAGGGCAATAAATAACAATTGAAGAACAAAAGAGCTGACGATAATTCACCTTCGGTTGCATAAATTACCTAATTTGTACGAATTTAAATTAAAAAAGTTTAATAGAAAATTTCATTTTCCGCATAATTTTTTAATGAAGAAAAAATTTCTGGTTTGTGAGAAATTATAAAATTTGTGACTCATCTAAATAATAATTAAGAGCCTTAAATAGCACTTAATTATTCTGCAATATAGAATTATTATTTGTAAGGATAGAAAGAGAAGAATACGCAACGATGAAATTATAAACGCAAATGTCTAACGTGTCGGTCGGTCTTTGAAGTTTTCCCGACAGCCGGAGAATGTTACCTCCTCCATTGTCATGAGTCCCAAGCCCACAAGTCACATCAGAATCTCGTCTGGTCTCTCTACGAGACAATTTCGAAGTGTCAATCACCCAAAGAAGTATCAGAAGTTTCTCAGTCAAAAGTATTAGGAAAACAAAAATTCACTGGTTTGCAAAATTTTGAGTTTTGTCCGAACATTTTCGACGAAGTGGGAGCCCAGCGCTTCCTAGATGCTCTTCTAATACTTTAGTCTTGTCTGAGTCTCGACGAGATAAGATTGTCAATCGTCTGGGCAATCGGCCCCACAAAAAGCAATATTAGAAATGATCAATAATCAATATTCTCTTGGACAGAGAGTCAGGCCCCTGAAACTCGAATATTTTTGTTGAGGTTTCCTCTTTCAACATTTCTGTTTAGTTAACAACTGATGAACTTATTATTTATTATCGATATTTGTATCCGAGAATGAAACCATCGGTTGAGCAAAAGTTTGTTACGTTAAATAAATTAATCAGTCGTGAAAAAAAATCTGTGAAGATGTCGACAGGGGCGGGAAAGTTAATACGCGAAGGTTGTAATGATTTTTAGAAATAATGATTTGAAAATTGTTAAGTAAATAAATGGTATATAGTAGTGTATTATATTATATGGTATATATTATCATCCACCATGAGAACAATGCTGAGATGGCAAGATAAATGTTTTGAACCTCAATATTTTTTTTGCATAGAATATAAATTGATAACATCAACATTTATGTGCATAAAACCCCAAAAAAGCCTGACAAAGTCCTTTAAAAGACAAATAATAATTGAATTTTTCTTGTGATTATGTAATCTACATCTTTCTTCGGCTGATGTTAATGACACTGAAGAACATAATGACGAATGGGGCCTTGCTATCATCAGAAAAATCGATATTTCCCAGCTCAAAGGGATTAGGGAACTAAAACTTCTTGAAAACGTCTTGAAAATTTCTATTCTTTCCCCTCATGTTTTTCTAATACTCTCAAGATTCTCGATGCTTTGGTGTTAGAGTGATATATAATGATCTCAAAGGTCTGCAGAAGAAAGTCTAGTGTTTGAAGAGCACACTTCAGGGAAATCGTATATTTCGATCTAAGTACGATGGGGAGATGATGAAATCAAAGTTGGCAGCTCGAGACTACACCGACAATCAGAAGAATTTGGCTATATCAACCCAACGTATTCAATTAATATGAGAGTTTATGACCTAAACAGCCCAACACCTGCACAACTTATAGACAAAAGCATCCGGGCAGACCTTGACAGACCTCTCACCCTGGACGAACCAACACTGTTGGACACTAGACCCCCTGGATGGGTCTCCCCAGCAAACCTCATCGGATTATCAACGCACCTAGAATTATATGTAGTCCTTGACTAGGAAGTAAATGTTAAAAACTGAATAAAGATCTAGACGTGAAACTAAATTGAAGGAGATAATTTTTTACAATAAAATATGAGATGATCAATGACTGTTAATTAAGATTTAATGCTATGATGGAGCTATAAAAAAATCCCCTGTGATCATTAGTAAATTTTTAAATACATGATCGATAAGAATTTTAATTCAATGTACCCTAAGCTTTAAGAGTAGAAATTTTGTTTCATGAATTGTCGAAAAATGAATATTTAACAGTTGAAAAATCCTTAATAACGACAAAAAAAATTTGTATAGTTGGAATAACCATCAACATTTCCCTGATCGAAAGAGATAATTTTTTTCGGCGCATTAATTACCCGGGAAAGTCTCTTTTCAACTAAAGATATAGAAGTATTAAGGTACCAGATGAAATGGAATTGGAAGTCGCATAGTTTGCTAGCCCCACCACTTCGACACTGAAGCACAACGCAACTTCACTTCACCACTTCCTCACATCATATGTTCTGCTAATAGTATCGAAGTAGCGTTCGAGAAGTTGAAGTGCAGTGAAGTTACTGCTGGTGAGTGGAAAGGTATAGACCATTGCCACCATAGGATTGATGGTCTATGCAACATTTCTCATCATTAATATCATTTTTTTTTTAACAAATATTTTTTAAGGAGACAGAAGAATGGTTGGGGGCGTGAAGTTGAAGAGATTGGGTTCTTATTCATTGCAAGAACAACCCCTGCATTGAAAATCAGGGGTCTATACTTTGCAGGCCGAGAGAGGGAGAGAAATATTCAATAAAAATTACTTTTTTTTATAGTTTTAGGGTGGAATGGGGTTGCAGGAAATTTTATGAAAATGACACATCATTTTTTTGGTGTCTTAAGTCATTTTGTCTGAATAATTATTATCGGGGCATTATGGGAATGGTCTGGAGATTGAGGAGTGGAGGTAGTCTAGAAGAACTGTACCCACACTGGGAGAAACTGACGGATTATTTTTTTATTTAAACACTCGGTATTTTTCAATAGGGCGTATGGAATAAGTCCTGGATGATAGGAAATATCTGGGGACTTTTAATCGATTGCGTGATTAAAATTTACGTTTCAATCGTTGATTCCGAGGGCTTCACAGGGAAAATTCATGATTCGATCACATGGGGGTTCGAATCTATCGTACATTCCGTTGGATTCCCTGAATACTTCGTTACGTTTAAATAATCATTTGAATGTATCGCATTCCGTCTATCTGAAAACTTATTGTAGGCGACATCAACGGAATCACATGCGATAAGATATTTTTAATGGAATAATAACTCATTTTCACATGAGTATGTCATTACCTACGGCCTGTAGGGAGCCCTAGGGTAAAATGAAGATTTAAAATGAGGAAACAATGGATTTCTCTTTTCATAGAAAAGAAACTTTCGTTCAACAAAATATATTTCGTACAATGTAGGGTATTTTTCTGTTAGTGTAGCTCCATCGGTCTTAATGTCTTCAAAATGGTCTGGTTGCTTCAGCTACCAAAGAAAAGTGAAAAATAACAATCGCAAGGAACTAGGGCATGTGAAAATTGAGAAAGTAGATTTTCAAGGGCCATAAATAATGAAAAAAAAAAGAAGTATTTTGACTTTAAGAGACAGGAGCCCATAAGACTTTGGATATGAAGGGTCAAAGTTGAACTGCAAAGGAAGACTTTTATACCTGCCATTTTCCGAAACCTTTATGACATTCTGAAAACTCCCCCTCAGTCTTCATGGTACATTGATACTTGGTGGAAAAATTGCAGCTTCGAGGGATGAATTTGCAGTTTTTCATCAAGATTTCACGTCAATAAGTGTATTGAAATAATTTTTTACCTTATCGTAATTCTATAGTGAATTGCGAATACTAATGTGAGTTCATTTCAGACATTTTTAATTTACATTTAAAAAAAACGTCTCAACCACCTCAAACTGAACTGGCTGCTCCAGCCACTACAAAAATGAAGAAAAGCAATTGCAGGGGTCTATGGCATGTGAAAATTTAGAAAGTCGATTTTCAAGGGCCATAAATAATGAAAAAAAAATAAGTATTTTGACTTTAAGAGACAGGAGCCCATAAGACTTTGGATATGAAGGGTCAAATTTGACCTGCAAAGGAAGACTTTTATACCTGCCATTTTCCGAAAACTTTATGACATTCTGCAAACTCCCCCTCAGTCTTCATGGAACGTTGATACCTGGTGGAAAAATTGCAGCTTCGAGGGATAGATTTGCAGTTTTTCATCAAGATTTCAGATCAATAAGTGTATTGACGTAATTTTCTACATGATCGTAATTCTATAGTGAATTGCGAATACGAACGTAAGTTCATTTCAGACATTTTTAATTTACATTAAAAAAAACATCCCAACCACCTCAAGCTGAACTGGCTGCTCCAGCCATTACAAAAATGAAGAAAAGCAATTACAGGGGTGTAGGGCATGTGAAAATTTAGAAAGTCGATTTTCAAGGGCCATAAATACTGACAAAAATGAAGTATTTTGACTTTAAGAGACAGGAGCCCATAAGACTTTGGATATGAAGGGTCAAATTTGACCTGCAAAGGAAGACTTTTATACCTGCCATTTTCCGAAACCTTTATGACATTCTGCAAACTCCCCCTCAGTCTTCATGGAACGTTGATATCTGGGTGGAAAAATTGCAGCTATGAGGGATAGATTCGCAGTGTTTCATCAAGATTTCAGGTCAATAAGTGTATTCAAGTAATTTTCTACATTATCGTAATTCTATAGGGAATTCCAAATGCGAACGTGAGTTCAGTTCAGACGTTTTTAATTTACATTAAAAAAAAAAACATCCCAACCACCTCAAACTGAACTGGCTGCTCCAGCCACTACAAAAATGAAGAAAAGCAATTGCAGGAGTCTACGGCATGTGAAAATTTAGAAAGTCGATTTTCAAGGGCCATAAATAATGAAAAAAAATTAAGTATTTTGACTTTAAGAGACAGGAGCCCATAAGACTTTGGATATGAAGGGTCAAAGTTGAACTGCAAAGGAAAGCCTCTATACCTGCCATTTTCCGAAACCTTTATGACATTCTGAAAACTCCCCCTCAGTCTTCATGGTACATTGATACCTGGTGGAAAAATTGCAGCTTCGAGGGATGAATTTGCAGTGTTTCATCAAGATTTTGGGGAAACAACTACATTGAAGAAATTTTTTCCAACGTGATTCTATAGTGCATTGTCATCCAAAGGTCATCTCACATATTTCAAACTTAGGGAAGTCATGAGTAAAATGAAAATTCAAAATGTTACATCATAGACTTCTTCTTCCCTACGAGCGAACATGCAACCAATGAAATATATTCCGTAGAATCCACGATATTTGCCTCTTAATTAGCTCCATCCCCTTCAACCCCTTCAAAATCAACCGCTTGCGTCAGCCACCAAAGAAAAATGAAAGATAGCAAAGTCAAGGGACTAGGACATCCGAAAATTTAGAAAGTAGATTTTCAAATGCCATAAATGCTGAAGACAATGAAGTGTCTTGACCTCAAAGAGACAGGAGACCATAAGACCTCGGCTTTCAAGGTTCAAATGTTGCCTGCTCAGGTAGAATTCTACCCCTCCAATTTTCAAAAACTCTTCATGACACACTGAGAGAAAAATATAATTTTGCCAATTAAATATTCTTCTGACAAGAATTTAAAACACATTTTCCGATGAAAATTTGGGACATTTGTTTGTTTAAAAAAATATTATTGGCAAAGTTACATTTTTCCTCACCTTTCGCCACTCAACACTAAAATCCCTATTCATCCTCTGGACCTTAAAAGGTATACCACCATGTCAGCAACACCCAGGACAACATCAATCCGCAGGAAGTTCCAAGTACAGAATTATCATTTTTTTTTCCACCTATAACCGACGCTTCACCACCTGGCTTTAAATTCAGGGCAATTTGACCATCGGTCGTGCATATTTTTTAAAAAACTCACTTCTTCATCGCTCATGTTCTATTAATATTCGTGAGAAGAGTCAGTCGCTTCAGGGTGAAAGTCCACTCCAGGGCTCAACGGTCGTTTCTCAGAATGACGAAAAAAAAAAAGGCTGAGGGAAAAATTTGACCTGGGGTTTTATAGAAACTCGGGTAATTCCGGGAAAAGAATTTCCGTTCGGTAATTGGGGCGCCTTTGAGCAGCCGCTTTCAACGGCTTTTTTGGTATTTTTTTTTAAAGACCCCGGCTTTTTGAAGCACCTGCTCCAGAAGATTGAAAGCCGGGGCTTTAAATGTCCTAGGTCAGGTGGTAGTTGGAGCACCTGCTGACGGTTACGTCTACCTCAGGGGGGTGAACACCTAAGCAACCTCTGCAATGCTTATGATGCTCGATTATACATGAGAATCGTCGGGATGATTTTGGTTACTGAGAGGAGATCTGAGTCTTCGTGCGATGAATTCTCACTGGTGACAATGGTTTTTTTTTTGTCGGCTCTTGGTATAAACCAGTAAAGTCAGTGTATGGATGATAGTGGGGAATGGAAGGCAGGATGATTCTCACGATGCGTGAGAAGTCGATGCGCTGGGTAATTGCTTGGATTCTTGGGGTGATGAATATTGACAGAATAAATATTTCAACTCGAATTGATTTTAATTTCATAAATGGCAAAGGCTCATGGAAAGAAATACTGGGAGACTTCTTATTTTTCATATTTTACGACTGTCCTGTGCTGCTAAAATTGTTCATTGATTTTTTTTGACATTTTTCACGGTATATGCAGATATCAGAAACAAAAAAGGGATTATCTTGATGATTTTTTGGAAATACCTTCGCTGATATATTTTTAAAAAATACCTCGGAATCATCAGATAGCGTAGGAGAATCGTAATACCTTTAGTCAGGTGTCAAGTGACTTTATATAGTCATTAGAAACTGTTGATCAATTAATTATTTATTAGCAATAGTCCTAGAAAATGTTCTCTTACTCACTTTTACCCTTCACAAAACTTTTTCTTGTCTCAATTTTTTAATAAGCAATTATTTTTGTTTTTTATGAATTTATCTGCCTCAAAGATAGTTCAGGCTCTTTATTTTTCAAAGAAATTTTAAAAAATCAGAGTTCACCTCTGCATAAATTAAAATAATTATAATTGTATACCACAATTCTGCCTATTTCTATTTTTACATATATTTTCCAGTGATGACGTTCCTAATCAGTAGTTAAACTTTATCATCGGCTGAGACCGGCGCAGGTGACGCCTTCCCAAAGTGGGCGTCTCGTTCAGTGGAATTGGGCTGCGCACCAATTTGAATGATAACTCTTGAAAATTGATCCTCACCTCAGGAATTTTTTTTTTTCGTTTTTTTCGGATGGAGAACGTTTTATGGAGGTCATAAACTTGGATTAAAAAATTTTCAAGGCATCTCACAGGGGCTCCACTTTCTCAGAATTCTTTACATAGGTTACTACCTGCTCTTTTTTTTTCTCAGGGCTCTCTCATTCCTGGGAATCATCAGTTTTCTACGGCAGACCAACCTCATCTTGTTTGTCCCGACTACCGGAGAAGGAATAAACCGGGGAGACCGTGAGAACGTGGTTTCGAAAATCGGCAGGAGTTTCTCAGAGTTACCAAGCACTCAGCAGCAGCGAAGAGATCTCAGAGAGAGGATTAAATATTATAATACGTGTGGGGGCATCCTCCCAATAAAAGGGTGGATTAAAGTCAATTTCGATATGTATTACCCGATAATCGATACCCGGAATCACCATAAATGGAGTGTTAATCAAACACAAAAGTGTAAACTCTGACTTTTTTTCTATTTCCAATAAATACGAATTTTCTCTGGAGTAAAAATTCCTTGATGTATTTCCGGATCATAATGATCATCATCAGTAGCAGTAATCACGGATCTTATTATTGTTTTCATTTTCCAATGAGTTGAAACGAAGCAATATTGAAAAAACAAATCCTAAACCTGAGTTTTGATTTTTTTTTCTTCCACCAACGGAAATTAATCAAAATTTTTACCGATTCCCTCAACAACCCTCCTTCCCTAGACTGATTTCCTATTACATCCCCGTAAAAATCATCTCACATTGAGAATTCGTTCTCACGACTCCCGAGGGTTCCCACGGAGTCACATGCCGTCGATCCCGAGAGGAAAAGGTCTTCACAAAAAAAAAAAATAAATAACAGAAAAGAAATTCTTAAACTTCTTTTCTCCCGTGAATACACCGAAGGAATTTTTCAACCAGTTCGACCTTGTGTACAACACTACATCGATAATCGAAAGTGACCTTGAGTAATGCTATTATGTGAAAAATATTATTGGGGGCATGGGTCAAATTTCATTGAAGGTTACATCCGGCGATGGGTGAGGCGTCCTGCGATACGGGTACGAAATTCCAGACGGAGATCAAAGGTCCTCGATCAGTGAGGAGAACGATACTCCCACGACCCCCGAGGCCTGGAGGAAGACATCGGAAGCAGCCTCGAGGCAAGCGTGAGAACATTACCCCGTGCCTGCGGTCAGTATCATTGAGGGACGTATCAGGAGGGCATATGTGCAGTGGAACTCACACTGACAGCACCTCCCAACCCCCGAGACCAAGACCAAGGTGCGAATGGACGATCGAATGAAGATTGGATCAAGTTTGGAATATTGGATCCAGCCTAGATTCTCAAGGATGAAGCAACCTTGGAGGAAGTTGGAAAACTTACTGAGTGTCCAGGCTGGAATTTCCAGCCGATCAGCCCTTCGAAGTGTCCGATAGTTCCCCAGTAATTAATTATCATTGATAACTCCTTGAAGTATTTTGGTGGAACATAATTGGGTACATTGAGGTACCTTATTTATCAAGCTAATAATTATATGGACTGAATGGAAGATTACGTTTGTTTTAATCAGTCTTGGATTCGACAATGAAATGAAGGTTCATTCTACCCTGGGTCCTCCAACCTGGAAGATCAAGACTGTTTGAAGATTGCGACTCAAGTTGGATCAATATAGGATTTACCGATGGAATGAAGATTGCTTCCACCCTGGGTCCCCCAGGCTCCATCTCTAATCCTGGATTTACCTTGTTTCCATCGTCAGGATGGACATTTCTCATCTGGGGAACAACTCGTGTAACAATTGTGATATTCGATGAGTCTCCAACAGGTTTCGATCGAGAAGCGATGAAGTCTGATATGTTTTATGATACTTTATGATACGAATTTCGTTAAAAATAACAATTAAACTCCTAAATCAAATTTTTCCAATAACACTGGATCTAAAAAAGTGGCGATAGTCATTACGTCCTAATTTTCGACTCCAACTTTCGATCCAACTTTTATCAAAATTATTTTTTCGTGCACAAAGCCTTTGTATTAATTATTTATATTATCAGATATCATTCCGGTATTAAATATAATGTATGTAGATAATAGTGCATCCCTAGTAATACCAAATCATTAGCAATTAGGGGAAAGAAGTGAGAAAGGCCGTAACCATGCTCTGAATATAAATCCCTAATTAGTGATCAGGGTTGTATATTAGACGTGGTGGTTTACTGCTCACAGAAATCCTCTTATGGACGGGGATATTCATTTGGCAACGAATATAGTACGCGCGTGAATGGAAGGAGTGCTAGAGTGTGATAATTGTCTTGAGTATGAGGGATTTTTGGTGTTTAAAATATGTATACTATAGTCGTTGCATCGCTAGAATAGAACAAAATAAGCTTCAAAAATCTTTACAATGGATTTTTCATGAGGTAATAAATATAGTGTCATATTATCGTCCAGGAAATTTCATGTTCAACATGTTGGTTACGGTAATCCGGTATGTGCCTGGTAATTCTTTTTAAATTACGTTCCATAATACTGTTACGTATTTGCTTTTTTATTGCATAGCTGCATGAGCCACCATTCTAATCTCCCTTTACTCGGTTACATCGTGGTTTCCCGGTCAGTGACACAAAGTCATATTCATCAATAATGACTCATTTCCAAATGAATATGTCATTACCTACGCGCTATAGGGAACCCACTGATGAAATGACAATTTAAAATGTTAAAGCAATGGAATTTTATTGTCATATGGAAAAAATGCATCCCAACTGTCTCAAAACGAACTGTCTGCTTCGGGCAGCAAAAAAAAGAAAAATAGCAATATAAGAGATTAGGGCACGTGAAAATTTCGAAAGTAGATTTTCAAAGGCCATAAATACTGAAGAAAATGAAGTGTCTTGACCTTAAAGAGACAGGAGCCCATAAGACTTTGGATTTGAAGGGTCAAATTTTACCTGCTCAGGAACAATTTTTCCCTACCATTTTCAAAAATTCTTTATGACATTCGGAAAACTCCTCTCAGACTTCATGGTACATTGATACTTGGTGGAAAAATTGCAGCTTCGAGGGATAAATTTGCGGTTTTTCATCAAGATTTCACGTCAATAAATGTATTGAAATAATTTTCTACATTATCGTAATTCTATAGTGAATTGCGTATACGAACGTGAGGTCATTTTAGACATTTTTAATTTACATTTAAAAAAAAACACCCCAACCACCTCAAGCTGAACTGGCTGCTCCAGCCATTACAAGAATGAAGAAAAGCAATTGCAGGAGTCTACGGCATGTGAAAATGTAGAAAGTCGATTTTCAAGGGCCATAAATAATGAAGAAAAATGAAGTATTTTGACTTTAAGAGACAGGAGCCCATAAGACTTTGGATATGAAGGGTCAAAGTTGAACTGCAAAGGAAAGCCTCTATACCTGCCATTTTCCGAAACCTTTATGACATTCTGCAAACTCCCCCTCAGTCTTCATGGTACATTGATACTTGGTGGAAAAATTGCAGCTTCGAGGGATAGATTTGCAGTTTTTCATCAAGATTTCAGATCAATAAGTGTATTGACGTAATTTTCTACATGATCGTAATTCTATAGTGAATTGCGAATACGAACGTAAGTTCATTTCAGACATTTTTAATTTACATTTAAAAAAAAACATCCCAACCACCTCAAGCTGAACTGGCTGCTCCAGCCATTACAAAAATGAAGAAAAGCAATTACAGGGGTGTAGGGCATGTGAAAATTTAAAAAGTCGATTTTCAAGGGCCATAAATAATGAAAAAAAATAAGTATTTTGACTTTAAGAGACAGGAGCCCATAAGACTTTGGATATGAAGGGTCAAATTTGACCTGCAGAGGAAGACTTTTATACCTGCCATTTTCCGAAACCTTTATGACATTCTGCAAACTCCCCCTCAGTCTTCATGGAACGTTGATACCTGGTGGAAAAATTGCAGCTTCGAGGGATAGATTTGCAGTTTTTCATCAAGATTTCAGATCAATAAGTGTATTGACGTAATTTTCTACATGATCGTAATTCTACAGTGAATTGCGAATACGAACGTAAGTTCATTTCAGACATTTTTAATTTACATTTAAAAAAAAACATCCCAACCACCTCAAGCTGAACTGGCTGCTCCAGCCATTAGAAGAACGAGGAAAAGCAGTTGCAGGGGTCTAGGGCATGTGAAAATTTAGAAAGTCGATTTTCAAGGGCCATAAATAATGAAAAAAAATTAAGTATTTTGACTTTAAGAGACAGGAGCCCATAAGGCTTTGGATATGAAGGGTCAAATTTGACCTGCAAAGGAAGACTTTTATCCCTGCCATTTTCCAAAACCTTTATGACATTCTGAAAATTCCCCCTCAGTCTTCATGGCACGTTGATACCTGGTGGAAAAATTGCCACTTTCAGGGATAAATTCGCAGTGTTTCATCAAGATTTTGGGTAAACAACTATTTTGAAGAAGTTTTTCCTAATTAACGTAATTCTCTAGCGAATTGCCATACTAGGGTACGTTCAGTTCACACATTTCAAACTCCATGGTAAAGTGGGGGATAGTTCTAAAAATTTCTAATGCCCCGGAGCAATGCACGAATTAGGAGATCAGGTACGTCGTGGCGTCATTCGAGGATATTCACCCATCGGTCGAGACTAGCTCCTAATACCTGGGGTGCACTACCCCCTGGCATAGTGGAGGAAGAGGCCGAAAGGCTTAACAGCCAGCCAAACGAATTTGGTGTAAACTATTTAAGTATCCGGTGAACATAACTCGCAGTAGGTGGTCGAGAAGGGCTATTAGAGTCCTTGAAGGCCCTGGGGGGTACAGTAAATAATAGAAGTTACCTACTGCTGTGACAAATATCCAATGGACTGCAATGAGAGACCTACAACATGACCTTTTGCAACAGAGGAACAGAAGGACCAGGAGGTATTCCTGACAAAAGGTATACATTTGCCACCCTCTTCAGTATTCAACCCCTTTTGGGGGCATGAAGGGTGGAGGAAGACTGCTGATGTTGCGGGGTTGATACGTATTTGCCTGCGCGGAGAGAAATATTCAGGAAAAATTACGAAACTCGTAGTTCGTTCACTGATAACGGAATCGTCTGGTAAATTTTAAGTGACAGTCTTATCATTTCTGATTAATTTCAGGTCAAAATTGCGGGAAGTTCAGGAAGAATTCCTGGATATTTGTGTAAAAAAGGTACGTCATTTTTGTGTCAAGAACATACGATTGTCAACATACAAAATTATAACCTCCTGCAGTTGTCAATCAGTCTAATTCAACTTGGATTTTCATATTTTTCTCTTGTCTTAATGATCATAATGATCTCCAGTGATATTAACGATTGATATAAATTATATATCAACAGAGCAGTGATGACCAATTACAAACTGCCTCACTTCGTGATCACAACCTTTTTCACGCGTAAAACATTAATCAGAAACTGCCTCGAAATTGAATTAATTAAAATTGTGATTTTAATGGATTATTTGATATTTACCTCAAACAAACTCATTGATAATTAATAAATATCTGCAGTTCAATCGAATTTTATGCACTTTTTTACCCGCCTTTCCCCCCACTGGGCTTAACTGATCAGAAATTGCGGCAGGTACCTTAATAGTGATAATTACTGTCATTAGGCATAATATCAGTAATTACTGTCATCAAGTCATAAAGTATCACCTGCCTAATGGGACTTTATAATCCGACCTGAAGGCGAGGATTCCATTAACATTCGTCAAAAAATACTTTTGTCCCTGTGTGACGTACCCTATTTTACCCACTAAGAGGAAAATATAATTTTTCCAATCATATTTATTGTAGATAAACAAATTCCCACAATTTCCATTGAAAAATCCGCTTTAAATTCTTGTCAGAAAATCTTTAATTCGCAAAATTATATTTTTCTCTCAGTCTATTCTTCTGATCCATACGATCTAAATTCAAGGAGACAGATCATAAAAATCATGGTCATGTCTTTATGTACCTCCACCTGTCTCTATTTTACTAAAAAAAATGTTTTGTTGTTGATGAATATTTTTCTGGGAAAAAAATTTCGCGATTTTTCCAGTGATCGATTTTCCTCATGCGATTCCCCCGGGACCTCCTAGGACTATCGTCTTCCTTGATTGAAGTGTTGATTTCAAGCAGATGACAAGAATGATATTTCTGTAACAACAGAATTGTTCCGAAGATGCACCGAAGGGAATGTTAAGATATTGATTAAATATTTTTCATCAACTGGAGTACCGTGTCTCTGGTTGTATGCATTAAATTCTTCTCATACCCTTCAAAGAAATCTTTACAACTCGGAGCTTGTGATGAAACAATGTTTGTAGGGTGTGATAGAACACGCGTGAGAATATGTGTCTTGGGGACATGTACCTATCCACATATGAAGCAGAATATCAGAAGTTACGAAGAGGCGTATTCCCCACTGAAACGGTCTTTTGAAGTAGCGGTGAGAGGGCGAAATCGAGGGGTGGAACGACAAAGGATCGCAGTGATTCTTGATATTCCCAGTGCCAGGCGAGTATAACTACAACATACAGTCCATTTTCGAAAATTTATACCTGGAAAGACCTTTCATTCGGCTTCGATTAATGTTCAGGTAAAGGTTCGTAAAGTGGCCGAGGGGTTGAATTCGGCCTAAAAAGTATCAGGACATTAGAAGAAGGAGAGAATTAAACTAAAAAAAATCCGGAGAACTTCAAATAAAAGAAAAATCGAAATGTTAAAACGAAAAAATTGAAGTGATAAACCTTTTCACTACTGGAAAATTAATTTTGTCATAAAAAAAAGAATGATAAACTAATAAATTCAGTAATGAAAGTGATGAATAGTGACACCAGAGATGAAGCCCTCAATGCATCAGAAGTAATTAATCACCTCCAGTAATGAAAAATCCATTGTCACCGGTAATACAGTCGGGATGAATTTAATAAAAAAAATTATTCTGAAATGCTTTCGGTATTAATAGAACAGCAAGAAATGTGAGGAAACGAGTGAGTGAAACGAGAACAAAAGCCGAGGCATATGTAAAGTTGATGGAAAAAAGAACCGCCGAGAATTAATGAAATAGGGCACTCTGACACTCCAATATAAAAATGGGGTCACCAAGTTATTTTAATTGCTCCCACAACTGTGAGCGCTAATTAACTGCGTTGTAATTAGAAATATGAGAAAAGGGGGTTGAAATTTTCAGGTGAGTCCTACTTAAGAATGAGGAAAACATAAGGTTCTGATGAAAGTTTGATATGAAAGCGGAAGACTATCTGCGGATGGCATTATTTTACACTTTTCGACGGTCAGGATGTCTGATGTTTATTTTTTTTTCACGAATATAAAAAATTCAACTACCGTAAAATGGCTGCATGCATCCTGGAGAGCTTCACTACGCATAATTAGATGAATTCAGATACCAGGCTTATATACTGCGATAGAGCTAGAAACTTTGAACTCTACCACTAAATTTATTCTAATTAAATCAAATGAGATTCACCCCCATCCCTCCCCGCCCCTTTACCGCTGTGCTAACGGCCGCTGAATGCAACCACTCTTGGATACGGACTCACTCTCCGGAGCCATTTACGACCCTCGACTTAATTTAATAATTTTTTTTTCCTCAACTCTCTTCAATCATTTTTTCTTAGTCCTCAACTTTCCAGTTGCTCTGATACATTCGTAACTCAGATTCCTAGTTTCCTCGAGAGGGAACTGATATCACAGATATATCAGGAGATAGTCCACTCTAATTAGGCGATCCTTAATTTGTTATATTTGTTAATTTCGGACTTTAAGGAATAACGAAGTGAAAGTAAAAATTCGTAAAATATATTTTTTATATTAGTGAAGAAACAAAAATTTTCGTTTTATTTACTGAGAATGGTTCAATACTGCGAGAGTTTTATTAACAAAATGAGAGACATATTCGTAAAGTCAGGATCAAAAGAGCTTTTGTTTCAAGATTTTTTGTAACTTTGGGGAATGAATGAGGGCGACATTGTGTACTTGAACACAAGTGATTGTTCATAATGTTCATCTGTCTGCCGAGGAAACTCGTGCTCGAGACATATGAGAATGCGGAGATAGTCAATTCTAGGTATGTAATCTATCTCATGAGATTCATCTTCAGTCAACTATATCTGGAAATGTAGCAGGAGTTTATAATCCGTCAGGAGATATCGTCAGAATGTCATTTTTCCCCGGAACCCTAACTGATCAGCTAAGTCTCATCCGTAATATTGAAAAAATTACGCCATTGACAAATTATTTGTATATTTGCATTGATTTGCATAAGAGAAATTCAATGAAATTCGCTTAAAGAGTGCAATATTTCAATTTGCAAGAAAAAATATTAGGAATAATATTATATGACCTTATTTATTCGTATATAAATAAATGGAAATAATGTAAATTAATAAAAATTAATAAGGAGACGGTTTTGAAAAGTTCCTTTGGATTTATACATATGTCTTCACATATGTGATATGTGATTATCGACCACTTCAAATATTGACTCTAGCACCAGGAAAGCATGTCAATAATGGAAATGTCGCGTCATTTAAATTGGAAATGGGGTCTTGGTTGAAGGGTCAAGATTAGGAGCCCATGACGTTCACCCAACTACTACCTGAAAATTTTCTAGACTTTAAACGGAAAACTCCACTTCAGTGTTGCTGAATAGATCCATTGACTCTTTTCAAGCGCATATTCCCAACAGTTTATTGTGTATTCCGAGATAAGTACGGACATCCCATCTGATCCCCAGGATTGTCCCCACCCGCTGGGACTCTACACAATGAATTTGAAATGTTTTGATACATCTTGATATTTATCGTCACGGTCTTACCAATTATCTCCAATTTTGTTACCAGGCTTCAATGATACATCAAGAGGTTGTTTCGAATAGTTAAGTATCTTTCAAAAATTTAAACCCACCGCAAAGGTCATTTCACCAAGAAATTATGTTCTCGAAGAATTTATTTTTCCAACTAAACAAAATTGAAGGAGATAATCCAATTAACCGCGCCAGAATTATCAGAGTTCCATGACATCCGAGGGTGTTTTGGAAAAACTTGACTTAGAATTGACAATGGAAAAAAGAAAAAATTGACTTTTGGAATCCGGAGAGTAGAACTTTGAAGGGAGTATATTTCTAAACACTTCCTTGAGGAAAATGGAAAAGATTTATGATATCTCCAGACCCATTTAAATGTCGTCCTGCACTTTGGGGTTTAGTTTGAGCCACGCCTAGTGAATAAGGCCCTTCCACTTTCCCATACTACTTCCATTTACGATGAGGCCAATCGCAGGCGACTGGGCCTTCCCGTGGGGAAGGGGGGGGGGGGCAATCGGTCTTGCACTGAACAGACCTCAGTTAGGAGTTGTTCTTCATATCGGTATCATCGCTTGTGAAATATAAAGGGCCTATAATCGCATAAATCTCTTTCAACGTAGATAAAGTGGTTAAATTCAAGACGTTGAGAAAAATTCTTGAAAATTTACGTGCCCTTTCCGTAATTTACCAGTCAAAAGAATATTCGATAAAAATTACGGAAGATTTACGTACTTTGTTAGTGAACTTTCAGGAAAAAGTCCAGAACATTCAAGAAAAAATATCAAAAGTTCAGTGAAAAAATGCGTAACTGTTCCGTAATGTTTATCGAATACTGTTTTAACTGGGAGATTACGGAACAGGCACATAATTTTTAACGAATTTCTCTCTCCGTGAAATGACTCTGGTTCAACAGAAGATATTTCATTAAAAAATCGGACAGTTTACTAATTTCATTATCTTCATGAAAAAACCCCTCAGGATGGTAACCGAAATAATTGTCTTTTAATTTCGTCTGAAGTACACGTCTTCCCTGTCAAATTAAGACAAATTGCGTTAACAGAGAATTCGGAGAACCTCTGCTATAAGAACAAAAACGAAATACCCTCATTTTAGTAGAAACGGTATATATAGTTGACAAATTAATAATTGAGTGTTCACCTGCATCGTATAACTCGATCTCGGCCGAAATTAATTTCCATGAAAGTCCAATTAACGTCAATGTACGTAAAAACCTTCATATTTATCTTCAATAAAAACGCGAATGAAAAATATCACTCACCGGACGGATGATTCGAGCGAACGTTGTAGTCATCAATCTGCAATGTACTGTTGGCTCCATTCCTCGTGAATCTGATAACGTGATACTGATTGTCATTGACCTTGAGACCAACTTCACCAATTGGATGATCATTAGTTCCCATGTTGTAGACGGCAAAAACATTTCCCTCAACCTGAAAATAGAAATTCAGTGATTTACCACAGTCCACATATTTTCTGAGAGTGTGATTGATTATGTGTTACTAGTGTTATACCTCTATTAGTAAAACAAACCATCCGTGCACTGAGTGTTCAATGGAAATAATTGAATCATGATTGTATAATCGATCATACGGTATTAGTCCTGGGATTTAACTCAAAGACCCCAATGCATATGCAATCTGATAGGCTGATAGTTATATACCAGTACTGGTGCAGATATTTTCTGGATAAATAGACCAGGGAATTGATTATCGCATCGGTAGCATTTGTAATACGATTACGAAACAATATGACAATAATAAAACCATACACGTGATATTCGATGTTTCAATAAAAATATTGGGCTTAATGAGGCGGCTAGTCTCGGGGGGTGTTTCAATGAACAGTGTTAATAGGGCGGGAGTTTACATTATGCAGAGGAATCGATATGTTCAGATGTCAGTTTGTCGAGACAATTGAATTGGATTTTTTTTTTCAAAAATGCCATTCAGCAGGTAAAAGGGTAGTCGCTCTGCGATAATTCTTTGGATAATTAAATTTAGATTTTCATCGAATTAAAGGTAGAATGACAATTAATATTGCTGGTGTTTTTTTGTTTTGCTTTGTGTAGAGGTGTCGGTGTGGGGACGAGTGCGACGTCATCAGGAATGCGTGGATGAAGTGAATTTAGAGGGCTAAATTAAATAAATAAAAACATTTCGGTGTGAAAAATCGTCCCTTCATTGTTTTAAAACCGGTATTTTCCAGGAATGTATCTACGAAAATTACCGAATTTTTTGGACAAGAATTAATGAGGGTAATAGTTGTTATGATTCAGATTGTGTTCGTATGATAGCCCATTCGAACATGAAAATGCTAACGATAAATTAAACTCTTCGGTAGCATTAATTCGGAATAGATAAATTATAGAACACTTCAAGTTTTCAGTTTTGTTACTGAACTTTTAAATTTTTTACGACATTCGGCATGCGAACGTATATTAATTAGGTACTACATTCACCCCGAATCCCCAGAGTTTCGCATCAATTTGGTACTTTTATGGATTTTCTCCATCAGCAAATATACAGAATTCATGTTTCTGTGTATTTGTTGATGGAGAAAATCGATAAAAGTACCAAGTTTGGGTGCATATAGAGGTAACGAAAAAAATATATATTTTAGTCGTTATCGCTATATGCACCCAAAAAAGCCCGAAAAATGTTTTTGCTGTTACTCGTAACGGACACATTCGATTCCCCATTTGCTGACAGTATTTACTGATAAAATGGTTCACTATGAAAAATAAATAAATTTTCAAAGAATTCCTGTTTGGGCGGGTTGGATGAAAATTTCCAAAAGAAATGCTGAAAATTAGTTGATTGAAACTTCAAAGTTTAAATCATAAATAATTAGGTTGATTTTATAACCGTCTGTTCAGAATGGAAGTCTCTCATGTGGAGAGAAATTTGTCATGAAACCTGTTATCTATGATTTACAAGTTTGTTGCCATATTATTATGAATATGTAGTTTAATCATTGATTGCTCGTCTGTAGCTATGAAACAAGTGAAGCAAAATACTACAAACCCTATACCACATGGAATAAACATTGATGTCATTAGGACTCATAAACCGCGATTCTAATCTCATTCAAGTGAATAAGGAGGGACCAGTGCTAGCACTAACGTTCTTGTTTGCCTGACAAAGTATATTTTATACTTGATACCAGTGTATTCAGTTGTCAATAGTAAAATCGATAAGAAATGCATTTTTCCACCAGCTTATTATCTACTATAGATAGATCAAGAAACCCAAAAACGTTTATAATTAATATGTGCTCTCAACCTCTTATGAATGACGAAAACAATTCGAATGATACATCATTAAAAGAACAGATGATGTTCAGCGATGGCTGTATGAGTCATGACATTCACGATTCAGTAGACTTGAAGTATTGTTTGTTTGTTCACGAATTGTCGATTCACTTTATCTTTGGTATCTCCAAAATAAGTCTGGTCCGTCAATTAGTGATTATTGATTATAAAGTATGACGCATATTTCACCAAAGTCACTGATCCATCAAATAATTGAAGGAGTCATGATGTTGTTGTGGAGACATCCGCAACAACATCAGGGGCATACAGCGTAATGAGGAGCTACGATTTCTCGGGCCATCTCACGAGGGAGTCAAACAATGGCACCGCTATATTGCGTTCGTTTTTAAAACGTTGAGAATACATATTGGAGATAAACATTTTTGGACTATTCAATCATTTTATAGTAATTAATAAATCTGTGGGAAAATGATTTTTTCTCATTATTGTCGTCGAAAATCGAACATACTTGAATTAAGTATAAAAACTACTTAAATAAATATACTGGTATACTTATTTCAAGTAAAAGGATGTACTCACAACAAGTATAAAATAGATTTGATTGAAGTATAGTTGTTTTCCATGAACATAAATAAAAAGTCGGAATTTTTTAACAGAAGAACTTTTTGTTTACTGGGAAACGAAAGATGTTACAGTTCGCAACTCGCTGACTTAAAATCACTAACAAAATAGTATAATTTATTAAGAGTGTTATTTAGGTTTCAACTCCAGTCCCAGATATCTCCGAACGTTCTACACATTTTCGTATACTTTTCGTAAACACTTCTCAGACACGAGAGAATATTTCAAGAAAATGAACGTTGGTGATAAATTTTCAAGATACATTAAGATGATTAGCCAACATTTCGTCATAATTTCCGAGAAATTTTCATCTCTTACAGACCTTTGTTTACTGTCCAAAAAATATATACACCAGGTGTGTGAAATCCAGACAATCTTTTTTTTCAGGGACCGAGAATGGCCAATCACACGCGTTGAAAATTCCTCCCTCACAATTGGTGAACCATGTTTTTTTGACAGAATAAACGTAAAAAGTTCCAGAAAGAAAAAAAAACCACGGATCGATCACGAGTTGAAACCTTTGTAACTTCAGTTTTTTCCCGTGGAATTGTTTTTTCTTCCGACTTGTTTTTCTTATATTTTTTTGTCAGGGATGTTACATTCGGGGAGTGGCTGAACAGTGCCATTTTCGTTTCTGAGTAAACAAAAAGTTACGTTACGGTATGAGGTGAACGTATCAGCAATAAGAAAAAGTAGTTGGCATTAAACACTCCGCAAATTATCTTTAAATGAATGGGATCCTTTTTGCTAGAGTTATAATTTCATGAATTATTGTCTTTGGTTCGCATTATTGCCAGGTATTCATTGGCTTCATAATTGATCGCCTCTAACTACCATAATATTTGTCGCGTCATTTTTCCTGCCATTTTTTTTGTCCATACTGTGTACACTACCCAATAGACAGATGATTGCACAATTTATTGAATATCGCCTGAACGTGTTAATGAGCATTTCGTCAGTTTAGTTTAAAAAAAAAAAACATCAGTTCACAACTATGAAGTATCAAATACTTAATTTAAACGATCAATCAACATTTTTCATGAGAAAAAAAATAGCTGCGAGAAACACCAGTTCCAGCAGAGATGTATCATGTTGTGTTGAAGGTGGAAAATAAAAGTGTTAATAACTATTAAACTTTTACAGCATAAAGGGTTCATATACCCGGCGTGAAATATTCCATAAAAAGTACTAGGACCGAAAAAAATTGCGTTTCTAAATGGAAATGGTGAGCGAAATCAAACTGAATGGAAATTACCAGTTAGACCTGAAATTTTACGCTTACGCTACCGTAAGAATAACTCATCAACTCTCCCTTTCGATTGAGATTGAGCTTGAAATAGCGGCGAAGTAGGGAAAGTCTATTCATCCGTGAAAATTTACATATCCCGAAACTTAAAAACTGTGCGCCACTTCCGTAATTATTATTGAGTGTTCAAGAATTTTTATATTCAGAGTGACACTAATTCTGAAACTTTTATTTAATTATATTTGTTCCAAAAACTACGTTCTTTTTCGTATTTTTTATGTGGTAGACCAGAACATTTACTGACAGTTCCATAATTATTTGCTTCAGTTGCAACGAAAATTCACTAGAAATGACACTCGTTTACGGAATATTTGTATCAAATATTTCTCTCCGTCTAATCAATACTTCAAAAATTAAATTAAAGTTTCTGGATTATAATGCTTCTATTTTTACACCAAACACTTAAGACGTCTGAGCATTAAAAATTATATATTCTTCAAGGCCATCGATCTATTGCTACCGTACCGTCTATCTTCTGGTGTGACCATCTATCTATTGGGTATTTCACCTATTTCTCGCTGTTCTCCCATTTTATAATTTCATTAGCGAAGCGGTAATACGAGATAAGCTGATCTCTGAATCGAATTTGTGAGCAATATCTCCGAATCTAACAGAGATAGCAGAAATGTTATAATTACATTTGTGTAGTACACACTACGTTCCACAAAAAAATCATTATAAAATTTCTCCATCTGCCCTAAATTTTGAAATATTCCTCAAAAACTGGTCAGTAGGCAAAAGTGACAGATCTTTTTTTACTATTTCGATACTGATTTAGAGCTACATTTTCTTCCTGTAAACTCTTTTTTTAAATCAACAGTTATATTGCTTTTCATAGCCCTAAGCCGACCTTCACATATGTCACCCAACTATTTTTAACCCTTCGAAGATCTTCCAATTGCCCCTAACCCTCTACCTATTACATGATCGCCCGATTAATAGGAAATAAATCTATAAATTGTATATACTAACAATTTCAATTTCCAGATAATCATTACTCGTTGCTGATTCTATTCTCAGTAGCACAGCGTCATTAGTACTCGTAACGAACCCGAGAGCTACAGTATCTCGTTTCATTTCAGGCCGTCGATCTGTCGGGAATGTATAGGTAATTAATCCTCTCCCTGGTCCAAATTCATATGCAACGGCTTCTGCAAATCACCACAAAAATCACAAAAAAATTAATCACACAGCCAAGTTATTATTACTACGTAGAATGACATTCCATCGACTCTCTACTCAGAATGAACATGGTAATTATCCTACCGTCATTACACGTTGGTCCACCAAAACTCGTCATATCGCAGTCACAAGTATAGCTGTTCCACTGCTGCACACAGGCTCCATGATTAGCACAAATGTCATGTGTACATTTTTTACCAGAATGCATATTAGCGTAAACATCACAGCCTGATTGCACCAGTGAACTTGTTACAACCGCATCTGACATGAGGTCAACACTCTCACCACTCAGGTCAAGTGAGGCTAGACATCCCTCAAAGCCCTGACGACTCACTATAGGACTTGGTAATTGAGCGTACTGACTCTTCTCCACTCCACCTGAAATTGTTACGTCATTTCAATATCATGGATATTTGATTCATTTTATTATTCACTCGTCATAACAAACAGGGTTAAATGAATGATGGAATATACATTTGAATAAGGCATTTCAATGTGAAAGGAAAATGTTGAAAGGAGAATTCAATTATTATTTTCAGTATTTCCATATTTTACAGGATTACCAGATTCTATAGACAGACATCGACATAAAAATGGGCGAGTGTTATATCTCATTTTGTTAAAAAGAGTGTGTAACGTTTATTGATAGTTTTCTTGGCACCTAGTCGAGGTATACATATAAAAATATATGTATAATATATGATAAGTTGTAGATTGTTACACAAATTTAGCAAATGGAAGATTATTAATTATAAATTAATAAGAAATGGGTTTTCCCAAGATTTCATTATGTCCTATGGATAAATCGGAGAACACAAAAACGTTTATCATTAACATGTGCACTCAACTTCTTATAGATACGAAAGATTTTTGAAAAAAATATCGTTAAAAGAGCAGGGGAGGATCTTGAACAATGGCGCTATGTGCCATAATGTTAGGCATTTACTAGACTTGAAGTATTTTTTGTTTGTTCACTCATTGGTGCTTCACTTTACCTTTGGCATCTCCAAAATAACTCAGCTCCCTCAATTACAGAATATTTGATCACTAGCTATGACGAATATTTCATCACATTCAGTGATCCATCAAACAAAGGAAAGACTAACAATGTTATTGTGGAGAGATTCACAACAACATCAGCAGCGTACGACGTAATAAAGGTTTAGGATTACTCTGGTCTTCTCATAGGACAGCCAAACAATGGCACCACCATCTTGCGGTTGTTTTTAAAACATTGAGGGCACATATTGAAGATAAACGTTTCTAAACTGTTTATCTTTTTAAAGTAGATAAGAGGTCTGTGCGAAAATGATTTTATTCTTCATTGTTGACATTGAAAATCGAATATACTTGAGTTAAGTGTGAAATGTGAAGTCTTCAGCTATTTTTCAAGGTTCACTGAATGCTGAACATTTGATTGAGACCATCAGCTGGTAGTTGGAGTATTTTCAAGGCAACTTTAACTGCAACTAATTCTCTCTTGTGCAGTTATCACGTAGATTATGTGAAAATTAGCGAATGATTTCATAATCGCCACGAGTTAACGTATCTATACCAAAATCCATCTCGGGGATTTGGGCTTCATCGTATTCGGCAACAGTTCCATACAATCTCTGACCAATGGACATTGCTTTCAACCACTCCGTCATTAGTGAACATTCTATGATTAATGAGGTAAATTGGCGCTGCCATGAAATAACTTTGTCAGAATGGCTCATCCATTTATTAGGCTTCAATGACCTTTATCTCTATAATTAATATCTCTGATTAACAGTAGCTTGTGAATATTGAAATATGACATTTGAATTTCAAAATCTCATATTTATCAACTGAATTTTATCTTCTCATCGTGGAAATACTCTATAATACTCCGGATAATTAATTTCATGTGATCATTTTGATTCGCGCTTATCAACTAATTTATGAAATTGTCAACATGTTGCGCGATAATAATAACATTTAACATTCTTCATTTCAAAATGGTTTAGACACATTTGTTTTATCTCGCGGAAATCGAATTTGGAATAAAATCTAAAATTGAGAAATTATTATGTCTTGAATTTGAAGAAAATATGATATGGGCAGTTCAGCTGTAGCTCTACGTGAGAACATTTTGAAAAACTATATCACGTCTTTTTGAGGTCATTCTACTTCGCCATGAAGCTTTATATAATGTGTGTTATACCATAAATTGAAAAATTAATCTCTTAATTGATGAATAAATCTCCTATTGTTTAGAAGCAAAAACCACTAGTAGAGATGGTTATGAAAACGTATTTTCATTGCTAAATCCACAACCGTATAATTCGCGAAATATAATCCTGTATTTTGCAAATGTCACTACAGTGAATTGTTGACATTTTCTACAATTAGAGGAATGCAGTTGAGCATTTTGTTGTGAAAACCGCTCGTCAACTGGCATTGGAAATCCAAACGAACAATGATCCGTACAATCCATACAGTTTAAACCGAATTCAGCGGTGTGACGCCCGTAGAATTGAATTGGTAGGGCGTAAAAGGAAACCCACAGATGTCCTGTCCTGTCGTCAAATTGAACTCCCAGAATTGGACAATGTTGAATGAGGGTAAATTCTGTTGTGGCAATGATGTCGTACATTAGTGATGACAGTTTCAGGATGGATACGTATGGAGATAAAGAGGGAATGCATTACCGTACGGTGAAGAATGTCAATCTGTTTGTTTAAACCGACTGAGAGATTGGATTAATCGCTTTGATGGGAAATGACTACTAACTCTTTTATAAGTTTAGTCACCCAAACATCGAGTGTTTGGAGTATTGAAAGAAAAACTGCCAAGAAATTAGCAACGATTACATCTTTTTGATTCAAGTACTTTTACCCCTTCAGTAAATTCAAAGATTTATTTAAAACTACACAAAGTTTTTGCAAAGCTCGATCGCATTTGGAATCGTAATTTTTTCCTCAATTTAGTAATCGTATTTGTTATTGAAAAGAAAAAGTTTAAAAGTGAGAACATAACACGATGTCTTATGGAAAAATATTTAGAGACATTAGACGCCAGAAAATCAAAAAGGTTTTGGACACTTCGTAAAAGATAATCCACATTTTGAAAAACAAATGCTATTATTTGTTTATAAGGAGAAAATGTTTATAAAAATATAAGATATGATTGTCTAATGTTCACGGAGAAATAACCGGATTTTGAAATTGCCTACCGGAACTGATTGAAAAATGAAATTGATTGACTTGAATGAAACATACCTATGTACAGTATACCATCGAGGTCCAGATTTTCATTGCTCCCTTGACTGTTAACTGCATTGACGTGATCATCAACTGCCAATGTGTGTCGTTTCGGTGCTGGCCTACCGATACTAACGGCATGCCATTTTCCATCATTAAGACGTGACCTTGATGAATCTCTGATGCGAATTGGTCCATCACCGAGATCAAAGACATAATGTATATGCCCACTGACCAATTCAACAGCTATGAAATCACGCTCACGGCCGGCGTTGAACAGAATCAGGCCATTTGATTCTCTAGTTTTAAACTATTACAGAAAAAAATATAGATAAGAGAATTGGAAGATATTTCATTTCAAGTTGAGCTGTCTAATCGCCAGGATTGAAAAACAAAAATTGAAAAAAAGTCTTCCAGCGATCTTATAAAAATTAAGTTATGTCTGGAAGAAGCTGTCTTCTGACGATATTTTTGGCTCAGCCAGCTCTTCGCGATATCCTTTGAAAGATTCTTCAAAGATTTTTTTGTTATTATTATTTAGTCCAAAGAATAAGTTTATGCAGTTGCTAAAGATTTCTGAAAGACATTCCACAGTCAGATATTTTTCTATGCGAGTTCTCATCATCGCCAGAAATAAATAAATCATCAATTCTACAAAAATTTAATTCTTTCTAATCAACTATCTCTCAAGCTAATACAGATCATTGATATGCACTACATTCATGTTTATTTAAAAATTAACAAGCACAAAGAAAGGCAAGTTTGCACAGTATACAATTTTAATGTAATTAATTTTCTGGCATTAAATATAATTAATTTAATTTTTGTAATTAATTAGAGATGACATTACTCACCTGGAAGTAAATATTCGTTTCAACATAGGCTTTTAAAACTGGCAATCCCACGAATGTATGTTTCGAAGTGAAAGTAACTGGATGAAGAACCGGATGATTGCGTTTACCAAATTTACCAGTCACTCTTATAATTGGCGTTACCCCCTGATGTGTGCTTTGATGATTTCCCGTACTGCGAGCCATCTCGAGGTACGAATGTCCGTTGACCCAGACCTGCTGTAGCTGACCGGCGAAGTGGGGCATATCCTCACCAGGATGAAGATAACCACCGACGTGAAGGGTGCGAAATTCCAATATAGCATCTCGGCCCAATTGTGTTTCCGCTAAAAAAAAGTCAAATGTCGGTTAATTTTACCCCAACTGTAAATATTAATCTATTTACACCATTGATGTTCCACTTTGTACCAAAAAATTGATGACTCTTCGTTAATAATATCGAATTTACATTTAGATTAATCGGGAATGAATGAATTCAATGGGATGAGATCAGCTGATGCCAAGTACATAATGAAAAATTATTCATCGATTAATTGAATATTCAGCTGCAATAGCAAGTCTATTACACCAACTACGTGATTAATATTACTGACATTATCCGCAATTATCATTGTCTCTGTGAGTTGCTTGCCGGGTAATCGTTTCAATTCAATTGGAACTATTCACCTAAACGAGAACCTATTGATTAGTTGGAGAAAGGATTCTAGTAAAAATAGAATTAACTTTAATAATTACCCACTCGCTTTCAAAATTACCAGTGTCAATATCAAATGGGAACATGACCCGAAAAATAGAAAAATATGTGGCATTAACATGAATATGCAGCGTAATTCACATTAAAGTCTAAAGGGAATAATTATGATTTTAAACATTTGCTGTCTGACTGTCGATAATTTAAACTTTCAAACTTTTTCGTGGCATCACATCCTCGTCCTTATTTTCCGCTCCACCGATAATGTCATCGCATTAAAAATCCCTATGGTACCCGAGATAGAATTTCCCAGACACGAGAGTCGGGTCACTGTTGGTCCACACCTGGCGGAGAGTTGGGCCATGCTTGGCGACCCTAGGCCAGCTCTGGCCCGTTCCTCATTTTGTACCAGGGGCCCGGAATACACTATTTCGGGCCCGATCAACTGAAAACTCTAATAAAATACAAAATATATTCCTGAAGAGAAATAAAGTCGAAGCACTTCGACATATTTCAAGGCAATTTTTCAAGGCTCTGATGGAGGCTTTGATCCTCATGATAGTATCTCTTAGAATGTTGTTATTTTAACGTAGCTCTCGATGGGTCAATGTGGGGTGCGCACTCAACGGTTTTCCCTTTGATGCCAATTGACGATCCAATTAAACGTCATTTGATTGGTCCGTAAATGACTCTGTTGGTAGGATAGTCAAGTACTCCTCCTCTGTTTCGCCCCTCCCTTCCCCCGGCCGTTACGAGCTCACTTATCCCCCTAGTGTGACCCGGGGATGCCTCCAGGGGAGAGAGATGCAGCAAAAGACAGAGGGAGTCGCGATGCGGTTGAACCAATGCCTCCCAGGTTGATAGTTTACGAGCTATGTTTGAGTAACGTGTTTACATCATACCAACGATCTGGCTATTCCAGCATTTGACGCACAAAATGCTCTAGTAAGGGGGAATCCCTCGTTTAATTCTCAAGGAGAATGTCGTAAACGGGAGCTTCTTATCTTGCACGATAACAAGTTTAGGGGATGGGAGGTAATTTATTATTTTACTAGACAGAGTGCACGCTCTCGGTCGTTTTAATCCTTTAATATTATCAGAGATCGAATTTTCATTTTTTTTATGCAAATCGTGAAAAATTTATCATAATTTAACCGTTAAGGGTGTGGAAGGAGATGGGGGTGTGCTTTTAGGGGCTAATTTTCTTCAGAATGTCGAGATATAACAGTGATTGTTGATAAATATAAATTTTTTCCAATAACATTATTTTTTCTTATGAGAAAGCAATAATCATGTTACATTAATTAATTGTTACGTAGATCTACGTTTTTAGTAAAAGCAAAAATTATCGAAACTGATAGAAAATTTTTCAAAAAGTCGATCATGTGCGGAATCGTAAGTTTTTCTTATCGTTTGAATTATCGTTTGTTTTTGGGAAAAAAATTAAAAATCAACTTTTACGTTGCAGCCAAAGATTAAAATTTAAACCTTTGTTCATTAGACGTGAAAAACCATCAATTTTCGTCCATATTTGTATTAATATTTCGCTGATTACCCGGAAGCAATAATTATTTCTGACATAAATGACTAAAAAATGATAAATTATCCTCTTCCCATTTATCGAATAATAAAAAAGCCCTTCGATCGTTAAGAAAATGAGAAAGAAATCAGATAAGATGCACGACAATATCTGCGGTAAATCTTCACGTAATAAGGACTTCTGGCATAAAAATTTCCCATTCACGTTACCCGGAAACAATTCGATTGAGTCTGTGTGCAATGAAAGAATGAATCGAAACAATGAACAAACAAATCCCATCACATCCCATTATATCGACCAAGCATGTGGTGGCAGAGACAATAAGGCTATTATATACTGTTTGATAGGTCCAACGCAGAGCAATGGGATCGACCTTTCTCGTGTGTGCACTTCCACATAGTTGTCAGGCAAATGGAGGTGACCCCAGTGTTCAATCGATTATATTATCGAATATTCGTGAGCGTTGGATGGTGTGTTTGATGGACACTGCCATTGACCCCTCTATCATAGGTTCGCCGATGGGACCAGGATGAATTTCGTTAGGAATTCCCCTATGGCAGCACGTTTCAATCATATTAACTCCATTATTGGCATTTAATCTTTTAAACTTTTACCGTAATAACTCGCTGGGTGTATTAAAAAATTATTTTTAATTTTGTTAACAATAATTTTTGCATATTGACAATTATGCATATGGACCACGCAATCAGTTTGCTAGATCTACTAATTAAAAGTAAATTCGATTCGGTCGTAGAAACGGATCGAAAATATTTTAAGTTTATATTTATTGTAATGTTAAACAAGACTTCAAATTAAATAATTGCTTATGCCTCATTACTTTGTTTACACTCACGGTTTTCTAGTTATTAAAAAAAAATTCGATAACTGAAGTGGAATGAGTAATAGTGAAATCCACTTCCGCTGGATAAAATAAATACACACAAAAAGGGATATGTATGTGCCATGGTATATTGGGGTCAACGTACTCCAACAAAATGGCAAACTTTATACTCTAAACTGTCTGTGTATTTCAGTACTGGCGATAGTAGACTGTGCATACCGGTGAAATTTTATTGGTTTATAGCTTATATGTAGTGTAGGAAGGAGACGCAATTCAACCCTAGAGATGACAATTCTGCCGTATGTATCGTCAAAACGAGGAAAAGGGGCTTTGCAAGCGATTGGATATCGAGGTTTCATAGAACCAATATAGATATACTTTTTTTAATGTTTTTTTTTCCACGACGTGACTAGCATTCGGTCCGTCCAATTTATATGACCATCAAAACTGATGGTATTGGCAAATATATGAAAAAAAAATTTGGACCTTTATGACGGTTCGAGTTTTGTAATATTTTTGTTTGGGAGAATACGAATAAGTTTACAATCGGTAATTGGTTGGGGAGAGACTTCAGCCTCATCTGAGTACAGGACATTAATTATTTTTGGTGTTAATGATTCATTCTTTGGTGTTAATGATTGGGTGGTCATCTTATGCAATTACTAACTCTATTAATCTACAATTAACAGACTTTGTAGTAATTAATATTTCGAGCATGAAAGGTACTCATTTTCGGAGTGAAATGTTATGGGGAATATTACAAATTAAGCAATTTGTATTATGAGATAATGAACTTAGTGATGATTGTGATGAATGTGTTTTCGTTGCACAGTAAAAATTAAAGTCTACATTCAATTTTTTTTGCTTTTTTTAGACATTTTTCAGACTGAATTCTGGTTCAGGGGTTTTTTCGTTTCAAAACTTGGTTTTCTCATTTTACTTTTTGTTGAAATCTACGAGTTTTCGACTCGCTAATTAATATGATAACGATGTTGGCGGAATAAAGTCTCTATTTCAACCCCGCAGAACACCCCGTGAAAAAACTTTGATTCTTCGAGTAATCATCTTCAGAAATATATTATACATCATTTTTCTTTAAACTGATGATGAATTTTGCTCCGAGTCTCCTGAATAAATGAGATTGTAACCCCAGTATGACAAAACTGTACGTCAGGTGCTGTCAGTAGACGATCGGGAAATTAATCATCAGGATTTTCAAAATTAATTACCCAATTAAAACACGAGAATATCAGATTACGAAAGTTGGCCTACTTGAGATAAATGGTGTAGAATTGCACTTTGAGAGTTTGGAAGCATAAATTATTCTCCCGGCACAAGCATAAATTACTCCCTTTAAGAACATATCGGATCACTAATTTGACAATTAAAGATGCACTGAGTGAAAGATCTAGTAAAAACTTACGGATTATTTTTTTATGCCAACACTAAGTATTTTTCAATAGTGCCAATGGAGTAAGTTGACGATACAAAATATCTCGTGACTTTCAATGGAATATTTCCTCACATTTACATAGTTTTTTAAAATGTACCGCATTGAGTTGATTAAAAAATTTACTCCAGGTGACATCTTTAAAATCGCCTGTGCGGACAGAAAAATTTGGTAAAAATTACAGAAAATTTACGCATTTTTTCAGTGAACTTACAAGAAAAACTATGGAACGTTCAGTAAAGAAATGCTAAATGTTCCCTAATGTTCACTAAATACTGTTTTGACTGGAAGATTATGTAACAGGCACCTGATTTCTAAAGAATTTTTCTCTCCGTATGCAATAAAATATTTTCAACCGAATAATGACTCATTTTTAAACGAATGCGTCATCTTTCGCTCTCCAGAGAACCCACTAGTAAAATGAAGATTTAAAATGTTGAAAGAATGGAATTCCATTTGCATATAGAAGAACATGCATCCAACTAAATATATTCCTCAGAATCTACGATATTTTCCTCTCAGTGTTCTGTTCCTAGGTATACAAATGTTTCTGCTGCAAAAATTATTGAATAATATTTTCCATATCAGTGAGCATTGGAATCTACTCGATTGACAATAATAAAATATAGTAGTCCAGTTCTCAATACAATATAAATTCCCTGACAAATCGAAAAAAATCTCCTGGGTCGATTTTATCGACGGGATAAATCCCAATGTGAAATTGATTATGGGGGGTAGTTTTTCACCCACCACCCGGAGCCATTACATATACTCCCTTGGAATATATGTGGAGTAGGAAGAGTCCTCTTGAGCCCGGTGTTTTCCACTCTCTGATATATCTGTACCCAGCCAATTTGCTCAAGCCACACCGTCCTAACCACCATCTTTCCTTTACCTTTCGACTCCTTTTTTTCCCATTTTTAAAGCTCCCATTATCTTCCCTTAACGGGTCTGGGCGGGATACGATTTTATGGCGGGCACAGAAAATACAATCATTCTTGAATTGCATGCAAACACTGACTAGACCTTCGTCTCTGATTTACATCACACAGTGAGGTGTGATTGTTTTGGTGGTTGCTCAGAAAAACATGAACAAACTCCCACACTCCCTCAACACGAGTAAATTTAATACGAGGACAAGGATGACAGTCTTTACCCGGAGCGTAACAATATCCAACTCTGGTTGAGATAATTTTTTTTGGATATTCTGTTCAGGATTTATAGAATAGACGAAGAGTTTTTGGTAGTTGCAATATCAACCTGACTTTCCGGCTAGTTCTTCAGGGAGCATTGAAACAGCATATGGCGTCCACAAGATCAGTATATTAAGGGAGCTGGTGAATTATTTCACGATTTGTTATCAGTCTCGCACTTTGTACGGAACCATAAACGTTCGAATGAAGTATTTAGGGTGTCCACTCGATGGTGGAGAAGGAGCGCCTTTTTTATTCATTAAAAATTCTTTAATTATGGAATTACACCATCCGAGTGCACTCAGGTGAACATTCAGTTCAGGTTCAGATCGAAGTCGCATCCAACCGCACCTGCCGATGAATAAAAAATTAGTCAAATAATTGGATCAGGTTCTCACCAATTGTGAACGACTTTTTTCGTCAGAATTAAAATTGTCTCGTGACTCCGTCCGCTTTAACTCATTAAACAATCGCATGTCGTCACGACTTATAATCGATACAGTGCTTCATAAAGTTCCGAGTAAAACACCCCTAATTCTTCTCTAAACTGGGCGTCCCAACCTCGGGCCCATATTAGGCGAAGATTCTCAATGAGAAACGACTCAGTGGTGGTCCGATACAACAACAATATTTCATCAGAAATGAGAACTCAAGTGGTCCAACCTCACCTCTAACAATCTATAGCTAGACCAACTATACAAACCAACCCCAGTCTCCGCCCTTCACTTCTGTTATAGTTGTGGGTATTGCACTAGGGGCTCGCCGGCTGTCGGATATTTATGCTAAATAGGGATTTTGAAATACGATATTACGGTACAGCAGCCTGAAGGCGAACGAGAGATAGAGAAAGAGAGAGAGAGAGAGGGACTTTGCCAACTCGACGATGTTGTGAACCTCTAGGTCAATGACTCGTTATGACTTTGCAAAAGTCTCCCCTTCGTCGAGTTTTCTGATGATTTATATAGGAAACTTTACGTTAATGGGATAAAAAACGATATTGCAGACATCACCTCGAGAATAATTATAGGTAATTATGACTTGGAAAGTTGTATTTTTGAGGTGAAGTTGGTATCTGGGGGTTCACGATCCGGCTTCTCCAATCAAATTGGGCGACGAATCGTGACTGTCTTCGTGGGACATGTGTTTATGCGGTCAAGAAAATTCCACAGACGTTTCACCAGGGGATGGCTTCTTGCGGCTGACGTCGTCGGGACTTTGTAATTTCTCAAACATCGTCTTTGACGATTTTTGGTCTTGCGAGTTTAATTACGATGAGTGATGTACTCTTGGAGACTTTAATAACGAAATTGAGTAATTAGTTTGGATTTAACATATGGAAGATAAAATATAATACGTAAGACATGTAGATTGAAACGTTAAGCCATTACGGGTCCGGCTGGATACATTCATTACAAATTGCCATTTCATTTACACCTTTGGAAGTCTCTGAAAAATCTTGACAAAAGGTGTGTGAAATTCGCCCATCAATTTTAACACTGAAATGATAATATTACCCCAGCTTCACATATATCTTCCTTCAATTTTTTGTGGTGTTTCAATTCAAGTATTCATGAGATCACACGAAAATCGTTTCCCGATTCCAACGACGAATCAGTTCGAGGCAATTTCATTTCCCCCCAGCCCCAGCCCTTCGATAAACATTCCACCCTTTCTCGTAAACACCAACAAAGGCCGGGGATAGAATGAAGGACTCCCGAAAAGGGGAAGGAAAATGAATAAAAACTAGCAAAAAGAAGGAAAAAAGGAGAGAAATGTGAGCGGAACTTTGGCGATAACTCGCAACAATATGTACAAGGTTCAAGAGGTCCAGCTCGCGCGGTCTACGATGTTACCACCCACTCGCATTTTCCCCGTGGAATTTCTTTGCCTTCAAGCCAAGCCCACCGCCCTTCCCCCCCCGTCTGCCGCCCTGTTTTTTAACTTGAGAGATGGAAAAATGGTGAAATAAAAATTGTAGTGGAGAAAGTTTTTTGCAATTTCGTAGAAATTCTCGTGCTTTCCTATTGCCGAAAAAACAACTTTGAACTTTTCACGAGTCTATCCAAACTACCGTGACGCCGAGTGCATCCGAGAAATGAATTTAAGGAGTCCTGTTATTGTTATTATTCACTGGAGGGAAAGACGAAAGATAATGGACCTTTAGAAGCACAAATTTATGATCTGATCAAACTCTGACGATAACCCCTCCCCAATTCGTCACAATCTGATCCAATTATCTGATCACCTTTTCATCGATCGTCAAGTCCGGTTTAATGAGACTTTGATCTGAACCTGAGTTCAATTCTCACTTGAGTGACGGTGATTTCCTCGCTCGATTCTAATTCACTTTCAATTATTTCATGCTTGAAGATGATTAACCGTATGAATAATTGAATTTGATTACTCTGAAAAATATGGATAAGAACAAATTGTTATCGAAATATTGAAACTTCATCGATACATCTGATGCCTGAACGTCATAATCTGACGAGAGCTCAGAGATACTGTTGTTGTTCATCAATTTCTTTACATACCCATGTCGATATATATTATTTAATATAATATACACTATATATGTTTACTAGAGCCATAATATTCAATATATGCTACCTTTTTAAAAGAATCGCTCCAGAGGGTAGCAAACCCATGGCTTCTGCCTTATTAATATCCGAACCTCCGTTTAATATTGATCGTTTTGGCCAAAGATTTCCGTGATTTAAATTTTAAATAAATTATCTATAACTAAAACTAAATGAACACCGGAAGACGTAGATGCATGCCCTCAAGTCTATTTTCCCAAAATCCAATATTTTCCTGGGAAGTTCGGAGTGACTACTGTAGATAATTATCCGTTCTATAAATATAAAAATATTTAATTTACCTCGAACAACTGGATCATCATCCACTTGGAATTTCAGACTAGTTGCTCTGCGAGAAAACCGCAAACTGTGCCACATGTCATCGTTGAGGCCTTGTCCAGAGTATAAAACCTGAAAGCATGAAAATCCTGTTAAATTCACCAGCTAATTGTTCACTTGATTTCCCAATAACGTTCGTTTCACGTCTCACATATTTCCCTGGAATTGAATCACACCAGATTTATTTGGGACCCCGAGCGGTGAATTAGTATCACTCGTCCTTACTATATGCATCTACGGCACCATCGTGGGCGCAATCCCGGAGTAAAATCAACAGTCCACAAACGACAGCAGTGGGATTAATTCCGATCGTATTTGCGGATACAACTGACGAACAAATACAAACGCTCGACACTTGATTCTAATCTTATCGTTATTCCTTGGCATTTGTAAATGGGGTTTAATTATTTCTTAAATTAACTATGTGGATTATTGAATTATTGTAAACCATGGACACACGGAGAGAAAAATTTTTGAAAAATTACGTGGCTGTTTCGTAATCTGTCAGTCAAAACACATTTTCAGTGAACCTTCAGGAACAATCCAGAACGTTCAGTGAAAAAATGCATAACTGTTCCATAATTTTTACTGATATTATTTTGACTGGCAGATCACGAAACTCAATTATTTTTACTTATAATATTGATAGAAAATCGGGTCGTTTAGTTCTAAACGAGATTTTGATTATCTCAGTGCTGCTGCCATTATTTTTAATCAACTTTACTGAATGAAAACCTGATCAATTATGTGAGAGTGATCAGATGAAACCTGACTACGATGAGAGTAATTTTAGATCCTAACTCAAGGTCGCATACACGAATTTTACCCGAATAAGTGTCGACCTAGAAGTTAGGGAATGATGACCCACGATACACTTTTGTACAACGGTCAGAGGATTTTTATGGAACATGTCCTGTGCATTTTTCGTACGTTCGTTGCCTGCGAATGAAACCAATGGAATTCATTAATGTCTTTTTCCCTTTTGTTCTCGACTTATCATGGAATTCTCTCAGTTAATTAATTTTTGGAAAGATGGAAAAAATTTTCATCAAGTGAACCTGCGTTGGATTGGAGTCCAAATAAAAAAATACTTGACTGTAGTACATCCGATTTACGGTCGTAGAATCGATAAGGAATTCATTCTCTCACCATTTTAGTATCTACTATGAATAGACCAAGTACCTCAACGACGTTTATCATTAGTAGATGCACTTAATTTATCATAAACGACTGAAAGTTTTTAAATAAAATATTATGAAAACAGGTTACCGTGGAAGATTTTCAGCAATCAACTTGTAATATCCTTTGTTTGTTCACATATTGTCGATTCCCTTTACATTTAGCATTTTCAAAATGTCTGTGCTCCCTCAATTACTGATTATTCGATCTCTAATTATGACGAATATTTCATTAAAATCATCAATCCATCAGTGAACTAAGGACTTACGATGTATTGTGGAGACAATCAAAACAACATCAGAAACGTATGACGCAATGATCGGTTAGAATCCAGGGAACAAGGTCTCGGCATCCCCACGAGGGTGCGCAGCGGTCCCTTTCACCTTCCCCCCAGCCCCTGGTCCCCGTCGCTCATCTAAACTTTTCGGCGCTGGTGAGGTCATTTTTTTAATGCGAAATGATTTTAAAAAGTCCGGAAAAATGTAAAATATGTTTTTCCTGCGAGAGATGACCACTTGGGGAGGCATTGTAAAAACACGGAATAAAGCAAACAATTACCTCTACCTGTGAGTACGATTAATCGCCCGACGAATGAGAACAGCGACCGGAACCGGAGTGGATAGTGCATTTTTATTTTTCAATAAAAAATTAGACTTGAGTGCTACTATCAAACAGGATCAGCTAAAGTAGACGTTCAGACTTCGACGGTCAAGCGACTCCTTGCCAACGCTCGTCATGATTCCGATGGGGGGAGGCGCCACCACCGATTGTGGCGCCCTGTTCATTAGAAAATTATCTCATCATTTCTAATGAGTAGTAAATAATGAGGAGAATTTAATTCTCTTCTGCAAAGGGACAATTAAATTCTCTTTCGTATAACGTTGGTTTCATAATTTAGTACTCATTAGAAACGAAGAGACAATTTTTTAATGAACAGGGGCCCTCCCACTACCGGAAGAGACGGTGGTGCCTCCCAGCGCCGGAAAAGACGGTGGCGCTTCCCCCCCCCCTGGAATTGTAACTAATGTTGGCGTGGGGTCGCCAGACCCCCGCGATCAGTCCCGGCTTCAGTATTTTCTCTTTGTTATTATGACGCGAATATTAACGTTTGGCGATGTTGGTTGACCTCGGTATGTGTTCTATTTGTGTTGTGTTTATTTAATTAATGCATTATACTGCTCATTTGATTGGTGAATCGCCAGCATTTCTGAAAGATGCCAACCGGACATGGTACGGAAAAAAACGGGAAGTGAGTAACGTAACTGCGGGGGTTCTCATCACTGAGTGACATTTTTGGCCATTTTGTGAGTTTTATCGAATTAATGGACAGTTTTATGAGGGTTCGTGAAAAGAATGGGGCTTCTACTTCAATTCATTCGGAATTAGATGACTCACACGTTGAGGAAATCGTCAAAATAAATCGTGAAACGCGATGGCCGCGACGAGCCGCCATTTTTGGTCCTTTGTTGTGAAGTGAACAGTGAAGTGAACAGTGAAATAACGGCGGGGGTGAACTTCTAGCAGTGGTTTTTCATCATGTAAGTGAGGAAATAATCTACTGATCATTGGTATCACACCTTCAATTAATAATGAATGTTTCGAAATATTAAAAAACTCAGGTCGATTAGTAATTAAATACATAATGTGGGGTAATCAGAAACCTGTGGAATTCTAACCTGCAGTGGAAATCAGTGTTATTCAACTTGGATATTCCTACAGTTTTCTGTGGTTCTGATGATTATAGTGATCGACAGTGACAACAGTGTGTGCTATAAATGAAATATCAACAGAACAGTGATGACTAAGTGCCTGAGTTTTTGAAAATCAACAGCCTTTCAGCTATCAGTGATCAGCTGTCGGCCAAGGAGCTCAAACAAGAGTTTCTACGTGAAGGTCAAATCGTCTTATTTTCGTGAGTAGACACTAATTCACTTCGTGATCAGAAACTGCATCAAAATTAAATTCTTGAAAACTGTGATTTTAATTAATTGTTTAATATTTAACTCAAACAAAGTGACTGATAGTTATCAGTAAATATCCAGAGTTCAAGTTAAATGAAGTTTTGATTGCATTTGATTGACCGTTTTTTAATCTGGCTTTCATTTCATAATCATTCGATGAACAGGAGTTTTGGAACACGATGTATACCTATGTCTATGTGTGTACAGACCTATTTCTACCTTTTTTCGAAGTCACGTATCATCAAATTTTAATCATAATGCAGAAACCGATCCGTAGAACTGGTGATAAAATCCCAGGGTGATACGGACATGTCTCTATTATTTATCACATGTGAAAGGAAACATGTGCACAGGGGATTTTTATTACAAGGAAATGTCCAACGCCATGGGTTTCAATAATGCTCTCTGTTTTATTAGAACCGGGTGAATGCAACTGACATTCATTGTTATTGCTGCGTGGTATTTTATGCGGATTTTAATAATACAGAGTTCGATGCGTATTAAAAATTGATATAATTCATTTTGAACTTTTCAAGTTTAAATTAATTTTTTTTTCTTAATTTCCCATTTTTTTCTACACAGAGACTGAAATTTTTGAAAATAATCCCTCCGATTCGCAGTCGCAACTGTGAGTACGATAAACAATGGGATCTCTCCCCCCCCTGTCATCCTCGACCCCTACTATTCTATGAAAATATATCATGGGTCATCGCGAATTAATTTGCATCCCCAAAAATGAATAACAAAAGAAATTTCGTTCTGAAATATATTCGATTTTCGTTCAGTAATTTTTAATTTTAATTAATTCATTTAAATTTAACTCATTGTAATGGAGCACTACCGTATCAAAAGGACTATTTATTGAGGAAATTATTATGATACTCCGAATCAGATGGAATGAATCTTGAAATCATGAGACATCAGGTGTAATCCACGAAGTCATAATCATTTTAACAGCTTCGAGTAAATTCACTTCATTTTATAAAAACTCGATCTCGTTTGGAATCGTAATTATTTCCTCAATTCATTTATCGCTTTTGTTTTTCCGAAAAGAAGTTAAACAATGGTTTCATTCGAAAGCAAAAATCAGATTTTAAGAATTTAGTATCAGTCACAGATTAAAATTTCAATTTGTGATGATTAGACATTGAGAAATCAAGAAATTTTTTGACATTTCAGAAAAAAACAACTCTTTTTTACTTTTATTTACGTATACAATTATATGGGAATTATAATTAATATAAATTTGGTTTTGATAAAAAGCTAAAATCAAATAGTTGTAAAACTTATAGTGCACTTTTGAGACCTTTTCATCATCATTTAATTATGATATGTGAATCGAGTTATATTAATGTCGCATAGCCATCAATTATTTGGGTGGAAAGTATAATTTCTTACCCAATCTAAAATCCCATCTTCGCCAATCCCCAAACCTCATACATTCTCATGTTTTTCCCTACATTCAGGTTTATTCTGAGTCTCTGGATAGAAGGTACGAAGTGCTGATTCATAAGTTACGAGGAGAATATACTTGAGAAAATGCCCTTTTCCGAGTCTTCGTGTTTTTTAACCCCGTTTCTTCTTTCACATAGCTCGAACCATTTTATCCACATCATTTGACTAAGTGCGAGACTTTGAATGTCTTGTTTCTATCCCTTTCTGCTCCCTTATCTTGAAATTTTTGTTCCTAAGCCGATCAGAGTATTGACTGCCAGCTCACCTTTTCTCGGCCACCAATGTGCACACGTATCCTTGCAATCCCTCGTTCCAGTGATATTTGCAATCGATCGGAACTGTTCTCGAGACTTGTTGCCAATAGTAGACCCTTGGGCTTTGTTGTCTTGAATCTCATAGAGATCTCTTCGGCCTGTGTTCTCGAGTCTTCTGGCATCAGTGCTGTCAGCTGTTGGCTACCGTTCACATGAAGAATCGATGCGTCTTGATAAAAATGAGAAGAAATATTGTTTACGACAATTGTACCGACTGGTATTCGACGGATTATTTTTTCACTCGGATTTCAGCTAATTAGAGCGCAATATTTGAGGTTGTCAAACAGAATTTGAAATTTTTGCTGGCATGACGTTCTAATGATCAATTATCCAGGAAATCCTGTTTGCTAGCGTCAAATACTGCCCTCTGATTGGCTGAAACATGAGTATTGGGATTTACATTTCAAACTGTTCATCAAAAATTACTTTACAGTCGGACTGAATAGTTTTTCCTTTCAAGTTTAGTAATTTTTATACAGACAACGAAAGTAGCAAAACAATTGATAAATTTTACTCGATCGTAAGTGGTTCTTACTCTACCAATCACTAATTATTCATGTCGAGTCGACATCCTTCGCATATTCTAACACAATCAAAGCGATATAAATTAATAATAAAGAGAAAATATTCTCACGTTACAGAATTTCAAATCCCAGAATGATCAATGATCAATATTATTTAGCCCTAGTATTTGAATCGGGAGAGTTCATTGAATTCAAGTGGCAGTTATGATTCGTACTGCCCTGTAATGTCTATATTTCAGGATACTATTTTCAAACCTTTGCCACACGTGGGCCCAGTGAATGCAGTTGCTGTACAATCGCAATAAAATCTGTTCCAACCCTCGAGACAATGGCCCCCGTGCATGCACGGCTGAGACGAACAGTGGGAGGATTGCGCGTGACACGCTGGTCTTACTGCACCTGAAATCATAAAAGAAGTAAACATAGATTTTTTTTTTAGAAACAAAAAGAAAATTTATTGCTTGAATTTACGGTGGGCACTGCTAGGCACGATAGTCGTCTAATGCCCGTTGTTAACTTATTATTGTGATTATTTGTGGTCTCTTTAGAGGAGCGAAATCATAATGGTTTTCATAATGACTATTGGTATTATAATTTTTTTCCTTTTATTACTCTGGAAGTGTGTTTTTCCTGCCAGAGGTAAAAAAAAAAAACGCTTTTTGTGGGAGAATTTTTCATGCTGTCAGGGCATATGAAACCTGGGTGTGGAGAGACTATTTATGTGGACAAAATACAGCAATTTTTTTTTAATTTAAGACTATTGTGCGCTGATTTCATAGTGCATTGGTTATTATGGAATGAAAGGGGCTTTCGGAGGGAATTTGTTAATTTGAATTTAGGATTTTTGGTATTTCTTGGACACCTGTAGGTGGCCTCTGTGGCCCTTTATGGTGTCACTTTTTAGGACAATGGCTGGGGATTTTAAAAGTGAGTGTGAGTGCAAAAATGATTGTGAAAATAATGAGAGGAAATAAGTGCTCGAGATGAGAGAATAAAGAGTGAGGCAGTTTTGATTTGAATTTTCGCGTTGACGCAGGAAGAACGTAATCCTCTTTTTGATTAATGAAGGGAGAAAGTAAATGAAGGAATTAAAGTTATAAAATTAAGTAAATAGTCTAAATACTACATACTCAATAGTGTGTTCTTCTAAATACGTTAACTGGCGTTCGGAATTCTCAATAGCTGCGGTGTCCGAGTGGTTAAGGAGTCAGACTCGAAATCTGATGGGCTTTGCCCGCACAGGTTCGAATCCTGTCCGCAGCGATGATATTTTTTTTTTTTTTTATTTTTTAACAAAACCGTATAGTTCACAATGTTCACTGAATTGAAATGGTAAATCATAAATTTTGCATTTCAACGGTGTAATGAAGGATCCGTTCATGAATATTCAAAAGAAATTTTGTGGAAAGACACGAGTGGTTGGGTACAGAGATGGAGATTTTTCTCACCAGAGTCTTGTTGTTGAGCATAGCCAGCGATGTCAACGGGTTGTCCATTGATAACGAGATCTCGCATGCAACCAACGTAGCCCTGCCTCAGGGCACCACTCCAAAGGGTGGGCGGTACTGTTAGAGGTGCAAAGGGTACACCAACACCACCAATGTAGAGTAAACCGTCGAGGTCGAGTTGGGTTGAGTCACCTGAAATAGCAAAGGTGATTATGTGCTTTAATACGACCATGTGATGACTCCATATCAATTTCGATATTAAAATGCTCAATTTTTAACGTACATTGTTGTCAGATTTTTGGAAATCTCTGTTCCGCCAGTTAATTATGCTATTTGTTTTGTTTTTATTAGTTTAAAGTGAGGTAGCCCGTATGGTGGGTTATTTACACTGTCATTAACGTTACAATAGCTATTTTATCTTTTTCCCTTGTGGATTAATTCAACTTGAATTCGTAAATTACAGTCCTTCCAATATTTACAAATAAATCTATATGTTTATAGATATATATACACATATAGATTTATATATGTTTTGGTATATGTGTGTTGGTGGTACATGTTTTATCATTTGCATCTGCAATTTTTTTTATCTGGACTATCCATTTTTTCAGTAATTTTTCTTCTAAAAATTAGATTGGGAATTATATCCTGGTTCCTGCCCCATCCAAATCCTATTCAATAATTTCCTATGACGTCAAAAAAATGTGGCAAGATATATTAAGGTATATGAACAAATGTTTGAGTTGTTGCTTTGCAAGAGCAGTTGAATGCTATTTTTTATGTGTAAGCAATTTTTGAATTGGTTTTATCAAACTGCACACAGAGAAAAATTCCTTAAAAACGACGTACCTGTTCCGTAATTTGCCAGTTAAAACAATATTCGGTAAAAATTACCGAACTGTTTCGCAGTTGTTCAGTGAACTTTTAGAAAAAAATTCAAAACGTTACCGAAAAAGTACAGAATATTTAGCAAAAAAAATGCGTAACCGTTCCGTAATTTTGACCGGCAGATTACGGAACCGGGACGTAATTTTTCAAGAATTTTTCTCTCCATGTGAACAATTACTGACGCCTCGTTGCAATGGTGTCTCTACTATTATAGAAAATGTATAAGTGTCTTATGATTGACAATAATTTCTGACACATATCCGGAAAACAGGAACAACACGGACTAGTTTGATGTGCCTCGACTTTCAAAATTATTTGGCGATGTCAGGAAATCTTCCAGTAGTTGGGCTGCCGTAGGGAAGATGTAAGTTACGTTAGTACAAGGGGTATCGTCAGCACTAGCTACCGTCTAAGACAACTCCAAACGTTTGTGCCCCTCAATTCCTACCACCTCGCACTCCTCAAAACGTCTCGGTCGAACTTATGCCGCCCTAACAACGTGTTCCGCTGACACGTTCAAAGTTCGATACTAAAGTTTCATCGAATATTATTCGCCCCCGGCAGTATAACTTACCATCACAAGACGCAGTAGTGCGTCGTATAGTTTGTCATTTATTGATTTAATAATCTATTCACGGTCGTGACAAATTTGTCGTGAATCCTTGGGTTGGATTAATTATTTTGTATGATATGATTATATTTGAGAGGAGAATATTCATAAAAACTTCCGGTTATGTTCGGAGGAGGAGAGTTTCGAGGAAATTTATGTTTAAGGAATTTCTGCTGAAAATTCCAACCTCCAACAACCGGGCACCTCCTGAGTTTCGTGAATGCATTTGATAATATAATTATTCCTCGTCTATTTCATTAGTTTTGCCAGGATCTTATGGTGTTCAAATCATTCAAAATGGCGCTCCACCCTGAGATTCCCAATTTCCACAAAAGATTTTGAAAATATATTCAATTTTTGGAGTTTCGTTACGGAGCCTTGGGGGGTTGATATAATATATTATAGTAAATATAGTTAGTTTACTATATTTAGTATTTAGTAGTTAGTATGGTATTATAGTAAACATAGTTAATATCGTCATATGGGAACCAAACTATTGAAAAGGGTCCGTCGGTGAGTTCTGAATTCCATTATAAATTTTTGATAAAAATAGAACATTTTTTGAGGATTTGGGAAACGGACCATTAGACGGAAAGAAATTTTAGGTAAAAATTAAACCATCAGGGGGTGAAATGAGGGACGAAGATTAATTTTATTATAAAAATTAGTCTCGCAAGTCTAATTTTTCCAGCAAAACTTGACCCGAAAATTCGTTAATTGTCATTTCGTTCTACGTTTCGTCGTCTAGAGGTCTAATTTTTATCCAAAATTCCTTTTCGTATAAGGGCTGTTTTCAGACATTTACAAAGGGCATTTTTTTGTCCAAAACAAATTTGATTGACCACATTCTATTTTTCTGTCAGTGCACTGACACGATAATGATCACCAAGTGACTGTCTCCGCCTACATAGGGCCCTAAACAACACCGATGCCCGAGACCCAATCTGAAAAAATCGAATGTTGATTATTAACCCTCCCCCCAAATCCAATTAATCTCCAAAGAATAGTCAACTCAGTATAATCAAAAAAAAAAAAAAAATTATTCAACCGCGACGATTCGCAACTCTGAAATTGCATAGCAAAAGTGCATATCAATGTGCTATGAACTTTTTTTTTTTTCACCATTTCAAATCCATCAAAAGCTTGATCGAAATACAATGTTCGACGCGCGACGGCCCTTTGATTGGCTCGAAATTGAATCACTTTTTATTTTCTTTGTTTTCCACGATTTTCTTTTTCGTTTATTCGGCTGTTATCTGGTGTACGAGTGAGCCAGTGTTGCGATATACGGGAAAAAAATAAATGACAGAGCAGTGATGCGAAGGGCTATTGTTTCTGTCATTCTCATTTCATTTATCATTCGAAGGATAGTTTGGGGATAATTACCAGGTGTACTGAAGTCAATGGTCTCCCCGTCCACAGTCACTCGGCCGTTACGATCGACTCTGCGTAATGCAACGTCGTGCCAAGTTCCATTGTCGACACGACGTTTTGATGCTCGGACTTTCAGATGACCGCTACCCAGGTCGATATGAAGATAGAGATGACCGTCGAGAATTTCAAAGGCGAACAAATCCGGCTGGAAGAGAATCAATAATTCGAGAGTAAATGATGATGTTTAGATGATGTTTAGATGAACAACAGTGAGAGAAAAATATAAATAAAAAATGTAATGTTTGTTTTGCACGGAGGGAAATATTCAATCAAAATTATGGAAGTTCCCTTATCAATTAGAAAAGTGGCTAAGAAAATTTATGTGACGATATAGCAATTTTTCGCAGAAAATTTAGATAAACATTACAAAAGGCTGCGAAAAAATTATATAATAATTTGGTAAAAATTTTCTCCACTAGATGTCGGCTTGGAAAAGATACGTCATTTTTACGGAATATTTCTGTTCATGTGAACAAACAAATGTCGGGGATTGCCATTGAAAAATCCACTTTGAATTCTTGTCATAAGGATATTTAATTGGACAAATTATATTTTTCTCTTAGTGAATCCTATAGGATCTTGACGTGCGCTCGTGGACGATTTTTATGGTCACATGGACAGATATATTCAATCGAAATGATGTATTTTTCCCGTCATTCGAAGCGAAGTGCACGGAATTTTTCCAAACATTCCCATAATTTTTATCTGAATAGTCAGTGAAAAATTACTGTCACGTAAAATTTGCCAGTCGATTCCGTAATCGATAAGCGAAATGCAAATTCTAAAAATTTTGTGAAGTTTTCGATCTTTGAACTTATTGAAAGGTTAGATCCACTTTGAGTTAGTCACCTAAATTATGTAGTAACTTTACGCTCATATTCGCGATGGGAAATTCAAATACAGGTGCTTGCATTTTTTTAGTGATGAATTCATTCACATGGAAGTCCTCTGATAGTGGTATTCATAATTTTAGATAACAATGAACACTTAATATAGAGCAGTGACCGAAACGTTGTTTAAAAATATTTAGTTCGGCTTTCAACAAATTTATATCCCTTGATAATGCTATCGGTTATTAAATTATTGATCACAATCACCACAAGCCAAGCACCGGCCATAGTTAAAGGAAAAAAAAAATAGATGTTCTGATTTTCGTAAACCCGGAAACTGGATCCAGATATTTTTCAACATTTAAAAATAATAATATCCTTTTTAGTACAAATCAATACATTCACCAATGCACGACTAATAAGTTATAAATGGAAATATTCTGAAATGTCAATTTACACATAAAAACTGTAATTAAAAATTTACCGCTCGCTGGCTGATAGTTAAAAAATATTAATTGTTTATCGATAATAACTGAATTATTGAGAACTCGTAATTTCCCCCTTTTCCCTCACAATTCTGACGGATTCATTAGAAAGTCCATTATCAATTCCATTGGTAAAAATTAAATGATATATGAAAAAAAATAGGAAAAAGGATTATGAACTCCTGGTGTTCACCAAATAGGAGTTATACCCTTCTTACTTTTTACCCAAGCGATAATTAGTAAGAGTACTTACTCGTGCAGGTGCTCCACTGCGGCTATACATCACTAAACCATTAGGTTCATTTGTACGTATCTTGAAGGATATACTTCCGGATTCTGCTGCTTTCCACGGAGGCAGTACCTAAAACATTTTTAAAAATTTACAATTACAAAAATCTTACCGCGATGAAAGTACATACATGAAAATATACACATAAACATTATATAAAACTCTTTTTCCAGATGTTGACGTGAGGATCCTGGAGCTGCAGCAATACTACCTGGAAAAATAATGGATCTCACAACCGAGAAAAAAAAAATATATATATATCTTGAAGGCCGTCTTCGTGGGTAAATAAAATTGTCATTTTGATTAAGGGATTATTCTCCCGTATTTCCTGCTTTTATTCTTTGCGAATATGGATGAGGAATACACTAGACAGGTTGTGAGGGCCCAAAAACATAAAATAAATAACTGGAAAAAATATTGCGGAAGGAATATCCGGGTATGATGCTGATTCATGGCGGTTAGGCGTGCTTTGCATTATTCAGAGAATAACTGTCTGACTGTAAATATGGCCGCACCACTTAGACTGTCGGCGAGCACAATATTTTTGGTTTTTTTTTTTCCATTCGTGTTTTTTTATTTTTGATTAAATTATTAAGTCGGTGTTTGCTGGGTGTAATGTTAATAAATGAGCTGCATTATTCTTCTTTCGTAAGTAAAAATATTCTCAGCTGGGTGAGGCAAATTAGCTGCAATGTTTAAGGAGATTTATCGTGATATTTATGTGGGATTTTTTCATTCAGTGAGTTCGCTGGCGGTGAATTTGATGGAGGGCCATGGGAAATTCATTTCAGAAAGTACGTTATTTAAATGGGGGCAGACTGGAGAGGTATGAAATAATTCCAGTGGAGTGGTCAGCGGATATTTTATCAATGAGATTGAATGGAAAAATTATTAAATGGATTTAGTAGAGAATTTGAAGAATTTTCCGTGATTAATATTCACTTTTTTCAGCGTCGAATTCAAAGGTTTTCCCTGGGGTTGATTTTTAGGGGAATTTTGATAGATTTTATGATTGATAAATCAAGTATTCCAGCAATTTTTTGTTTGAATAATCGCCAGATGAATAAAATTCTTGTTTGTTCAAGTGGTCCTGCTCTTCACTTTTGAAAAACAACAAAAAAATTGATAATTAAATTTTTTCAATATTCCACTGAGTAAATATGTATAAATTGCATAAAATAATGTTTTCATTACATAAATATCCGTCGATGCTCACAACTCAATTATCGATTTCTAAATTAACTTAAAATTTGAGGATTTAATTAATGATTCATTAAATAACTGAGTAATTAGTTGGCTAATGTCAACCAGTTAATTAATGCAAAATGGAATTCAATTTGACACTGACTATTCTATCGATGTCTAATGAATTGTCACGTCATCAAAATATCAATCTGGGGAAGAGCTATTAATAAAATAATTGGTGGATAGATTGAATCGGTTCAATATTTCGGCAGCAGTCAATCACACACTAGCACGAACTAGATCAGCTGAATTTTCCGAAGATTATCAAGACACAAATTTATCAGACATTTACCCACAAACAATATAAAACCGATGATATTGATTATCAATATCTGGTGTCTCCATAAACGTACCCACAGAGGAGAAAAACGGTGGATGGAAAAACTTGGAAGAATTATGATCTCAGGTATTAGGGGAGCGACGGTGGAACTGATCGTTTGGTCCGTGATGTTAATTTCATTGATGGGGGGACTTCGACACTTCAAAGGAGATTACAAGGAAAATTCTCGTTATTCAGTCTAGTAGATTCTAGTCGGTAATGCCACTTTTTCATCAATGAAAGTCTCAATATTAGAATTCACTCGTTGGGGACTAATTGGAAAAGGAGATTTCGTATTGGAGGGATAAATAGACACGATATATTTTCCTATTGTTAATAAACACTTGCTAAAGAGAGTTTGGACTTTACTGCCTGGGGAGCGAAAGTGGATATTTTCAGCCCTAGGGTGGAAAGAGGCTGCTAAGGGGGAAAGACTGGATTTTTCACTCGAAGGAGTGAGTTTCGAAAAATTATTTTTCAATACACCTGCGTCGAAAGTTCGTAATTTGCTTTTTTATGTGCGGGAGGAAAGTGGGTACTTCTCATCGCGGGTGGAAATTCACTTCCTCGGGTGGAAAGTCAAGATTTTCCACCCCAGGGCGGAAATTATCCACTTTTCTTCCACTTCTTTCCTCGGGTGACAAGCGTTCACTTTCCTGGCACTTGACAGGCACCAGAATAGGAGGAAAATGGATACTTTTCACCTGCGACGATATGATGAACAGTTTTTTGAAAAAGTATTTGTAATGAGTTGAATTGAACTTGGACTTTGTCAAGGATAATGAAAAAAATAATTGTTGGCTGAAATAATTTCATAAATGTGTGATGAATGCAAAATGAATCATCTCTGGTTCAGTAGAATTAGCCAGGATGTGTTTGGACGAGAGAGATAAGTAATATTTTGTTCACGTTAAATTTTGAAAATGAATACTGAAAGCTGTATTCATTTCCTACTCAATCAATTGAATTGTCACACCCATTGATCATTCAGCATCACGACGAGAATTTCCAGATGAATAATAATTAAATCCTTTTATCAGCGCTGAAATGTTCCCGCTCGGTGCAATACATTTTTTCGCGGTTAATTAATGGAAATCGATAAATAATTAGGGCATGCATAGAGGAATTTAGTGAGTAATCGGTGGATAATTTTGGAGGGAAATATTTTCAAGTCACTTTCGACTATCATAGCTAATGATTCAAATCCTTGATAATTTTTTATTTTGCACAAGTGTATAAATGAAGAGCAATATTTTCTAAAGATCATATAAAAAGAATATTACACCAAGAATTATTTTACCCTATGATAATTGTTGATATTCATTGTTATTTGAATACTTTAAAGCCATGATTTTGAGTTCTATAAAGCAGAATATATTTTAGGCCTGAAAGACGTGATACCAAATCGTTATTGGATTAAATTTCTCAAACAAGTGATGACGATCACTTATCGAAAAATATAATTTTGCTAATCATAATTATTTTGGACAATCAAATGCCCGAAATTCCCAATGGAAACTCCGCTTTAAATTCTTGTCAGAAGAATATTTAATTTGAGAGAAAAATTCTATCAAAAATTATTTGAAAAATTATGTGTCGGTTCCGTAATTTGCATGACAAAACAATATTTAGTAAAAGTTACGGAAAAGTTACGGATTTTGTCATTGAGCGTTCTATATTTTCTCTTCAACGTCTGGACTTGTTCAGGAACAATTCTTATTTTATATTATTTTTACCAAATATCCGTTTACTTCGAAATCGAGTAACTCCCTGTCAATCCTGATTACGTTTAAATTACCTCAATTATATTGTTCATGAATATGATCATGTTATTTATAACTTTGAATCAACTCCAGCAATAATTATGAGCATTAAATAATTCATCGAAATTCTTCCTTCAAGAAAATCAGAAATTTAGAACAACTGAATAATTATTGATAGACTTCATTCAGGATCCCGCACAAAATACTCATCTTCTACACTAATATAATTATCGTAATTTAAACCCAACTCAGTGCCCCTTGGCAGTGATTACACCCGAGAAATATAATTTTCAAAAAATAAAAATTTCCCTGAAGCAAATTGCCATTTGGTAAAAGTATTTTTTCTGTGCATAACTGCTCCGTAATTTTGATCGAATATTGTTTTTCTGGCATAATTTTTACAGAATGTTCCTCTCCGCCTGGAATGCACTCTATGTAGAACGAAAAAAAAAAACCTTAAAAAATATTAGTATGAACTCTCGGCCAAAAAACCCGAGAAAAATCGTTCTCCTCCCTAAAATAGAGAGAACAACCGCAGCCCCAATCCCCCTCAGAATTTCCGCGGCAGTCTCACCGATAATTGGATTATTGAAATTTGTTGCCCCAATTGTAGTCCAGAAGTAACTGCCATAGCCGAGAATAATGGAATCAGAGCGAGGAAGATGGCACTGATAAAGTTTGAGTACACGATGTGCATCATTGTCCCCAGTTCATTGAGTCACAGTTGGTCTCGATAAAAAAAATCTAAAAGTAAATTCATTGCTCCAGATTCTGTCTACAAAGAATTTCCCAACCGATATCCAATTTGCTGAACAATTTCCCGTCCCAAAATAATTAATCGGTTGGCCCGTCGAAGTTGAAGTATGCACTAACCACAGTGTGAAGGGAGAAAAATTCAAGAAACAGAATAAAAAAAAAAAATATTTTGTAATGAGAAGAGAAAAAAAAAAAATTGGAGACGATGAATATCGACGTTGCCGCGTTGCTACTAGGATAACGATGTGCCCGGCTTCTCGCCAACTCACCGACGATTAACGACCGTCGAGGATCACTTCCGGTCGTCGCCTCGGGTTGGCATTATTCTTCCAACTGTACCTCCCACCCCTTACTTTTACCCCACAGTCCCCTATCTCCAGTAGCTCTTTCCTCTTTCATTTTCATTCTATTTTCCCTCAACCGCACGATTCCACCCATTTCTCCCTCTGTGCCTCGGGGATATTTCATCTCCAAAACTATAGGTCTGGCCTTCTGCCCTCAAACCTACAGTATATACCGTTAACTCTATCGCTTTTTACCCTCTCTCACTCGCTCAGTCCTCTGGTTGGTTATAGCACAACTAGCAGTTTGCTGGTTAGCCACTGTGGCTAACATAGACGATCAATTAGAAAAGTTAAATTACTTCCTGAAATGAAGTATTTACTAATCTTCAGGACTTTTACACTCCAAATACCTCATCTTGGTGACGAGACACTCCTTTGCGTGGATTCTAATCAGAAGGAAACTTTTTTTTTTAGATGACTTGACATGCTCTGCCTCACAACCTATTCTGGGGTATGGATTGTCCTTCTATAATGATAGACTTTTATAGATTCGATTTGGGAGATTCAAATTTTTTTTATTAATAACCCAACACTTTCCCCAATCTTCAGATTTTTTTATGAGATAATAATTGAGTGGGGAAATGGTGAAAGGAGATAAGTGATCTTTATTATTGATTCGTTTTCGGTGAATATTTCCAAATCTAGGTAAGATGGCAAAATTTTCATCAGAACCTTTTTTGTGGAGCGAATGGAGTACTACAATAAATGTTATTACAAAAACTTTGCTATCTCTCTTAGATTCGGAGTTATTACTCAAAAACTGGGGTGAGAAATAAGACAACTTATCTCGTTTTACCACTTCGCTACTGAATTGATTGTCTGCTTCCATTAAAAACTTGGGATATTCTTATGGAGACTTGAAATGTCATCACGATTTTCTTTATTCCCGCGAATATCAACACCTAAACATTAGCGTATGTCAATAACAAACTAACATACTGTCCCTCTCATTTAATTAAAATTAAGGAAATCGTTTTCAATTTCATCAGCCCATATTTTTAAAAATTATAAGTCGTAACATTCCCAGGTCTTTATTATTAACAAGGTATCCCCCAATAGCTTCGTTGCAAACAATTAAAGCCCTCAAATTTTGTAGATTAAAGATCCCACTTGTGAACCATAATATTTATATCAAAGAGCTATTTTCTTTGTCACAGTAAAAGAACTCAAATTTATTAAATCTTTCCACTGCCCGAATGTCTCATGAACTTCAGCACCAGACAGATAGACAGAAAATAAATTGGAGAAAAAAATTAAGTCTTTTGATGTACTTCTAATTTAGCCCTAGTCCTTTTATCACAGAACACAGTTGAGAGAACTTTCTCATATGTCAGAAGACACTCGACAACCTTTAACCCGAATAGTATACAGTCTACTATCTCCCTCTAAATCCTGAATCACACTCGTTGAAATCCAAGGAGATACGATTCCAACCACCCTTCCCCCATTCCCCCAACCCCTTTCGCCCCCTCCACTAACTTCCTATAGCTTTTCTCAGTACTTTGAAGTAAAGCCAACCTCAGTATGTCCAATTGGTTTTCTGCTCCTTTTGGATGGAAAACTTGAGATACCTTGGACACACTAGAAATTCGAAAACTCGTCCCACATCACAAATTACATTGACGAAGACTTTGGAGCAACAATCCTCAGGTCTTTCCCTCTATCTGCCCCTCTTTTGCTCACTCGTTCTTTAAATTTTCCTCTACTTTATCAACTTAGTAGCGCACACTAGTCGTTTTCCCGTGTGGATTCAACAGCTCGTTAAATTCGTCAAGTGAAGCGTGGTTTTGATATCGATAAAATCGAGAGTAGCTGAATGAAACATTCGATAAAATAAAACAAAACAGAATAATAAAAGTTTCACTATTGAAAATTTTTCAATGAAATTTTTTTTTTTTGTCGTGTCTAGATCAAATGGAAAAGAAGAATTTTTTTTTGGTAATTTGGTAAATTATTATTCCGATTTTTGATTAAATTTTATTGTTTACTTCATTGCATTTATAATTCTATTTTTATAATTATGATGAATTTTAGCGAACCCTCAATTTAATGCATGAAATATATATTTTATGAAGCATTCACTACTCCTTTTTTTGAATGAATGATTTCATAGAAACAAATTTTTTAAATTATTTGTCTAAAAATAGTTTTATGGTATTTTTTGTTTCACCACATGTTATAAAAATGGCGCGCAAAGCGTGTGATTGCACTCAGTATAAACAAAATATTTAATGGAATAAATGGAATGAAATAAATATAAATAATTGAATAAAGAAGGGCTTGAAGTTTCGCTTGAAGTATTATCTGTTCGTGTGTATCTTGTTATGGATATTGAGTTCGTGGTAAGATACGATTGAATTCGTTGAATGTAACTTGAATTAACATGTGGCAGTGACCACAAAATTCTTGAGAATGTTGAAACTAGTAACGGAATTCCAAGTGTCTAACAATATCAACGTGACTGAACAGAGTTTAAACGGAAGGACTACATAGGTTTGGAGTTTCACGTTTCTCCGGAAACCACTGAACTTGTTGTGTGAGAGGATCGTTAGAAACTATTGTTGATGGCCCATCGATTGACCGACGTGAGTCAGTCGGATTTTTTTTCGAGGGTCTTCAGTCATTTTTGGCATTGACGGACTTGTTCAAGTGAAGTCTGGAAAAACAGTGTTTAACATACATTTAGACGTCGACGGAAAATAGAGGTTAGTATGTTATCATAAGGCCCAGAAAATGGCTGGATTTCTGAAAAGTTCAGTGACATTTTTCATGAGAAAATGTCCAAACTATTTTCTTCATATGGAAAATTTGGAATATATCAGGAGTGAAGTGGAAAACGAGATAACGGACGTTTGACTATTGATTAGTTTTTGGTGAATGTCACGAAATCCGAGGAAGATGGAGAAATTTTCATTATAAAGATTTTTGTTAAGCGAATTGAGTTTTATATTAAATATTTGTTTAGAAGTCAACGATTCTACTGACCAGAGTGGTCACCGGGGCCAGCTGGAAGTTCGAGAACTCGAGACCCTTAGGGGTCATGGTCAGGTACAGCAAAGATCAGCGTAGCAATTAGTCTACCTCAAACCGCCATTGAGTTCGCATCGATTAACTTCCAATTATATTAATGAACCAAAAGAAATCGGAGTCTATCAACGAGAATTCGAAAATCGCATTTTCATTTTTCATCATTTTAAAAAATTTAGTTCCATATCTGAACGTTTCCAGGTCTCAGTATTGGTGTCATACAATCTTCATAGACTTTTATAGATTCGATTTGAAAAATTCAGGTTTTTTGATGAATAGCCAAAGACTTTTCACAAACTTCAGATTTTTCAATCAGATAATAATTGAGTGGGGAAATGGTAAAACGAGATAAGTGACCTTTACTATTGATTCGTTTTTGGTGAATATCTCGAAATCTAGGGAAGATGGAAAAATTTTCATCAGAAGCTTTTTTGTGGAGCGAATTAAGTACTGCAATAAATGCTATTGCAAAAACGTTGCTATCTCGCGTAGATTCGGAGTTATTATTCAACGAAAGTTGAAAAATCGTGAAAATCTATTAGTCATTAAATCACCCAACTTAATTTATCTAATTCGGGTCAGAATATCGAGTGAGTAATCAATAGTGATAAAAATTAATTGAGTGGAATCGAAAATACCTCATCGAGTGTGAAAAGCTCTTTTTTGGAATTATCAGACTCGTGGATTATTCCACAATTAAAGTATATCACCCATCGTGGTTTTTAATTCACAAGTATTTCAGTTTTTAATCCTTTCACATCGCACTTTTTCCCAATCGACATTTCAATCCTAGTTCATTATCAACTAATGTGATTACAAAAAAACTGCCACTTCTCAGGGCCAATTTATTTCATTTGCTTCTGCCACTTTGCTTTTGATACATTTTCCTTGAATTTCCGGGGAGTGAATTTTGCAGAATTTGACCTAACTTTTCCCCAAAAATTATACCATTAATTTTCAACAGATTCGGGCATTATTTAAACTGTATTAAATTATTTCACCGAGTTGGGATCAATGTAATCTGATCAAATTCCGACGCAAAATGTGGTTGCCCCAATAGCCAGCACTTGATCCAATTATTTGATCCATCATCAGGTCTGGTTTGACATGACTTTGATCTGAACCTGAGCTAGATTTCCACTCAGACAAGATTATTTAAGCACTTTATTTTTGTCGATTCCTCTTCCCATCCAGTAAAACCCAATAATTTCAAATTGATTCTGACACTCTGATGAGATAATGACCTGATAAATATCAGTTAACCCCATAAACTTTGAATTATCCCCGAAAATCTGAAGTCCCTGAACTGAAGCCCTAGGATCGTTAATCTTGTTTAACCGAAGAAGTTAACTCAGGCGCATATATTAATTCTGAAGTGTATCGACTTATATACTTTTCCCCCAGACAAAGTTTCAATGGGTTATACGTGTTAAGTTTGTTTTCCAGTGGTTTCCAAAACCACTCCCTTACGTTACTTTGCCTCTCTCAAGGTCATTATTTCGTTTTAGTCCACAGAGACTATGAGAAAGTGTGGCAACACTGTGGTTACGTTTCGTGGGAATTCTGTGGTTTAGAACATGTCATGTTACTCTTCGGGGAATTGAGCATTGGTAACCACATTTTCTATGTGAAGTTGCCAACTATCAAACTTCAACTGGACTTGATCTTTATTCTATGCGCCTCCTTGTTGGCGCTGTCGCTGCGACTGTCGTTAAGTTTTCGGAATGGTCCAGACAGTTATGGGTTTCATTTGAACGACGATCAAATTATACTTGAGCTCAGGGAGAATTGAGAGGTCATGGAGTGGAGAACGTATATATCATCTACAGAACTCATTTCGGTGTAAGTGATTTACTACTGTGATACACCCAGGCGCATTGGGTAACAGCCCGATTACCACGTGTAATCGATTGTGCGTCATAACCGGCCTGATTATTCTGATTTCCCCTGTCTGTGGTTACGATTACTGCCAATGATTTCTGCCATTACATTCGGTGATTACCAATGATTTCCCTGATGACACTGACTTTTATGAGACATAAACAATGGGGATTCCCAGATCCCCCGCCTAGGGAGTTTTGCTTTACCGTTGGCAAGAACGATGCGCGCGAAATTTGAAGATGAAAATGGTCAGACTAGGAATGGATGGACAGATGATGAGTTAGTCTGACTGTCATTTATGATAGGGATTACGGATGATTACTCGCTTACAGGATAGAGCACTTTTATTTCTATGCTGTAATAGAGGTGTAGGAACCCAAAGGGGGAGGAGCCTTTGGAGGATTTCAACCTCCGCCAACCGGACGCCTCCTGGCTCTCGTGAACGGATTTAATAATATAATTATGCTTCGTGTATTCCGTCAGTGTACCCGGATCCTCATAGTGGCCAAACCATTCCAAATGGTGCCCCACCCCATGAGTCACAATCTCCGCAGAAGATCGTGAAATTATACTGAATTTTTTTGTGTTCCCTTATGAAGTATTGGGAGGTTAATATGATATAATATAGTCATGGAAATCAAACCATTCAAAATGGTACCTCGCTGAGTCCTGAATTCCATTAAATATTTTTGATAATAATAATAATACATATTTTGTAGATTTGGGAAATCGGCGAAATTTGTAAAATGAGGAACAATCTGACGAAGTCATCAGACATTATTCGTAATCAGAAATACCCGCAGTTATGTTATTATTTTAGAACTATAATAATAATCCTCACTGATAGTCTATTTTGTTGACTACATTTCATCTCTGAGTATTTCAATTTTCGTAACTGGTTACTGAAGTTTCACTGCAAAGTGCACCTGTTCAAAGTGTACTCTTGGAATGTAACACTTTTTAGATGGATTGTTTCGCGTGTTATGTAGTCGTCAATAGTGACTAACGTGCTACCAGCCACTCATGTATACCAGCATTTGGTGTTTCTTTCAGGATTGATTAGAATTTCTTATGCATTCAGAAATGAATTGTTGAGTCTTTGAGAATCTCCACAATATATTTTTTTTTTTTCGCATGTACACTTGAACTAGAGAATAACTATTGTTCTGCCTATTTTAGTTTTAAATTTAGCTTCGACGTTGGGGAGAATTGTTGACCTGGTTATATTTGTGATTATATCGAGCCTAGTAGAGCCCCACCCGGCGACCGCCCCGTTCAATTTAGACTCTCACGTGATTGTAATATTTTTCTGCCACGATTGCCCTCTCGAATAGAATTTTATGGATTGGGATAATACAAGGAGTAATGTCGATTGCTTAACTTGTTACCAGTAATTAATTATGTTAGTTTTATTTTTAATGAATTGCGGTCAAGCCAATTTTCAAATTAAATGAATTGTTTTTTTTTAATTAAACAAAATGGTAAATTGAGGCTTAATTGTTGGCTGTGTAGTGTCTGTTGATGCCTAACGATCATTAAGTCGTGTTTCGGTTGAACTTAAGTTCAAGTTCAAGTTTCTCAATTGAGAAACTGGGAGACCCGGGTTCAACTCCCGGCTGCACTGAAGCGGAATTTTCTTCTCTCAAATTCTATTTCTCTTCGACTTTTTTGTTTTTTATTTTTTCAACAATGAAGATACAATTGCTTACTACATAGTCAACAATTAAGATATACGTGGAGGGAAATTAACTTAAAAAATTAATACCAGAACTGAAAAATTCGGAGAGTTGCATGTGAAAAAAGAACTTCTTCCAATTTGCTTGAATTTATAATTCAAAAAGCTGAGATGGACAACAATTGAGTTATCAATTAACTGCAATTAATTGAATAATATATTTTCCTGATTATTTTCGTGAAGAGAAATTAAATTGTCGTTGAAAAGGGAAAGAATTTAACTAAAATTGATGGTTTTCATGTAATTTTTTTGAGAGTTATGAATTTTTAAGAGGAAATTTCATAAAGTTTCAGGGAAACGATGACTTGACGTAAATTCACACCAAATAGATCGTTAAATTACTCCATAAAATGGAGCAATACGGCTCGAATTTCCCTCTCCAAACCGTCGCAATACAGTATCAAATGATAAAATGTAGGTGTAAAAGAAATCATTACGGACTGTCAAAATTTTTGAATACTATGACATTTGTCTCACATAGATTTACTACTGGTAACGAGGTAATGAATGTCTAAAACGTCCAGTAATTATGTTGAAGAATATACTGCACATATCCAAAGTACGATCAATGAAATTCCTCATTGTGTGATGAACTCCCGCCGTGAACTGATGGCGAATTTACGAGCACAAATATACACATTGAAAAATCAAATTTTTACTCAGAATAAAATTAACAAAAAAATAAATAAATAAGACCAATTTGATGGTAACATTGGACTCTTGCTGTTGTTTAATAATCGGTGTTGTATAACCTGTAAAAGAAAATAATAATCGAGTGGCGAGATAATGGCATTGGCATGCAAGGCGGTATGTTCAGTGCGTTATATTTCGTTCATCGTTTCTTCTTTCCATGCAATTTAGTGCACGAACTAAAACATTGTGGACTCGACGAATTTGACTAGTTCGTGTTACAATAGATCATTCCGATGAATTTGATGGAGAAAATCGTAGGAATAATACATTTTTTTTTCAACAGTTTTGTTTTTTTTTTTAATTTTTCATAAATTTTTTTCTCGTGAGGATGGAAATTTCGCTTGATCTCGTTCCCCGAAAAAGTCGAGTACTCTGGGTGACGAAAAAGAGGTTGACCTTATCGGTGGCTACCCACCAGTTCCTTCCGGGTGGTACCACCGTCAATGTCTTTTTTTTTTGGCTTCACGACTTTTCTTCCCCGAACTTTTCCCGCAACAGTTTTTTCCCCTGTGCCATTTATTTATTTATTAGACGGAAAATTCGTGGAGTGTTCCACATCTTGTGACGCCGTAGGAAACTATTGGATAGGATTTTGGATTTGGTCGGAACCAGGATTATTCCGAATATAATTTTAGAAAAAAATTTTATTGAAAAAATGGATCGTTCAGGAACGGATTCGAATGCGGGGCCTTTTGATGAGGCACTGAGTGCCCTTTCAATTGAATTGTCCAGGTCATAGTTACTTCTCGGTCATCAAGACACGGAGAGAAATAGTTCAATCAAAATTACGCTAAATTACGTTCTGTAATACCCGAGTGATAATAAAAGTCAGATAATAATTACGGAGAGTTCGATAAAAAGTGAGGAACGCACCGTAAAAATTACTTTTACTGGATTTTCCCTAATTTTAATCGGATCGTTGTTCTTGATTGGGAATTACAAAACTTCTAGGTCATTTTTACTGAGTATTTCTCTCTGTGTAGAAAATAAGTGGAGGAGAAAGAAAGGGGGGTGAAGATCATCGCAGTAAAAATTTGGGAAGGAAAAAATGTTGGAGATAAAGTCGAAGAAAATAAGACGTGCCACCTTTTTCCCTCTTTACACGCTGAAATACACGACTTTCGTGAGTATCCATGCATAGTAATGAGTGATAGTTTTCCTCTTCAGTTCTTATCTCTTTTTGTCACCTTTTTTCAAAGATATTCGGTTGAAAATGAAATAGCGTGCACGGTGCATCGTAGCGAGTGATTCACTTGTAGTTCCTAAACTAAATGTCCGATAAGTATTTCAGTTGTGTTTATGAAGGATATATTTCTTGGGTGACGTAAAAATATTTCGTGATGATTGGTCAGTCCCAACCCATTCGCTAGAAGTTGCATGATGCTCAACATTTTGGTCATATGTCCAATTTTTTTTCAGTTTCGCGTTTAGAAAAATTTCTGTCTCTCGGAGATCTTCCGGAAATCGTCAGAATAACGATGGAAAGATTTCAGGAAGATGTTCCTGGTGACCCCAATAAATTCTTTGGAAGATCAGTGGCGAACCGGTAAATCGATTTAGATTGACTTTTTTCATTGATTTTCATGTTAGTAGACTCTTCAACACGTAATGCATCTGCTGCAGAAACAATTTTAATTTTGGAATAAGTGGAGCGGTTTCTTAAAAATAAATAGAGCGAGTTAAGTTGTAATTTTGTGCTAAATAAATTTCCCAAAAGGGTGTGTCGACATAGCCCGAAAGAGTTTGATGCAAAAAAGAGTTAAGTCAACATAGTTCTTATTTGGTTCATCAAGTAAAAGAACAAGAAGAAGGATTTATTAAATCTACTTCCCTACATCAACGACGAGACTTGGTCTTTTTACCGAAATCTAGCCACTGATGAGCGCCCTCTAACTGACCCAGATATTTTTTCATCTGATGATGATTCCATGAACGTATTCCGCTGATGAAGATTCAAATTAAAACGCTTATCATTCATGTCTCGAAACGAATCTCCTCGCGTTAATCAAACAACTTGTTTACTCTTATTTTCTCACTGTGGTTTCCCCTAGTTTCAGTCCTCATGTAAAAATATCACTATATCGATTGTTCATAATAATACAAATTTTCTAAATATTCTCCACCAATGAATTTTTGAACTACAAATCGTTTATTATTGACGAGTGGTTTAAGTCGACATAACTCCATTGAAGTTCAAGAGCACGAGAACTACTCCACTTGACCCTTTGATTGCGTCTACATTATCGAGCTAATTCCATCAAATCAAATAAATAATCATCGGGAGAATGCACAACTGATTGTGAAGTAAAATCATTCAACACGTAATCAAAATCATCATTGACTGAAATTCAGACCAGCGGAGCCCCAATCAGTTTATCAACTCTCCCCTAAAATTTATCTTTTACCACTTAAACCCTTTTACCGCTTCGCCACTGATCCATTCCCATTCATGATAGATCCAGCCAAGGGTGTGCATCCCCATTATCTATCAACCTGTCGATTACCATGAGAATTTTCCAATCCATTATCCTCTCCTCAGAATAAATTTTCCATAATTTAATATTTCATTGTGAAAATAATTTACATATGACCAACAATGCTATCTTGCGTGTGAGTGAAAGGGTGGAGGGGGCGAGGGGGTGTACCGGTGACGAGGACAAAAGGATTCATAAGGAATAGTGCGTATCGCTCGTCTCTAAAAGCTAAGATATCGCGTGAATTAGCCAATCAAAAGGTGGTGCGGTGTCGGTGAGACGGCCGGCCAGTCAGCGCGCCAGATAGAGGCGGTGCAGAGAGAGCTTTTTTGTTTCTTGCTTTAATCATTTACTTAATCATTCAGGAAATAAAACGTGCCTCGTTATATTTATTCTTATTCACTGCTCATTTAAATTTTTTTTTATCATTTTTTTTTTTGCTCGCTCATGCTCTCTCTGCTAAAGCTGGGTTACTGAGCTTACCAGGTGGGACTCTGGGCTGGTGAAGGTGACGGTGGCGCCGTGAAGTCGCCTTGCATTCACCGTTGATGAAGATGACTTCTTTATTTGGCCGCCCATCATCGTTTTCCCATCGGAGCCACACATATGACAACATTTATATGAATTTTAGAAATTATCAGTGTCAATTTCTGACTTATTGTTTTTTTTTTAATTGCGGTTTAGATTATCCCATAGATCCACTAGTTTAGGTGATCTAGGGTCAGCTAGTTAATGGAGATTATGGATTACAGTTTATGAGTTATTAATTTAGTTGAAAAAAGTGACACCCAATGACACCTTGACGCGATCCTATGAATGCTGCAAATAATATTATATTTTTTATGCCAACATGCAGAAATATCATTGTCATCACTGGAGTCTGTGATATTCTGTAATAGAGGATTGATTAATAGATAATTCATATGTACATTTATGGGAATTGTTCATGCATGAGGAGATAGAAATACGAAGGAATAAATATTCCGAATGTTTGGGCATAATTCATAGCGGTTTATCTGGACTATTCACTCGTACGATGAGATTAAAATAAATTGAAATCATAATGGGATTATTGATTCAGGTGTATAACTACGAAACGAACACCAGCTGTCTGCTTCTATTGTCTTTTATCATTGAATAATTATTTTTACGTTTTTTCGTATCATAAATATATCGATGGTGGTGTGATATAAATATTAATTTCAATTGTGTGAATTGGAATTCAGGGATTTTATTTTTCTGCTGGAGGGAATTGTCTTGTGATGATGTGAAAACGTGATCTGGCATGAATTTTGGGAGTTACAAGACCATCAGGGGATTCTGTTGGTCCGAGATGAAATTTGGGGATCGAGGCTTGAGTAATAGGGAAGTGAATATGTTTGGGGGATATTTGGGGGAGGTTTTAGAAGGTAATTTACATATTATGTAATTTGGGAGACTAATCCTTGAGAAATTCTAGAAAATCGGAATTCAAAACTGAAAAAACAACTCGTGGGAAATAGTTATTGATTCACGACGATTCTAGTTATTTTAAGTTCAGTCAATTTTCGATTTAATATAGAGCGAATGACTTGGACTATTCAAATGCAGATTCCGGATGTGACTTGAACCCAATTAATTAATTTCACTGTGAAATGGCCCAAGTAGATACTGGATTGAATATAATTGGACGATTTGGTTCAATTAAAGTGAAGCATCGACTTGCATCGAAGATTGACTTGAATTCAACTGAAAAAATTGACTTAATCCAGAGAATACTCATTTTGAATGGGCCAAAAGTCAATAAGCCGAGCAGACATATGAAGACTAAATATTGGAAGCTGCTAGTGACGGCAATTGTGCTCAAAAATCTAATCAAAGGGAAGAATCGACTTAGATGAAGTAAATAACCGACTTGAAGTTATATTCGACCTTAACTCTCGATCCCACGGGCAATAAATCGATTCCCGCAGGGATCCGACTCGACTTGACTCCGGCGGATGGTTGACCTTGAATCAGTCCAATTTATCGGTTTCATTTAGGCCGACTTTTGAGTATAAATTAAATCTTCGTCCTAAATAATTAAATCACAACATTATTGTACTATTTCGAACCAATTCATGAAGAACTATCCATCTGTATCTGATGGTTGTAATCATCGACTGCGCCACCCAGTGGTGGCGTCATGGAACCCATGTCTTGATGACGTTCCTGTTCGGAAGTTGATGGTTGAAATGACTATTGAAATGTTCAAAAGAATGAAGAAAAGCTCGATGACTGGCCAATTATAATTCCAATCTTCATCCTAGTAATACGATATTTCAGTAAAGAAGAAAAAGGGTGTCAAAAGGGATGGAAAAGGCTAATAAAAAAAAAATTATAATTACAGCCATGTTTCAGTACTACATCATGCCCACCTATATCTACCTAGTTGTTTCTCTTCCCCGCACTAGATCCGCTGTTCGTTACGTAACAGCTGCACGCTAATAATGAATATGAAATACACGAAGAGTCGCTTTTACGAGGCTTTATTGCGCCTCTAAAAATAGTAAAGCAAGAGACCACTGTACATTGCGCTTGCATATTGTTAACTGCAACTGTATATGCGAATGTTATAACACAGGGGGTGCTTATGCATCCCCCACCGCATGTACCCCTACTCCCTATATACTGGAGAATTCTGCAAACGATGCATTGAATGAAAATGATTTCATGATTCCGGAGTATTTAGACAATTTAGCAATTTTGGGGGGCCGTAAAATTATATGATATATTTATTTACAATTTTTCGGAGCAACAAATTCATGGTGAGCGCTGATAAATTATTAATTATCGAAATAAATTTGCAAGGGGAACGTGCCGGACGAAATAATGACGAATTTCAATTCTGAAAAATACAGAAGGATTTCCGGAGGGGTCGAGTGCCTTTGAGTCGTCGGCCTCCTGGCTGCCCTCGTTTCACAACCAGTACTACAAACTTTTCGAGCTCGCCAAACCCGTTCAAACTCTTTGCATTCAAGAATCTCGAGAAAATTTATTAGAGTATACCCATCCACGGTACGAGTCTGAGTGGAAATTCAGTTCAGATTCGGATGAGAGTCACGTTAGATGGGACGATAGGCCAAAAAGTCATCAAATAATTGGATCAGGTTCTCACTAATTGTGTGGAGTGGTGAAGGGGTCACATGAGGCCCGGATACTTGAGTGGAGATCCAGCTCAGATCAGATATACGTTGAATCAGATCAGATCTGAGGATGGATCAAAACGTTGATGAAATCATTGGATCAGATTGTGACGAATTGTGTGAGGGAATCGGTCGTCAGACTTTGATATGATTAAATTGATAAGAATTTGATGAAATCATTTGAGACGGTTCGGATGATGTTTGATAGGTTCGAGTCTATTCACGATTGATGTATCGACTTCTGATGTGAACTGCTTCATGGCTCAATTCTATATCAGGTTCCAATCAAAGCAGCAGTGATTATTTGTTTTTACAAATATAGAAATTATTGAACGGTCTCCATTATCGGTAAAGTTCCATTCATTACCTTCTGTTTATTGATTCGAGACAGGGAAGTTAGTCATCAGACTTCCATCATTTACCTCTTGAAAAGTATTTCGTATTTTCAATTGAAAATACTTTTACTGCTTTTAATAGAAAACTATTTCCTATCTTTCTTTCATGTAAAAGGATGAGAATGAGTGTTAGAATCGCAGCAAATATTTTTTTCTAGTTCATCATTCTGTGGTATTCGGTAGCTCAGTCGGTAAGACTACCTGGCGCAATGTCGGGAGTCCCGGGTTCGATTCCCGACAGGATGAAAGCGAAAAATTTCCTCTCAAATTCCAATTCTCTTTGAATTTTTCTCCAAATTTGTATTCCATTCCGTCTATTTCAGAATGAAATTGAGCGCATTATATTCAGCATGCGGTTACCCACAGCTTGGCACCCGTTGGCAGCGGCTGCCTCCCACCGGATTTCATCCCTCTGACACGGGGGTGAGACAAGTTATACAGGTTTGAGAGAAATTCATGGAGACGTAGCGAAACGGAATAGAACCCAAAACCGTATCCCGCTTGGTATTCCTTAGTGTTTGCTTCAGATACCGAAAATACTACGGTTGAAAAGGAGGCAACAGACATTCCCAAATACCAACACAGAATATTCGTAGTAATTCGTGTGTCTCACCCTAATTGGATTACCCGAGATTATAGTGCTATTTTGGTTGTTAAAGTGAAGATGAATCTACCACAAAATGTTTGATTGCATTGTGAATATTCTTGAACATTTATCTGCGTTAAGTTGGTGAATAAATATTTTCAACGAATTCAAGAGGGATGAAAATACAGTTAAATCTTAATTAAACCATCCAATCCGCTGAATCCAGTTTAAGCTCACAGAGTGTACACGTCAGGTTTTGTACAAACATTGTATCAGCGACCGTAAATACGAGTTAATGATGCGTAATTAATATGGATCGACTAGGCCACAAAAAAAAAATGAGGTTTTTGGTGGTACGGAATATTCGTATACAGATACGAACGTGATGGGTCGACGGAAATTTGAATTGTCCGTTCAACTCTGTTGGTCAGAGTCAATTCTCTCAATTATTAAACTGTAACAAGTTCGAAATGATTAGTGGTGGTGCGTTAGTGGAGCTTCCGTGATTTACCATCATCTATGGTAGATCGGAGAATTTCAAATTGGGGAAATGTTTTCCTCGGGGGAGGATTTTGAATTGTTGATTGATGAATGCTCATCAGAAATCGAATTTCTCGTGAATGAATGAATCCATTGGTTTGTAGCCATTTCACGAATTCGGGGAGGGCCCGGTGCAGTTGTCTGATGCATTAGGAAAGCACTTGATGATTAGTTATAAACTTGTAATTAATTATAAGTTTTGGAGTTGAGTAACTTGAGGGGTTACAATGCAGGCTCCATCCAAGTTGGATCAGCTCAGGGTTCAGGTTCGTGGAGTAATTGGAAAGTAATGGGAGAAAATTATATGAAATTAATTGTGATGATTGAGTTTTCAGCGGGTAATGATCGAAAATTCAGATTTTAATCTTTGACAACAATGGGAATGTGGATTTTCCCGTAAATTATTATATTAAAGTCTGATTGTTTAATAAATACGTTTCCAAATAATTCCGTAATGAATCATTACGTTTCAAAAGTGTCGTCGCGTTTTCTTGAAAACTTGTGTAGTTATCAACAATCTTTGAATTTATTAAAAGGGTAGAGCAACTTCAAATCTCACTTGGATAAACAAATCGTACAGTAAATTTTACGGAACGGATTCGTAAATTTTTGTTTCGGCTAATGATGTACATCTAGAAAAAAACTCGTGTTCTCTCCATTGACAACAAGGAGTGTAGAAGTGTCAACTACCCGGTGTCATTACTCACTTACTCACAATCTACCCCGTGGCTATAGAACCCTCTGTAAATTGCATAACCTGTCAGAGACCACTTGTGTCCATTTTCGTAATAAAAACTCGTACGATCCATCCACACTCAGGGCCCATTGTGACTCCGGGGAAAAAGACGCGTATACAGGTCATGAAGAACGAAGAACTCCGCAAAATTTTCTTTGGTACAATAGATTCCAGGAGAAATACAAGAGACAACAAAAACTTAGTTTATTTTTTATGAATTTAACCAGTTCTACTTCAACTGAATTTTTTGGTCCTCTCCAACAGGATTAAATCAGACGGGTTCAGCAATGAGAAAGAATGTAATCGGAACTTTCATCATGTCGAGACAATGTAATCATGATATGCCAGAGGAAAATAAAAAGTAATTAATTTAATTCTTGAAGCGTAATTCTACAGTTTCATCTGTATTCGATATAAATTTTAACTATTCGAATCATTTGAATCTTCCGCGACAGACATCAAAGAGAATTTCTGAATCCCGCATCCACTCATTGTAAATATTCATTTGGCGATGATCAATGACCCGATCGATACGTCTGGGTGCAATTCAGTGCTAATTAGATTTTTGAACAGATCGATCCAAAGGTTTTTCCATTTTCTTGAAAAATTTCCGAGTTTTTTTTCCAACTTATTACGTTTTTTATTGGAATCTTTATCTACGAGATCGCTATTTATGAATATGATAACGATTTTAGCGAAATCCACTCTAATCTATCTATTTATAACAATTAAAAGATTTAAAGTTCAATTTTGCCGGAGAAATCAATTTCTATTTTTTTTTAATCTCCGATTTTCTTTTACTTATGAGATTTTTTAGGGGAATCTGTTTTTGGGCTAACCGATTACGAATTGATAACGGTTTTCGCGAAATCAGCTCTAGTCAATCTATTTATAACAATTGAAAGATTTAAAGTTCAATTTTGCCGAAGAAATAAATTTCTCTTTTCATAGAGTTCAATATTATTACTTAACTGGCACTCGAAAATACAATTATCTCTCAGAAGATAAGTTCATTGGAAACATTGCTGAACTGCGATGAGTATCTAATCCCTAGTGATGAAATAGATAATTGAACTATTGAACATACAACCTGGCTGAATTTCAGAATAATATGACATGATTATCATGAGATCCATCCCTTGTATTATGCGAAACGTGATAGGTGCTTCAAGTGGTGCTTTTAATTATCGATGGTCTCTCATTCACTCCGGTGGAAGGGCTTAGGGATACGGATACAGAGGACTTTGCGGAGAGTTAACAGGTCCACCACACACGACGCGGTGCGGTGAACTGAGGGCTTGGACAAAGGTGCTAGCCATTTTCGTTGAAATTGTAATTATACAGCGACTACGACTACCGTCCGTTCTTGGCCCCTATTTGATCTACCTACAAAAGGGGTATTGATAATTAATACATTATGCTTAAGTAAGACTAACAAAGATGTCAAACCTGATCATTTATCGATGATCGGTGAAGTAAATGAAGATGATGATGGTGATGATTTTAATGCATCTTCTGTTGCGATTCTCCACAAAACACCGAACGAAAAAACTATCTGATTCTAAGATATTCGATAGCTAATAGTTAAATCGATGATGAATTGATTTTCCCACTGCTTTATAATCAACATAAAAAATTTTATCATGAAGATGTTTATTAATAACACAAAAACGTTTGTGATCAATATTTTTTTCATTCATTCAGAAGTTACAAATTTTGGAAGTTATGATTTTCATGTGATCACAGTCACCTGACTACAGTTTTTAAAGAACATATTTTGGAATTGTGGTATTATAACCCACTTCCTATTCAATTTAATTAATTAATTGATTCATCAATTATCATTCCATTCTTTCTGTTCAAATTGATATTTATAGAAAATGTATTTGAAAATAAAGAGGTGACTTATTCCGATAAAATTCTTCAGTGAAAATGTTGACAATGTAAAAATGTTCTGTATGAATATCTCTATTGATAATATTTGATCGGGGGGATTTGAAATAGGGGATAAACACTGTGAATATACGCAGCCTATCATTTTTTCGCTTCACTGCTACTTCGATTGGAATCAGTCATTCAGATAAAAAATGGACACATAAATTCTGAACAGATTCATCACCCGAACTGTATCAAATGATTTTATCAAATTTGGATCAATTGGACCAATTGCTGAGGACCTCATCCATCACGTTTTGATCCCTCGTCAGCTCTGATTTCATCCAAAATCAGAATCTGAGCTGAATTTCCACTTAATCATCTGGACCTGATGAGATTCCTTTCATGACTCTCTGGTCGGCTCAACGTCATCCAGCTTTTCATACCCAAATTTTCTTCGAAATTCTATCACATCTCATAATATCAACTTCAATGGGACTCTCGGAATTCGAAGGATTCCTGGGAGACTGGAACACTATTCATAAATTAGCATGACTTGGAGCAGTGGATCATCGAGGCTGCAAACAGTTTCGCACGTTGTTTACCGAACATCCTGGTTTGTCCGTCGGTCACTAGAGTAATTCCTCGATCTAACACCCGAAGGTGGTCAATCTGTGCTCGCAACCCGAAAATTGCACCTCAACCATGGGGATTAGTGCACTGCACAAGTGCCCTAAGCAAATATGCATGTATATGTATATATGAGCCAACATTATTGCTTTCGGAATCTATTGAGTTACTAACATTCTCATGCAGTCATCACCGGAGGTATTAATTCCGGAGTTATCGTAGAAGTGAAGATATCCCTGTATGGAAAAGGTTGGGATAGGGATTAGTGCGCCTTTGATCAGGCAGACGTGAATTTCAATATGTGATTTAATGGCTGGGTAACATGCACATACTTTGGCAGATACGCATGGAGAAGAGTAAAGTTTTCACCGACATAATCGCATTATCACTTTCATTTCACACTAGACTTTCGTAAAAAGGCAGATAGCTGGTGAACGTATTGATTGGGATTAAAATTTTTTTTATGATGTTCAATATCTCGAGCGTAAGTGAAACTAAAGTAATTAAATAATTATAATTTAATACGCGAGGATAGAGTACATTTGATGGTCTGATAGTAAACGTAAAATATTTTTAAGAGAATAAAATTCAAGTCTTGAAACAGGATTATTTTTACTAGATAGTAACAATTTTACTGATTGGGTTGGGTGGGAATCAATTAAATTTTGTATTTAACAGGTTTATTAACAAATGAGTCAACTGTCGACACACTCTCTTAGAAATTGATGTCCGTGTTGTTTAAGAAGAGAAGAAAAATTAGAAGAAATTAGAGACAGTTTTTCTACTTTTCCTAATTACACCAAAGTCGAGATCAATTTGTAAGACAGTGGCGATTCCCCTGGCGGATCAGTCGATCGAGAATTGATTGCCGGTCGATTTTGAAATCGGTTAATTCAGTTTGTCGTTTGACAATCGATTGAAAGTCGATTGAGCCAATGGGCTTTGGTGGAAACGACGATGAGTCGATTTCCTTAAATGTCGATTGAAAGTCGATTCCCAATGTCAGATAATTTTGAGTCGAGTAAAGCTCAACTGAAAAGTCGGTCGATCACCGAATAGAATATTCAAAAATAATTTCAACTAAATAAGAATCGACTTGAAAGTCAGTCTGACATCGCGGATCGACCTGCAAGAAATTCGATTTCGTATCGTTTCTACCACCGACTCGGCACCACAATCGACCATCAATCAATGCTCAAAGATGACCTGGATTGATCGATGTCACCGTCGACGGGAGCGTCAGGGTCGCTTTTGACTCATTGGAATGTTTAATTAATTATTGCTGCATAAAATTTAATTATTCCAGCAGTTCTTGTGACAAGGGATTACTCAATTAGGAACTACCGAAATTTATTAGATTGAAAAAATGTACACTCACGAGATGGGAGTCACGGGTTGTGAAGGTGACGGGATCTGACTTTGGCTCACGACAGTGAAAATCAATTCTGCCCCAGGCGGTCGCTCCTGTGGCGCCGGTTTTCGCAGCTTCAATCAACTCCATCTCAACGCCCTCAGCTTTGAACACAACCTGTGGAGAAATAAATTTAGGGGATTCCATGATTTTCTCGTGTATTGTTTGGTGCTACCACCGAGATATTTAATAATTTCGAAAAACTGAGTGTCACTTTAGTTCCCTATTATGTGAAATATTTGAACGCAGCTTTTCTTGCGGTCTCATAAAGAGAAAATTGAAATAATTAAGGTTAAATATTCAAAAATCCTGACAAGAGACGTAAACCTGAAGTGCCAACATCAAATGTACGAACACTAACTCAGTCGAGTTCTGCACATTATGATCTCCTGCTGGAAGCAGCCTCGACAGTGCCCTCAATAATTGGAATAATCGTCTTTCCTCGAGGGGGATATTCGGTGGTGGTGTTTGTTTACTGCGACCCCATGCGGAGGCGTCTCTGTACTAAAGATTTTATAACACCCCCGACTAGCAGCTGACTACCAAATTATGAATATTTTTTTCTGAAGGGTAATTGAGTAAATTCCACTATAATAATCATTTTGAAGAAACGAAATCTGTCAAATTATTTAATATATTTAAAAACGAATCGACAACTGGCGAATTTTCCAATCTTTCACTGCACACGGAAAAATGATCGCAAATTATACGCGATTGGAGTTTACCACAATTATAGGCAAGATTTTCTGCTTAACAATAGGGAATCATCAGCAATAAACTTCTTCATGTTGACCACGTGACGTCTATCAAAACTATTCTAATACCTTTGAAAAGCCGAAGTTATAAATGGGAATTTCATTGTTTCGGCCAGAATGACCAACAGTTCGCTCCATTATCAAGGTATTGTCCCTTCCGTGTTTCATTTCTATTGCTTTAGTTTTCTTATTTCCAGAACACTGACTCCGAAAACCTTCACACATGTGTCCCTATCGTTTCCGCTTCATGGACCATAAAGTATCGTCCGCGGTTCATTGGTTCTATCCCTTCCAGTAGGTGCACCAAACCGCCAATTATCAGGGAAGATTTGGCACTCGGTTCTCGAGGCTTTATGGACATGCGACAGATTACACAGGACCATTATTTTACGTGTGATTCTTTTTCCTTGTTTATTTTCCTCAATGTCCTTGACAGTGAAATTCTAGTGAATTTCAACAACTTCTAACGGAGGTCAGAAATGAAATCGTCGATCAAGTTTCCCGGGTCAGATATACAAGAACTAGTTGACGCCCTTTTGTTATCTTCTACCAGTTTTTTATGACATCTATTCTATTTCAGTCGAGCGAACAAAGCTTCCATTTTACACTTATAATTGTTATATATTTATGAAATAGCATTTGTTATTTTGTATGGCATGTATTGTCTCTAATTGAGAATAGGATTTCAAATTAACCGTAATTACCGCAGCTGCCCCATTCGTCGTTGATTTTACTGAAGCTTGTTCTTATTCGATTTTCGAGTCGAACTTTAAGAGGATCGATTCTTATTCGAGTGGATCGAATGAGATTCGATTCTCGACTTGTCATTCGAGATTTTTGGACATAGGATTTGCATTGCCTTCAATAATTGAAATAATCTTCATCCCTCGGGGGTGATATTTAGTGGATGTTTTTTTTGTTGACTGCGACCCCATGCGGTGGCGTCTCTGTACTAAAGATTTTATTTGTCCTGACGGCTGCAATGTTTCGATTATGGCTGACATTTTCGATTAATCGATTTCAGGTGTCATGTCTTTCGTACATAAAGATAAGGGAATTGGCACAACTACGCAGTCTGTCACCATCAAATTGACAAACAATCCTCTCAAACGTGAAAAATGTAATTGGCCCTCAAAATATTATTAATGAAAGGGGAGTAATACCTTTCGCAGACATCCAACAAAGTTGGTGATTCCTTTGGCACCTTGCAACGCTTTCGGATCAGCACCACCACCCACTAATAGTTGCTTACTCGGCAGTCGTGTGAATGAACCAGCTGTGTGGGCGTGCTCAGCGTAAATACTGTCCACGATCGCTGATAGCTGTGAACAAAACAGTAGAGGAACATTTTTTTAATTCAGTCTAAATAAAAAAGCTATTATTTATGCTGTTGATGATATCAAACGGGACAGACTAATGATGTTGATGATGATAATGATGTTGACGTTGAGGAATCAAATTCTATTTTATATTCGCGAGGGAGTAAATATCATCGAGTGATTTTTTAAATTTTCCATTGCCATCAAAAGCGCTCTTCTCACTTCTAGAAAAATTAATTTCTCAATTGAAAATTGTGCATTAACTGTGTTTTAAATTGGAAAATTTGTTGAAAGCGCAAATTTTGAATAATGAATTTCATAAGTTGGAGTTTATTATTTATAATTTATTATCGGCTTCTTCCGAATAGGCTTTAACGTTGTTTATTTCGGTTCTTTTGACTGTTTATACGCGATATCGTAAGTGAAAACGACCGTCTTCAAAACGATCCCATATCTTTCACTCATCTGAAGTTATGAATAGTTAGAAAGACTTCAAACAGATCTGAATAGTGAAATTTATCTCAACCGAAAGAAAGGAGTAATTTCATCTTAGATAATAAACGTAGTCTACTTTTCATTTAATGTTTTCAAACCCTCCAAATACTTCTTAAAACAAACGAAATGAGATTGAAATTATTCAGACTGAGAGGTTAAACATTCTCAAGCGAAATGCTGTAGAAATGCGCATTTCTATTGTCTATAGACGGGAAAAGTTGAATATTACTTGAATGAAAGTGATCTCAAGGGGATAAGGTAATAAGGTGGAGTTTTATAGTATACAAGTGGGCTCTAAGAGTATTCGTAACGAACTTTCCACTGGAGAGGTAAGATCTTTGGTGGATTTTATTAGACGCCCGTTGAGTAACAGCGATAATGCGGTAAAGAGTGCTCTCTGCATTGCAGGCTTTTATTTGCGGAAAGAAAAACATCTCAATGATGAATTTGAGGAGTGGGAAAATAACTTGAGATGGCCACTTGGGAAACAGCTTTCTCAAGTCAATACGCTTCATTTTTCCTTTCGTCTCCATGTTATTTTTGTATAAAATGCAATTTCATTACGGTTTAAAGGGAAATATCAAATCTTTATTGCGACTGTACTGATAAAAGGATTTTGTTATATCATTCTAGCGGATTTGGTTGAACGTTATTCTCCATCATGGGTAAGATAACAGCACTTCGGTGACAATTATCTGAGTGACTCGAGTAGAAATTCGGGAAGGTCACCTGGATTGCATATCAGTCTAGGATTTGGAATGCGTAAAGTTGGCCTCAATGGTGATTCAGGGATGAGGAACTGATCAGGTACTGAAAGGGGGCCTTAATTTCGCATTTCTTAATAAGTTCAAACTCTTCGTTCAAACTTGTCATAATTCTATCAGTAACTGACAGATAAAGAACTGATCAGGTACTAATAAGGCATTCCTTGATAAATTTAATCTTTACGTACACCCACAGAACGGATTAGTTATTACAAAAGAATATGTAGTTCATTTAAATAAATTGAAACAAAATAGTTAACTAAATTCATTCGCTGACATTAACCGAATTTTTCATTAACCAATCAATGAAAATTGATTGTTCTCTTTCACGTCATGAAGACCAAAAAGATCGACTAATTGTCGATTATCGTTTCTTTGTTTCACAAGACTCTTCATTTACTATCGTCAGAATAGAGAATGATAAGCCACTGAATGCACGTTTCCAACATTTACACAGATAGAGTTGTAATTAAGAGTTGTACAACAACCCTGTTAGTTCAGTTCATGGAAAACGAAGTCTGGAAGCGACAATACAGGTTTCACAGAAGGTAGCAATAGTAAAATATCGCCTGGGGTGCAAAATTGCGTTGATTGCTCGGATGAAAGAGAGCATTACTAAATTACTAGCGCCTCTGTACTCCGTATATCGTTCAAAGTTATGCAATTCAATTATTCAATAATTGACGACGGGTTCATTGATGTTTGCGACAAACGAATATCGTCAAAAACATTACGACGCGAATATTTTTTAAAGTATTGTGATGCAAAGTCGTGACGATATTGATTTAATAATTGGATTCGAGGCAAAATGTTACCAAACGAAAATTTCTGAGGAGAACTGCGATCGGAGGGTTAATCAGCCCTCGTTCGACCACTGTTTCACCCCTAAAATATCGAGACGATTTAGTATATCGTTGGATAGTCCTCAGGTGTTGAAAAATATAAATAATCGAGGACAATTCATTAATAACATTAATACTGATTTTTAAAACAACTTGATGTTCCATAAAGTCAATTTAATTTCAACATTGATTATGATGTCGTAAATCGCCTGTAAGAAATTTATATGATTTTTATATTGATGATTGATGAGAATTGAGAAAGTTGAAATCCTGATTGAATGCTGGTATTTCAAAGTCGTGTTGAATATATGACGTGTTAGATTTGGGAATAAACCTTCTCATTTTGAAGGGACGGGATAACTGCAAGAGGACAGAATTCCCTGAAAATCCGATGCTTAACGACAATTCCTTTCAGAGATCTGAGGCACTACGTGCTCGTCTAGGCTGACATCAAGAACTATTTTAGTGAACAAACACGTCTCCCTCTTTGTAGGAAATGCAACGCGAATGGCGTATGTCGCCAGAGTGAACGAATAATTCAGGATGATTTTATCACGTGTAATGAATCACTTGACTAATTTATCACAGATTTGTGAATAAATCGTTGTGAGTTATCTACCCAAAGGATTAACTTGACATGAATAAGATTTTCTGCAGTTGAAAATACATAAAAAAACTTAAATTATGTATAAGATATGTTTAAATTAGATATAAAATATTGTTGATCCTGGTATGCGTAAATTTTAGTGGTAAAATCGATAAGAGATTGATTCCCCCCCCATTTTATTATGTACTATGAATACATAAACAATCCAAAAATGTTTATGATCAATATGTGCACTCAATCTCTTAGAAACGACGGCAAAATTTGGGATAAAATATCACTAAAAGGGTTTATCATGGAGGATTTTCCAAAACGACTCCATGTGCCATACCTTTAACAATTCAGTAGATTTGTTATCGTTTTGTTTGTTCACTCATTATCGATTCTCTTTACCTTTGGCATCGCCAAAATAACTCTGTTCTGCCTATTTCCCCGAATTCACGGATCCATCAAACTAAAGAGTGACGATGTTATCGTGGAATGGAGTCATTCAAAACAATATCAGGGGCGTACGACGTAATCAGGGGTCAGGATCCCTCTCGTCATCGGGGGGTAAATATAGTACAGCCATCTTGTGATCATTTTTGAAACATTGAGGCCACATATTGAAGATAAACATTTTTGAATTATTTGATCTATTTACAGCAGATAGTAGACTCCTGGGGAAATTATTTTTTTCTAGATACTGGCATCGAAAATGAAAATATATTGAGATGAACTAAAAAAATATACTTGAATTAAGTATAAAATATAATCAAAGTAATTATATTATTATACTTAGTTCAAGTATATAACATATACTTAAGTCAAATATATATTTGAAATATATTTGATTGAAGTAATTTTTTTTTCTGGAGGACATGACTGTTCTTAGTTTATTGAACCAGAGGTTCTTCCTCTTATGTTTCCGGGGTCATTACTATTGGTTGCGGATCGTATTGCATTCCCTGTGCCAGTGGTTAGCATGCATCTCTGGTTCACCTACCACAGCTTCTCAGACACTATAAACTACGATACTCACGTTGGAGGGTTAATTTGACCGTATATCCTGCGGTTCTTTACGTGCAGAATCTATTCACAATTAATTACCCAAACATACGTGCATTTCCTCAGTTCTATGTCCATCTCCAATGATACTTCATGAAGGTATGATTTAATAATTTGTCTGGACACAATTATTCAATCTCCATTGGTGATGCACATGTATTCCATGTCTAATGATTCAATGGCTCAACCTGAGCCTCTTAGAAATTCATCTTGCGTTTGTCTACACTGATATCGACTGTTTGGGAAACACGTTGTTTTGTCTGTTTATAGGGAGGGAATTTTTAACGAAATGGTAATACTTTTAATTTATAAGTTCATTTCGAATATGAATGCGTTAAAATGTGGTAAAAAAGAGAGGAGACAATTTTAGGACGTTTTTAAATTCAAGGATAGTCCACCACTACAATGCTAATATCGCAGTTCTTTCATTAAATATATTTCTGTGTGTGAATGGCAAGCGTTGATGAATTTTGACATGAAACACTTCGTAAAATCCGGCGAAATATTACGGAATAATAAGAACTCATCGGAGAAAAAAAAACAGGAGTGGAAGGGGCGTCTTCATTCCGCCAATTTCTCTCTCACAAAAAATAAGGGTGAAAAACTTAGCAAAGTCGAGGTCGGGAGGGTTCGCCGTGTCTTGCTTAACTCATGTGCCTGCAGCTGACTACATTCGGTGGTTTAGGGTGCGAAAAACCGACTAAAATGCAAAACACCGCGACGTGCAACGTACACAATTCACTTGACCTATGTTTTCATATTCTTATTTGAGCATAAGGAGTTGCATGCAACCGACAGGTCAGAGAGTTCTTCATCATAATATTTAATATATTTTTCTTGAATACTTTCAACAAAAGAAACAGAAATCATTAGTGAAGCGGTAGAAGGGTTTAAGTCGAAAGAGACAAATTTGACAGGAGAGACGAAAAAATATCAGGTGTCTCAGAATGTTTTTCGTTTTTAGATGTTAAATACAATTCAAAAACGAAAATCATTCTGACACATCCTTTATTTGTGGCTCCGTTGTTCTGAATTTCAGTCAATGGTGATTTTGATTACGTGTTGAATGATTTTACCCCACAATCAGTTGTGCATTCTCCCGATGATTATTTATTTGATTTGATGGAATTAGCTCGATAATGTAGACGCAATCAAAGGGTCAAGTGGAGTAGTTCTCGTGCTCTTAAACTTCAATGGAGTTATGTCGACTTAAACCACCCGTCAATAATAAACGAGTTGTAGTTCAAAAATTCATTGGTGGAGAATATTTAGAAAATTTCTACTATTATGAACAATTGATATAGTGATATTTTTACATGAGGACTGAAACTAGGGGAAACCACAGTGAGAAAATAAGAGTAAACAAGTTGTTTGATTAACGCGAGGAGATTCGTTTCGAGACATGAATGATAAGCGTTTTAATTTGAATCTTCATCAGCGGAATACGTTCATGGAATCATCATCAGATGAAAAAATATCTGGGTCAGTTAGAGGGCGCTCATCAGTGGCTAGATTTCGGTAAAAAGACCAAGTCTCGTCGTTGATGTAGGGAAGTAGATTTAATAAATCCTTCTTCTTGTTCTTTTACTTGATGAACCAAATAAGAACTATGTTGACTTAACTCTTTTTTGTATCAAACTCTTTCGGGCTATGTCGACACACCCTTTTGGGAAATTTATTTAGCACAAAATTACAACTTAACTCGCTCTATTTATTTTAAAAAAACCGCTCCACTTATTCCAAAATTAAAATTGTTTCTGCAACAGATGCATTACGTGTTGAAGAGTCTACTAACATGAAAATCAATGAAAAAAAATGATTTAAACTGATTTACCACTTCGCTACTGAAATGATCAAGATTATTAATTCGCAAAGGAGTAATGAGAAAAAGAGCGGCAATTTATCATAGAAATTTTCATTTTCAAGTAATGTTTCATGACACATTCGTCTAGACAGATTTCATGAGGCGATACATTTTTAATTTAACGACACTAATAAGTCTCGGGAGCGCGTGAACTTTAATTTGCAGAGTTAAGTGATATTTAATGAGATATACAAAGTACATACCACAAGGTGGGCTAAACCACAGGCGTAATTTAGTGTACATACTGGTGCAGCCATCGCAGATATCACCCAAATCGTCACTAATTTGCCGTATTCCTGGTATTTAGGGATAACACCGGTGTATTCCGGAGTTATCGAGGCATGAGAGAGCATCATGCACTAATTAAAGATAGATTGATGAACATGATTTGACGGTACATGCTCTCGCGAGTCTCTCATAATTATTTCCTTCATTTTTATGCAGCAAAATATATTTAATGTTGTAAATTTCGACAATTAGTTGTTCAACATTAAATAATTGGTTCATTAGCGAAGTGGTCAATCGAATTACGTCATTAACATGATTAAACATATTTCCCTAACTTTTCCAGCAAAAAATATTAATACAAAATGCAGGAGAAAAGAGATTAGAAACTTAATTTTTCAAAACTGAAAATATCTATAATATATTATCACATTATAATATATAATCTATTATATGTTGTGTATAATATATGATTTCATTTCCATTTTCCCTGAAAATTAATGAGAAAAAAAAATTATGATTGAAAATCTCAAAATTAAAGAGTTTTGAATTCAATTTACCCGCCTCAGACAGCTGTTAACCAATGAAAAATCGTCGTTACAGACTTTCGAGATATCGTTAGTATCGATGCTCCTCCGTTCTACAATAGGAAAAAAAAGAAGCCACGAAATTCATCAAAATTTTTTATCGATAATTTGCATTCGTCACAACTTCCTCGAAAAGTTCTACCGCAGGAGAAACTTTAACCGGATCTTATTTCTTCCCTTCGTCTGTCAGAATTCGAAAAGAAGTGGGACCAGCCGTGAATAACAAATTTTCGGTGGTATCTACCCCCGGTAATTCTTGACATTTGAAATCCCGTTGTGAAACCAACTTCACCGGTGTTCATCCGAGTTTGAATTTTAATCCATAAATTTTGGGGCCCTCCATTGTATTTGTTTCTTGCAAGTATTTCATCCGTGGTTTTAGTATTCTCTTACCACTATCCGGGTGTTGTGACTTCCGACCGACGCCCCGTGTATGGTACATAATATGCAACAAGAATGGGCTGGTGTTGGTAAGTGGTTGGCACTTATTCAATTTTCCTTTATGGCTTTATGAAAGCAACTGATGTCTACGATAAAAATTATTTGTCCTAGATTTCAATGGTAAGTCATGAATTTAAATGAGGGTACACGGAATGAAAAATCTGACAATTTTTGTAGTGTCATTCCGATAAAATTACTGTTTTGCCTTACAATCTCAGCACAAACCACAGAACTCAGAAAAATTACTATGCGGTATAGTAAAATTTCTTTTTCGGTTATATGCATATGGAGGGGCGGGCCAAATGGGCTGACGGGGCAAGATGGACTTGAAGGATGAAAAATAATTATAAAAATGTCACTGGCGGATTTCGTCAGACGCGCACGAATATTCAGTAAAAATTACATCGTAGTCGGGGAGCGAACTGCGAGTTCGGTAATTTTTCTAAAATGCTTCAATCCTAGATTCACTAGACGGAGAGAAAAATTCTTGAAAAATTACGTACCTGATTACGTTCCAGAATCTACCAGTCAAAATTACTGAGCGTTCCACACTTTTTTTTGGAACGATCTGAACGTTTTCCTGAAATTTCCCTAAAAAAGTGGGTAACGATTCCGTAATTTTACCCGAATATTGTTTTGACTAACCGATTACGGAACAGGCCCGTCATTTTCCCAGAATTTTTCTCTCCGTAAAACTATTACCAGTTTACCCAGTTTATTATTACCGACTATAACCCAAATGATACTTTTATGGCTATATAACATACGCTATTTTATGTTATTGGGCCCGAAAGTGGTAATTCATCCGACCCAAGTGACTTTACAATAGCTCCTCATTAAACCTAATGACCTAAAACTCTCTCACTGAATTAACAATAATTAACAACCCAGTTAATTAAACCAAATTACAAAAGAATATTCACCAGAACTGATTCCGTAAAATGAACCGAATCCTTCTATCAGTGAACAGATAAGTTCCGTCTACAGAGAAGAGGATTTATTCAATGTTCGAGGGTTATTATTCTTGATACGTTCTTTTCGTGGAAGGTTTATCACTACACCACCCTTTGCCCCCTGTGTGTAAAATCGAGGAACAACTTTTCTAGGTAAGATAAAGCGATGGTGCCATTCCGTCGGGGGATGAGAAAATGGTGAGACAGGATGAAATCCTTTCGAAAGAAATGACGATCATTTTTAACAAGATCCATCTTCCTAACATCAATTCGTCTGCAATGCACTCTTCGGGTTGTATCTCGACTCGCTTTCTCTCACATGCAGTACAATGGATGGTGTATCAAGGGGAATGTGTGCTGGACTTATTGTCTTCTATTTCACGTATGAAGTATCATTTGGGAAGTGCTTACCTTGCAGAATCTCGTGATGGACGATATCTGTAACAGAAAGGTTGTTTTTTCAAGTGAGTGAACGTGTAATAATAGAAGAGAATTTATGCGAAGTTATTTTTTAAAAAAAAGTTGTGGTGGAAATCGGACGCTTTGTTAGTCCGCAGAACTTTATTCAGTAACTAGATGCTATTATCAGGAATTTACAATGTCGAGGTACAGCTAGGAAATGGAGAAGGTGGACCGACCAATTACATGATATTTATGGGGATTTTCTGAACTGTAAACTCGATACATATCATCCGGAAAATGTGAGAAAGATTCTCAGATTATTATTAGAGATCTCGTATTTCTAAAACATTGGTTCGAATCAATAATCCAATGGAGTATTAGCAGAATATTTATTATTCATTTGTTATCAGCCTGCTAATGGGCTGAAGAAACTTGGTGACAGTGACAAGATATTTTTGGGGATTTTCTAAACTGCCAAATTGAGAAGAATCATCCGAAAAATTTGAGAACGAAACTGGTTCAAATCAATAATCCAACAGAATATTAACAAAATATTTATTATTCATTAAGTGTCAATCTGCTAATGCGCTAGGAAAACCTGGTTACAGTGACGCTGTTAGTTACTTGGTTTTATTAATTTTAGGGATTTTCTCTGCCAAAAGCCAGCTGAGGAATTTCAAACGAACGAGGGGTGCATTGTCTACCCTTCTCATTGTTCGAATTTGGGTGCGTTGGAGACGATACCTTCACGTGAGTGTGATCGGTTGTTTTATAGTTTAACGTTGGGGATTGAATGGGCCTTTCACGGTGCTTAGCGTTCAAGCCAAGGGTTCCAAACCCAGTGTTAATCAAGATCGATGCAAGCTTTGGTTTCCAGGTTGATTCAAGCTTGGTTTCCAAGCTTGTATCGACCTTCATTAATTCTTGCGTTGGGGATTGATTCACAGGTGAAAACCAAGCTTACATCAAGCCATAGTCTTGGTCCCGGCTTGGCTGATACCACTATGCATGCAAATTTTTGAATTGAACTGAAATTGAACTTTATAAATGTTCTGTATTGGATTCTATGCATTGCACTGAGTTTAATATCCAATAAAAAAAAAAGCCACTCATATACGATGGCCTCATATTTTGAATTATCAAGGAATCTGCCAACGACTTACATAAAGCGTCATATTCTCGTTATATATTCACGATGTAACGGAGCGCGTAAAGTGGAATATGTGAATTCGCAATTTCATGGATATTCAGTACAGCGGAGGAGTGGATGGGATGGGAAAGAGGTGGATGATGGCATATTCCGCTATGGTGAGTATAATCCGGTGGATTACCTGACGGCTTATAACATATCAATGGCCTATGAGGGCGTGAAAATCCCATCACATCCGAATTACAGGTCAATTTTTCTCAGCAAGCATATCCGGACGATAAGGATCAATAATAATTCAGCTTCGAAGGCTTTCATATCTCATCCCCAATGCCTTTGAAATTCATGTTAACGTGAAATTACTGATTGTTGAATAAATCCAATGATTATTTCAATGGAGAATAACCCGTAGCGATAATTTCCAGTGAATGAATGACATGAATTATGCCAACATTCAATGCAAACCCGTTGATTAGAATCAATATAGAATGTGGAGATTGATGAACATTGTACATCCGTGACTCATGACTCGAATGAGTTATCCATTTACACTTGATATGCGAGATAATTGAGCGTGCGTGGAGGATATCTATTGTTGGAGTTGATGAAGTAATCCAACCAAAAGTTGGTTAATTGCAAGGAATCGTTTTAGGAAAGATGTGTAGAGGCAGTTGACCTGACTTGAAAGGATTCAACTATTGATGAGCAATTTGATCACTTGGCTGCATTTATGCCCATTTTGGGAGATGATCGAAAGTATCGACAGTTTTGTTACCGATCGAGCAAGTAATAGTGCTCTTATTTTAATTCTCAGCCAGAATTAGATGACGAATATACTTGACAAACCAGCAAAGTGAATCCTTTTTCCGCAAGTGAGTCGTTATTTCAACCCTTTAGCCGACCCATTCTGCCCCCAGCCCGGCAATTTATCTTTATTTTCATTTACCACATGCATACCCTTTCGTGCCTTAACATTTTCTTCCCATTCCCTGCGGTGCCATGAGATCGACTTTTTCCCAAACTCTACCGTATTTGCACGGGGACTGAGGGAAACCATGGAAGACCCCAACCGTACAATCGGCCGATTGTGCAGGGACCTAGTGTACCCTTCTCTCACACTGACCACACGACTTCGCTAGGTCTCTCACACCCGCGCCTTCTGCTCAGCAATTCTTTAAGCCGGCGATGTTCCTAAGTGGTCACCCATCCAAGTACTAACCAATCGAAACGTTGCTTAGCTGCGATGTCCGCCGGAGCAACATCTTACTCGTTTTTTTTTTCAAAACATGTTTATTTAACCATTAAATATATACAGAACGAGGGTACAATATTAAACTTATTGACCACGAGAAAAACATGAGAAAAACGTAGATTCATTATATATGAAAGAAACCAATTTGTAATTGGTGAGTACATACGCACAAGCACGCTTCGCATCACTGGAGTGTAATGTTATATGTGTGTGGTGGTTCATTGGCTTTGAGGATGTCAAAGTCAGTGACATATTTGTTCAGAATTTTTGTTTTTCGTTTTAGAGACCAGAAAAATGGCGAGGAAAACTGGTCAGAGATATTTGGGAAAACATCTTACTCGTCCAACCCTTACTCTCGGTATAGTTCAGAAATTTTTTTCAACTCTCTAGGGCACCCCTACACATACCAAAAGTTTTCCAACGCCCATCTGACGTGCGAAATAATTTTTAATTTCACCGGGGAATCCCCTAAGCGGATGGTTGACTGCAGGGAATTTTCAAGATAGGCCACAACTCGTCTATTTTCGCGGCAACAATTCTGAAGATGAAAGTAGATCATAGAGGTCCTGGGTGTAGAAGTGTGGAGGAGACAGCAACGGAAGCGGACATGGATTGAGCGTAGGTTAATAACCGAAACGCCCTCTGGCACTGCTAGACCACTGGCATTCGGCAGTTGGAAGGGCCCTATACTAGGGGATGGAGAGGGTCTATAGTTGTTCGACTAGCAGCCGGAAGGGCTACAATTGATGAGGCTAGGAGTTACATTTTCGCGGCTTCAGGTGTGTCTTCTCTGAGCCCAGGGCCAATTAGGTAGATAACTGACCATCAGAGTGCTCGAGGCAAACAATGGGAAATTTCGGAGCCGGCGAAATTGATGAGATCAACTAGCGCGTATTAACCTAGCCTCAGAGTAAGCGGTGGTTATTCTCTATCTCGAGGATTTCAGTTGTGGTTGGAATCTGGGCGATAAAACTTTGTATTTTCATATGAAAATTGAGGGAAAATGCGGGCAAAGGCGAAAGAGAATATCAATTTTTTTTCTGTCAATCGATTTGAATCAAATCAAAGAATGGACTTGAATCAAATCGAAGAATCGACTTGATTCAGCTGTAAAAATTGGCTTGAGTCCAGCCAATCATCAGTCTCATTTAAGTCAATTTTTTGGTTGTACTCCTATAATTTAATCCTAAGATTTAGAGGAATTATGATAAAAAAAATTCAACTGGTCTCTACAGTAATGACGATATATTACTGTGGTTGCTGGAGAGTCAGGAAATGAGTTGACTCGTGAAAATTGGACTCGGAATTTAACACAGAAACGGAAAGTCACCAGAAGCAAAAGAGAAAAAGAATAGAAGTTGGCAGAGAAAATTTGACAAAAGAATTTTCATTAGTTAAATGACACCTCATAATATTTCTCTTTTGGTCTGATACTGGCCCACAACCCCTTTGATCAATAACACATATTTTAATGGAGGTCCATTCGTATTCACAATCATTCATAGTTTCTCATAACGATACAAAAACGAGTTCACATCCATACGGTCCCATAATAACGATATCGATTTCGGTAATACGATAATCTACTGCGAGTGAAATTCGAAAGGCCTAGCCTACACAAATTAATGCAGTGACGGCAATGATATTGGGGAAAATAATTTTGCAATGTGGTCACATTTTCACATTATATGAATACAGCTGGTGATATTTACGGTGCAGATGCCACCTAGAACTAAGTCTAATGGAAAATTTAATGAGCCATTACATTGCCACACCTATGCAAAATCATAATTCTCCATTTTCCTACTGCAACTGTTTGCGTTGAATATTCATATAGTCGACTGTATATTTTTTTTATTTGAATAGTTAATACCAGCGGTGCTGCTGGTGATTCATATAATGACCGATGTACGTGAATATGGCATAATAATGTACACTTGACAAAATTTTACGTAGTAAGATATTGCAGGACTCTAGTTAATCGCCGGTGAACAAGGAGCGGTAATTTTTTAAAACTCTTATGTGATGGGGTACACACTGAGAAAATTCCTATAAAAATTGCAGGTACTGGAAAATATTGCCTTCCCTCGGGTGTGAACAAATCTAATATTGTTAAGATAAAATTTCTGAGGATTTCTGGTGAATTTCCCCGGAAATTCGGGAGTAATTCACGTTTAAGGTAAGAAAAACGTCGTGTCAGCATTGGAAAAATTTCAGGTCAAATTCTACAAATGGAACAGGAGAAATCCCAGTGCTGACACCGGTCATGACACATTTCCTATGCCGACACCATAATTATTCATAGAAATTTCTCTCTGTGGAGATCGATAAAATTAAAAAGCGTTTTCTCACGTCAGATGGGGATTGGAAAACTTTTGGTCTCCGTAGTGGTGCCCTAAAAAGTAAGAAAAAGGGCCGGACTAAGGGTAGAACAGCCGGAGAAGGGTGAAAATGAGGATTTTTGTATTTTTTTTTAATTCAAAAATGTCCCTGGACCACAATTTTCATTGGGTTGGGGCCTACGAGTTCTCAAAATATTCGGAATTCCATTGACAGATCCCCCGAAACATATTTTTTCTACAATTCCAATTTATGATTTCTCAATGGATCTTCAACGAATGGGCTGTCATGGGAGCCCCAATACTCCCTGAGATATCCTCGACCAATGAACGACCTTCTATCGGCCATTGTCCACCCGATTTGGGCCCAATGATCGCCCGTATTGCAGAGATCGGTGATCTCCACCGAGAATCGTCATTTCCTGGTATTTTCAGATATAATTTGACTCCAAATCAATCTCAGAACTCGACTCTCGTCAATAATTATGTACAATTTTGTTGACACTCAGCGGATTCGGTAATAACACCCCCAGGATTGGCCACGTTCTCTCTTAACAGCAATCAACAGCAGTCTAAGTCGCTGTGCGAGCGATACACGCAATATCCTATGGGTGGCATTAGAATCATGCCGAGCTTTATTACCCGACGGAAAATTATACTGCTCCATAATGGTGATGGCGTGAGAGGCCTCACGCACTGAAAAAAATTTATAATTCTGTCAATCAAGTCTTCTCGTAACAAAATAATTGAAAATTGGGGAGAAAATTTATGGAGACGTTGAAAAATCCTTTTAAGTCGACATTTTCTTCCGATGCAACAAAATTCTATTTGATGTTTAAAAAAATCCAATGAACAATTTTACAATTGATTAAGTATCAATTATTGATTATTTTATCAACTAATTAATTATAATCATTTCAAAAACTCTCAAATCTCGAAAATCATCTAAAATAACGAAATCCTTTCAAATCCAATCAACAATTCCAATGATGTCATTATCTCATTAAAGGCGTTTCATGAAATCGGCGAAATTACTGGTAATTTAAAATCGTAGAGTTACAAAATTTCAGGATGAACAATCCCCCTCGGTCTCTTTGTACTCAGATTCTGGTAATTTTTTTAATTAACAGTGGATGGCGAATTAATTGAATGTCTTCGACCGTCTTCACAGCAAATGAGATGATGTAACGGTGAAATTGATAGTTATAAGACATTAGAGTCATGTTATATTACTTTCACGAGAGGTTCGATAAAGTTTTCGGACACCACCATCGGTTGTCTATTTTTCGTTGCGGTTTCTTTCTCAAGTAACTCACGGCAATGTACCACATTGAGACTAGACGGGTGGAATATCCCCAACTGGGGCTGGAGAGTTTTCACGGTAAACTCACCCTTCAGTGTACCCCCGGACATCATGCGATCTGATAGATTGAAACTGTCAAACTTTATGGTATCAAGTTTTCGGGGCTCGTCTTTGAGGTTTAAAACTTTCCCCTCGTCATAGATGCATTCCAAATCTGACGGGAATATTCATATTTGGATGTAAATTGTGGATAATTATCGCAAAGTTCCCCTGGTATGACTTCTTAAGGGTTTGTCTAATTAGGGAGGTAATGATAAAAAAATATGTAAGGCACTTAGGAAAAGAAGTTGAGGAGAGACTTCCAGTTGAGAAATGTCCATTCTGATGATGGAAAGAGGTAGATCCAGGATTGGAGATGGAGCCTTCGGATAGACTGAGAATAAAAATTAAATTCCTCTGTCAGTGAAAACTGTATTCATTTTCCGATATGAAAAACCGATTTGAGCAATAATTTCGTTCTACATTTGCTGAAATTCACAGCAGTATTTTTTCCCGGTGCATTTTATGCTGGTTTGGAGGATGAGCACTCAACAATGCGGCCCACTCACATCACCCACGCATCGAGAGCCCCCGCAAATGGCGGGAATGAGTAAATGTAAATACGATGAGTCTCGAAATGAAATGTCATTACCCAGTAATTATCAGAATTCCATTCACTCTTATTCTATTAAGCACCCCGTTATTATTGATGCATCAGAAAGCATCGGCTATGTACCATGATTTCGATAAAAGTGAGCTTTAAATACAACCGTCTGCTAAACCTCTTCAACTAGAAAAAAACCACTTGATTTTTAATGAATTCCCCTTCCCTCCCTCAAAACTAGAGACATCGTTTTTCCGCATCAAAGAGGGTTCCAACCCTTGGTACCAATTTACAAAGTTTTGTGAATTCCCAGAGGTATGTGAAGCGCTGAAGCTGGACAACGAGTTGAAAAAAAAAAATTGGCAAAGTGAGTTTTTCGTACTGCAAGGACGAAATGTTATGTATTTTTTAACGAAACTCCGGACTTCAGACTTGTGACTCGCTCGACTGATAAAAACTTCATAATAACGTCGTTACATTAACGCGAAAGAATGAAATAACGATTGCTAATTTTTGCAGCATTTTTTTTTTTATGAAGAGTAAATCGGATTTATACTGTGTTATGCTTGTTAACAAGTATTTAAAATTCCAACTTCTACATGGTGTGACTCGCGTGTATATAGGCATATGCAACCTGCTATAGAATAAATTTCAAATGGAATGGACTAACGAGGGTTGCTATTGTGAAAGTGAGTTTGCAAAGTACATGGGGAGTTATTCAAATGTTGCAGAAGTCTCCGAGGAAAGTTCTGTTGTGGTTATTATTTATATTATCAGGTCGGTAAATATGTATCCGGATAGAGAACGCGATTTTTCTGACAATTTTTACTGGATTTTTCTCTTCGTGATAAGAACCCCCATTCACCCCATATATTTTATATCTGAATTTACTCACCTCCTGCACACGCCTCTGAACGATAATTTTGTGCCACTGATTATCGTCGAATCGTATTCTTATCGGTTTGATATGAAGATCCAATCGACCATTGGCCAATGTCATGCTGACTGCAGCCCCTCCGTCTCTCAGTGACACTGTCAGGTAATCGGCTCCTTCACCTGAAGGCAGAATAAATAACAAATTAGGATATGTTTAAGCAGAAAAAAATTTGAATGTGTCAGTTGCTATGACATTTTGGGTATTTTTTCTTTCACATTATTCAGGATTTTTTAAAATAAGTTTGCTTATGTTTGCAATGAAAAATTAGTGTTTTTAAAAAGCTTAGAAAGTGTCATTAGAATTTTTGCGGAGGTGACATTATTTTCCATTTTCCATTCCATGAAAATCTCTTAAACAAACGGATATAACGTTGTTTGTCAGCACATATTATTTTTTATAAATTATAGAATATGATTTGATTAATTTAACTAAAAAATTGAGTTTCCATTCTCTTCTCTCTTGAATTTTCTATTATTATCCTAAAATTTGAATTCAAACAAAAGATGGTAAAAGCTGTTCGTAGTTGACACGAGAAATTTCGGCAAAAATTCAGTTCAGTGTTCTTATCTCACTTTAAAAAATCCCTATTGTCTTACAATTTTATTGAATTGAATAGTTTAAGATTATTGTTACCAGAATAGAATAGAAGTCCATTGTGTTGCCTTGTCTTGAACTGAAGACTCACAGACTCCTCCATACTGAGAATGGGGTCACCCTTGCTAAGGTCAACCTTAAGATACTCGGTGCCTTTGAATGACGCCTCCGAGGGTACCTTATCTGTGATAAAAAAAATAATAATAATTCATACACCTGTGCAGATAGATACATCTTATTTGGCTATCATACATTGTACACTTTACACGTAAAATCTATGAAGTTGGGGAAAAAACTCTGAGACTTTTTAATCTTCGACTCAAGGAGATATCTTATGTACCTTTTTCTTTATAACTCTAATCAAACAACAGCTAAATTCAATTTTTTCTAGAAGCAATCGAAGCACCTGCTACTGTTATTATTTACCTTGTCAATATTAAACTCACATGGGAACTATTTATTGACATTTGCCTATTTCCCACACAAATATTGATCCACTCTCTCTTCGATACAATAAGTTGTGTCGTCTGAGATGAGTTTTTCTTGGAAAAAATTATACGAGAAAGTAATGAGTTTCGTTGAATAATTGAATAAGTCCTCGCTTTTTTTTGTGGCGGTATTTCATGACAATGACTCTAGCTCCCTCACCAGGGACTTGGGAGAAACTTTGAAGAAAAGGAAGCGCATAACGCGGGACGAAAGAAGTGGAGAAAACTTGTGCGAACGATATACTTTCTCGTTTCAGTGAATTGGTAGAACTTGGAGGAAACGATGTTAAGCACAACTCTACATATAGATGAGGGAGAAAAGGGAACGGACAGAGTTGAAAAATGGATTTCAAGTAGAACGCGAGGTTCCGTGTGGAGTGACATTGATTGAAATTTTTATTTCACCGAAAATTTATGATAGCGATATCACTGACGTGTAACAGTACCTGACAGCCAAGTTCATCCGTCAGCCGCGTTTGATGGTCGGCGAGACCGAACGCGCGGTACGCGCCATTATTTGAATTTCCCGCCTCAAACACATTGACCAATGAAGAAAAAAGTCTTAGGTATGAAGTTCGCCGATAGCCTATTTTCTTAACTTAATATATGTTCTTGTGTTTTCTGGTAATGGATAGGAAGAGTAGGAATTCCGTCCGCCGAAGCCGCTGGGTCGGTAACTTACCGACCAAATCAGTCGTCTTGGAATAATTTCGGTTGCCGTATTTTTCGACTAATTACAGGACTAAAATAAAAAATGAATGGAGGAAAAATGGTACCAAGAATGTACTGAACCGACGTTTAATTTTCGTCTTGAAAAATTCAGCCGGATTTATTCTCTCCTGCAAAATAAATATGAAAATGGATTCGCTTCTTTGAACGTTGCCAACTGTGCCGGCTTAACTCGAAGTGCACGACGTATATATCAAAGACGTATTTTTCATTCAGTGTCGCTAAATAAAATTCTCGGGGTCTTAATATTGAACAGCGGTCGATTTTAAGCTCCTGTAAGCTTTCTTCCCTCACATCAGTTGAGCAGGAATTCTGGCTCGCGGGTATTTTCTCAGTCAACCTCACGATATTCTTCCGAATGGGGAGAAAAACATGAAAATTTCACGCTTGACGGAAGTATATGAACGATCCATTGTTAAATAAAGTCATTCATTCATCTGTGAAAATAAAACACACGGCTGCTAGTCCATCTCAATGAAACCCTATCATCACCCATTAATCCGAACTAAGACTTCAACTACAACAATCAAAGGTACTCCATTTGGATAATAATCCAGCTACCGCAGATTGCACTTTCCAACATTTCTATTAACTTAGCGCTGATTATATACTCTCCCAAGTTGATGCTGGTGCTCCTTGCAGGCGTCCTTAATTAACCATTCCTAATTATATTAAATCAACCTTTTTGTTTTCCCGAGTCCAAGAATGGATTGCAGTTTATACGCACGTTGGCGTGAACTGGTAATGCAATTATCGTTAAGTGAAGAAGGTAATCTTCACGAAAGTTGTAAAGAATTAACGATGATGCCGATAGTGTATTGCTTTCGACCCTTCTAAAGTGAAAAAAAAAAACATGGAAAGTGGGTTAAATGGATAAAATGCCTTGACTCCTTGAGCTCTAATTGATTTTATTTTCAGGACTTGAGTTACGGAAATTAAGTGCATTTGGTAATCCAGTTATGGGACTTGTTTTTTTCCAATAAGTTGCTACTTTTCAACTTCTCGATGTGTATGTGTCAATGTGGGCATCCGAATTATCGCTAATGAGGTAAATTGATAGGTCTTTACGTAACTCAGAGCTGATCAGATGTTGGAACAGATCGGTCCAGTGTTTTTTTCGTTTTTTTGCAAAATCTCATTAGGTTTTTTATTGAAATCTATATTCTCGGGCTCGTTGATTACGAATATGATAACGGTCATTGCGAAATCAACTCTCGCCGATTTGTAACAATTTAAATGTTTACCCTGCGATTTTATTGCAGAAATCAATTTCTGTTTTCATAGAGTGAAATATTATTATGTTGATACTACTTTATTCAACTGATTCCTACTAAACTCTGCGAAATAGGCGAATCGGGAAGGGCATAGTGAGGTCCCACCCCCTTCAAGGCCCCCAAATTCGGAAACGAGGGATCAACCATAAGAACCTTTTACACCGCACCCCCAGTTTTAATCTCATCGAACTACACTCAATCAATTTGAATAATCTACTTCAAAATCTTTTGACAATTCTTAATAATTGCAAGGGTTGCATACAGCTCCTGAGACTTTCGATTTCCTTCCCATGCGCCTCTTTACAAATTGTTTTTTTTTACAACCTCAATCAACTCAAGCTACACCAATCGGGTCACTCCAATGTACCTTCGAGAAATAGTGTTTGTAGAATTGTCGGTAGTTTCTCAGGTTTATCTTGAGCAACAACTTCTTACCAATCCTGACAGCTATATGACTCAGCCCCTTAGTGTGGAAAAATAGTAGACGGTGGATCTTTGGTTCCTTGTTATTGGTGTGTCGGGTTATATTACTAGGTCGGTGACAATCGTGTGGAGCTTAATGTCGTAAGTCGTTGGAGTAAACGACTACCTTTGAACGTGAAAATGGAAAGGGGTGGCACAAAATCCTATATCTCACTGACTGAAGATAGTGCACCATTTCTTCCGGTGGTTTGGCGACATCTTTCTTTTACTATTTTCACATTCCACTGATTCCTGGGTGTGGACTGTGATACTGGTGATATTTAGATATTGTGAAAAATATTATACCAGTCAACTATCATCATCTCTTTTTATGCAGACCATTTACAGATAAGTTTCTTCGTGAAGGTAATCTAGGTGGTCCTAGTTTCACATCCATTAACTTTCAGTTTGAATATCACATTCTGATTTTATACTCCTTATGACTCTAGATATGACCAAGTTGAATGAGATATACTTATGCCTGACCCACTCATGTCATCGACTTGCCTTTCTCCTTCAACCGTCGCGTGTTATCCGATAAAATAATACGCGCGCCAATAGCTCGTGGAATTGTGGGAAACGTGCGACCAGGGACAAACACGAATATCTGACTGAAAATAACACGAACAAAATAAGAATGGGTAAAGAGAGGGGAGAAAAATGGTAGAGTTAACCCAGTTCTCTGGGAATTCACCCAAGTTGTGGATTTTTTTTTTCTCGGAAGCATATTGAACCGGATTCTTATAGTTTCTCACAAGAATCGTACAATGGATTCTTCGGCAAGGGACCGACCTAGACTGTTCGATTTTCCGAAAAATTCGAGAATTTTAACAGACAATTTTGGAAATTTCATCATTGTTGACTGGTCCATTATTGCAAGAGTTAGCAGCGAGGCGCCCAATCCATTGGCATATCTCGTCGACAGTGTCCGTTCACGCCCGTTACGGTCCAATTTATTATTAATATATTTTGCCATGAATTTAAGATGGTGTCTGCCGTTGAGATGGACTAGGTGGATAGACACATTGGGCCCCGTTTTTCTCGTGGATATGTGGAACATTTTGACGTTGCTATTAGGCTAGGGTAAGCTTAACCCAGTGAGCTAACAATTTAACTGTATCCGGGTGGGATACGTCTCGGAACATGCGTCCAGAGAGCATGTCAACTCCTAAAAACCCGCTAAAAGGAAAGAGACCGGTAGCGGTCGTGTATGGAAATGCACTACCAGGTTACGTGGGATTAGGTAGTTAGCATTAGTTATTGGTGGATCTCATGAAATAAATAAATAGAAAGCAAAAATCAATCTCATTCTCTTCTGAGTGTTTATATTTTAAATTGAAAAAACATTTTTATGGACTGGAATTCTGAGAAGTGTAAGGTATGGTGTTTAGGTTTGATTTTAAGTATGTAGACAAAGTGGAATGACTAGAACTCTTTGAGAGCATGTGACTAAAAGGCCCAGGATGTTGTTTCCCTTTGTAAATCTAATTAGTTCCTCTAAGGAATCCGTACAGAGCGGATGTGTCTTCCAAGCACAATTATTTGAGTTTAAATTATTTCCAAAATTATTATTTCAAATAACCCATTTTCAATAGTTATGTCTCATGTGAGACATGTTGCGGACATGCATCCAGAACATGTCCAGAGATTGATCGAGTGGATCTCTCAACGCGATGAAGGAGAGATACAACTAGAGATTGGAGGGGAGCCTTGTCGTCTCCTTCAATCCTGAGGAGAGAAGAAAGAGGTAGCTGGGTAAAGTACACTTAGAGGGATGGCCGCTGGTTGGTCAGTTCACCATCTTGAGAGAGGAGAAAAGATCCAGTGTATGCAGAGTGCACTGGGTGGCTGGTGGGGCTTAGGGAGCAAGGTCGGATCAGTTCAGCATTCAAGGCGTACAGAGCACGAACTGACTAACTTGCGGTCGTGCAGCCGTTTAAATAGCTGATCTGCTGGGGAGGGTGGGGGGCAGCGTTCTGTGGTGGGGCGTTAGTAGCCCCCCACTCCAATAGTATCGAAGCGCCAATGTTCAGAAGTAGAAACTAGGAGCGTGGGTAAGGTAGGGAAGACTTCAATGTAGATTAAAGGTCATTTCTGGGACGACTATAGGGCATCCCAATGGGCCCCTATTTAATTACAAATTCTGGTGGGGCGATCGGTAACTTGGAACCGGTAACATATTCTACCTGCAAGGAAGTGCTCATTCATGCTGAATGTTTGCAATGACATCATCTGACCTGGGGATGAGTTAGAACACTACCAAAGTCCAATTATATTAATCCACAGTGACAGTAATGAATGATATAAATTCTGTGACTTGTAAAAATCATAAAATAATTGCTCAACATATTCCCTAAGAATCAGACGGTGCCTGCTGTTAGTCCCTCACATAAAAGTTCAAAAATATTCTGATGAAACTCCCAAAATTATCTTTCAAGTCAGGACACGTTATCACTTTTTTCAAAATCTTTCGAAATATTCGAAAATTCAAATCGCCCATTAGACCCAGAATCCTTCATCTACTTCCGTGAAAATATTGGTAGTGAAAAATCTGGCGATAAGTATTAAAATTCAAGATAGAAAATTTAATCTCAAGACCACGTACTCTTCGTCGGCTTTTCACATTTGACGTTGGCGTAGAAAATTGTCAGAAGATTGGCGGGCAAGCGCATGACTGTCGCTCGACCAATGTTATTACGTTCGATCGTTTTCCACAGTGCGGTCTATAACATCTGTCAAAGTATATATACCACCATGTCTCTATATATATAAAGAGACACGTTGAGATGCACGGAAATGTCTGGCAGCATTCTACTCCAAGGAAAACCTGTCCTGACGCCTCACTCCATCCTTCTTCATTCCATAATGCCTCTCTATACATCCATTTTGTATACTTTGGTGAAAAGAGATGGAAAAAAAAATGGAATGATTTGAGATTATAGATAGGGTTCTTTCATTCCTATCAGGCGCTCTTTCAACTGTCATATTCGAGGGAGAATTGGATGGTAACGCTGGATGCCTCAGCGATTTCTTCCACAAGAGATTTTTTTTTTCTTCCAATAACTTCACGAGTGACAGAATAAAATATTAAGTGAGACAATTTAGTGTCTCGCCGTTGATTTTTACAGCGACGAAAAAAAAAAAATTGCTAACTTGTCTACAGATTCACACATGAACATAATACCTAGCAACTATGAGGTATGCTACAGACGGTGATAGCCTGCGATTGGTAAATCCCTACTAAAAAAAATTAATGTACGGGAAGTTATATTATTTATTTTTATGAGTTTTTATTCAATTGTTTTCGTTAATTGAATAAAAGTTGGTCAACTCACTGTATTCCCACGACTGGTTATCCCCAGCACCTGCCGTAGGTAGCACTGTGCTCCATGCCTCTATGAAAATCAATGGACGAGAAAGAACATAAGAAACAAAAGATAACAATGACGAATGATTGAAATTATAGATAATTGTTTGTGTATAGAATTGATGATTGGCATATGTGTACATGCTCGAGTGGAAATTCACCTCAGGTTTACATTAATCTCGCACCAAACCCGACCTGACGATGGACCAAAAAGTGATCAAATAATTGAATCAGGCCCTTATTACAATTATTTGGTCACTTTACATCTACAATTTATTCTATTTAAATGTCTTCCAGAAAATTGTTCGACCCGCCTTAAGTTCATGTCTGGCAGTAGAACGATAAACTCATCATCATATCATTGAATTTCATCAAATCTGCTAAAATTGGCGAACAATTGGTGGTGGATAAGTTGGACTCTGAGACTTTGTTTTTTATTTTTTAATGCGAATTGTTTAAAGTTCTTCTGTGAAATATTTTTATCAACAAGTATGACTCCCTCCTAATTCTGCTACTGTCAAACACCAAAAATATTTTCCATTCATTGTCAATCGATGTTGAGATCAAGTCTTCATTTATGAATGTAAACAAACAACTGCCTCTCGGCGCAAAATAATTTTTTGTTTATAATAGCATTTGTGTAATTATGAATGCTCTTTTGACGCAGTCCAACTCCGCTTCAAATATTTTTAATTTTACTGAGAAATTTTTTCGCGAGGTCTTCTCAATGAACGAAAGTTGTCCCATTAAACTTGCACATTGAACAAATAAAAGGAGAATCAAAAAAGCACGCAAATACAAGGCTTCCATCCGGACGAAAAAAAAAATCATAGAAAAAAAGTTTGGGTGAGTTGTTTTCATTATAGAACCCTTTCAAGCCCCTTTTAAAACTTTATAAGCCTTATTCAAACCATACTAAGCCCGATTTAAGCCACCAAGATAAATGCGCCCTTGCCTCATTCTATTCCACCTGAATGAGGTGTGGCCTGTCCTGTAGGGTGGGAGGTACGACGCCAGTGCCGGGTCAGCAGGACCACTCGCAACACACCAAATTAATTTTACCTGCACAGGGATACTATACTCGCCCACTAACACCGTTACATTACTGCTGGAGTTCAAACGGCCGCGCGAATAAAAATTCTGTTCAGATCGCTCTCAGTCACTGGTCAGGATATAACATGACGGTTTTATCACATGTGTAACGCTTCCATCTTGGATGTTACATCAGGGCACCCCTTGAGGAAAAAAAAACTGGTGTACGGAGACCCTCTGGGTGAACGTAAAAGTTCGTAATGTGAAATTGGATAGATACAGGCAAAAGAAAAAAATCCTTAAGGCCCAGTTGGAATTATTTGAAAATCGATAGATAATCTTAAACTGCCATTACAGATTGGGGCCAAAATAATTATTTGATATCAACCAAACCCAATTATCGGGGTTCGTTTATTGTTAGCGTAGGCTAGTAATTATGTCTGATTGCAATAAAACCATTAGTCCAACAATTTATTTATGATAGCGATTTATGATCATCTGACCCTGTCCAACCGGACCGTAAATGAAGGACTAGATATACTTGATTTAAGTGTAAAGTATACACTTAAATTGAATATATGTTATACTTCATTCTTGGGTGTGTAATTATGAAAACAACCCTTCCAGGTTATGGTGAACAAAAATGAATAAATAGATGTTTTATTTTCACTTTATGGTTTCACACCTTTTACAGACAAAAAAAAATTTCTTAAGTAATATACGTTGTACTCAATGATACAAAGGACCTCAGTTGTATGGTTCACCGTATATGAAATCTACTTTATAAAGTCTCTAAAAAGAAAACAGAACCCCTTCAAGGTTATGGTTTTAATGTTTAATTGTGGTGCAGTGGAACTTCCGTCAGTGTCCACTGTCGGGGGTTTGGATCCTTGGATGGGCCACTCATGAAGGTGCCCCTCTCCGCCAGTGAAAGAGCGCGAGCCCCGAAAGTCGGAGAGAGACATGCAATGGATAATGGTGGGGGAAGAGCCACTCACAAGCAGAGAATCATAGATAGTCGACAGAGGGGGTAAAGGGAGGGGGGTTGGAATAGTGGGGGAACGATTCCCCTCATGCGGTGGGACTCGGGACTTATTAAAGTTCCACTTTATATTTGATTTCCACTAGTAAAATCGATAAGAAATTAATTGTCGTTCCAAAAAAAAAAATTAGACAATGTTCTTGTCAAGTCAAGATAATGAAATACGTCATACATTGATCCCATAATTTAATTACTTCGATTTTGTCCACATGTTTATATTATTTTTATCATCTTTCCATTCCTGTTTATCGTCCTGTCCTCACTGAGAGAAAAATATAATTTTGCCAATTAAAGATTCTTTTGACAAAAATTGAATGCGGATTTTCCAATGGAAATTTCGAGCACTTGTTTACCCCCAACAAAAATGATTGGCAAAATTAAATTTTTCTCTGAGTGTTCATCCGCTCAAGAAAATCCTATTATCGATGACAAAAAAAAAACTTCCCCTCTGATCAGGTCCAATTTGTATGTTCTTTGACTCGAGATCTAATTTATGGAGAATGTAAATTGAATGGATGGAATGCAACTGAGTGAAAATGACAAGAGCGATTGGAATGGAGAGGATCTCTTATTAGTCCTCACGACAGTTGAAGCAGCTTCACGATAAAGCTCTCCGAAATACAATAATAGAGAACACTCACGACTATATTAAAAAATTTATCCGGATAAAGTCGTATAATTTGACGAATAGCCAAGTTTTATTTCCAGCGTAATCCTCTCTGTATAAAATATATTGAGGGCTGAATGGTGGGGATATTGGCGATATACTTGAGATTGTACGTCCCAATTCGTTGGTAGAATATTCTGTGTTCTTATAAGGTTATCTTGAGGCTACTGAGAGCTAATAAACTGTATCGGGAAAGTGGAAGGGATCAGTGATGAGAATTTATGATGTGTAGTTAAGTGAAGATATACGGGGTGTTACGGATTTATGTAGAGATGGGGAATCGATTGTATTCTTTAATGCCATGTAAATGTAATTCTTGTGGCAAAACGCTCCCCAGAAGGGATCAACCTACACAATGGCATTTCTTAAGATTTCGATAAAGATGAACTCAGTTTGAGGGCAAAGGATTTTATCATGAAATGTCAGACGTTAAGAAAATTATGCCATATTTTCATCGAGAGGTATTCAAGACGAGGAAATAGACAAAAACAATCAAGTCTGAGAAAATAATTTACACGGAAATAAATTTTCAGTAGTAATGTCACTAGTCATTCAAATATATCGGATATTTTCCGATAGTTTCGTTAAATGAATTGAACATCAACCGAAATTCTTCTATCAGTGTATATCATTCATGTGAATAGCGTATGGGGAAAGTTATGGTAATTAATATTTGAAATTGTTGTTCGTTTGAAGTTTTTTTCCGGTATGTTTTTCCTGTGATTTTTAGGTGGACTTATATGTGTACGAAGGCATTTTTACAAATTTTTTGCCCTTGACATGATTTTGATTGGGTTTTTGCGACAGAATTAGTTTTTCCGAAGTTATTGAGACGTGGACCCGCACGAGAGACGATTTATAGGGAAAATCGCGGTGTCATTGCGTGTGGTAATCACTGGTAATCGCAGGGAAATCGGAGTAACCATTGAAGTCATCAGATTACCACATTGGTAATTAAGTGGTAATCATTGGTAGACATTATCATAATTTTTTGTCTGTGTAACTTATCATTTGTGTAGCCATTCTTGGTACTTCTATTTTGGTTTTCAAATTTCGCGCGCATCATTGTTACCAAAGGTGAAGCCAAAATCGCTCCCTCAAGAACATCAGAAATTTTGAATAACTAAATCATTATTAATGGAGTTCGTTTCAGAATAGTACGATTATCATATTTTAATCCTAATGAGTCCCTCTTGGGAATGATTAACCCAAAGAGACAGCATTTTGTAAAAATAAATACTTCTCTGTAGTAAATGGTTATTTTGCATAAATAATTAGTCTTCTCCCTGTAGAAGAAGGAAATCCAAGTGCGCTAATACCACAGCCTATATACAGTAATTGCCAATTATTAAAAATATTGAGTTTAAATTACAAATGAAAACGAAAAAAATTAAACCAGTGAAATAAAAGGTTAATCCCTTGGTGAAATAGTCGTGATTCTCAAATTAATCCTGCAAATGGGGGTGAGAATGGACTGTACATACCGGCACAATTGAAAGGGTGAAGAAACATTTTTGCACTTAAACCTGTGGTAGTACAGCGGACTGAACTGGTGGTGAGGAAGAATTTTCAGGGCTTATAATCTTGGTAACTGGTAATCAGTGAATGTTCCAGGAATCCCAGGATTCACAGAAAGCACATTTCGAGCGGTAAAATTCCACTTCCCGATGCAGGCGTTAGACGTCAATTGTTAAGAACAGACGACTGATTATTTATGTCAATGAATCGCGGAATTGTATACTAGAAGGGTTGAGCTTCCCTCAAAAAATATTAAGTAGAATTTATGGGCTAGTAAAATGTGTTATTAAATAGGGGAGAGGGAGGGTCTAACCTTTCTCACAGAAGTCACCCTCGTAGTCACCGGTGCGACATTCGCAGATTGGACCAGTGTCTGTGGAGATGCAAATGCCACCATGTTGGCATGGGTCTCGTGTTTCACAGGCATCGGTGCTATTTGATGTGATCAGGTTGCGTATGCTCTGCAACAAAAAAACAATACAGGAAATTATTACACGATAAATATGAATATTTGGTATTTGGTAATAACGCTGTATAGCGACTATTAGAAATGGGAGTGTTGTAATGATTTTAAACCTGTGAATGTTATTTATTCTCTTTTATTTTATACACTTGCGAGGAAAAAGGAGTGTGAATGCGGTGCAGTGTAGAAACCAGAGTCGCATGCATAGGGTTTCGTAGGGCTAATTAGTTGAAAGAGGGCAGAATGGGCCGGAATATAAAAAAAAACAAAATCCTCGGCTTTCAAGCTTAATCCGAATAACAAATAACTGAAATAGGCCCATATCGTGGGTTTTAGTCCTCATTTTGAATAACTATTTCGAGTAATAATTAAATGTTTGTCATTTCAATGCGAAATCCAACAATTTTATTGTAATTCATTCAATAATAATTATCATTCATTCCCCCATTTTAGGGTTTAGATTTTTTTGAGATTAAAATATATGTTTATGTTTATATTTTGAGGCTAAAGTATATGTTTGATATATGTATGAGGCAAAATTACATAAAATTGTATCGAAAATTTAGGAAAACAGACGCGCGACTCTGAAAATTTGAATTATTGAGTAATGATCGAACCTAAAAATGATATATTTTATCAGGTTCATCGAAAGTTTTACCAAAATTTTGCAAAAAACAGGCAAAATGAGAAGTTATCGGCAATAACTACTTGAAAACCATTGAACGAATCAACTATTGACTAATGACAATGGATAGAGACCATCAGCAGATATATTTGAGTACAAATAATATAATCGATTCGCTACCACTGAATCCCCTCGAAAGTAAAAATCTGAACCTCCAAAAATCCCGATCTAAAAAATACCAGATTCCATTATATTTTATACCCAATTCCCGTTTACGTGTGTATCCAATTTCGGTATAAAATATATCACACTAAATTCTTCTTGTGCAACCGCGACGTCAAGTGGCGTTGAAAATTTTTCATCACGCACTCGGTGTTTGATGAAAGGAATTGAATACAAAATTACGACGTCAGTGAAGTAATGCACGACATTCTGTCGTTCAGGGTGAAGAATAAGGGTCCATTAAACATTGACGTGTTGAATAAAAAGAATTTTTCCTCGAACATGTTGAAATTATAGCGTCGCATATGATAAAATTTTACCCACACTGTAGTACTCGTCCTTGTACGTCTATTGTTTCCTCAAGAATATTCTGGAGAAGGTACGCTTCGTCCTGCACGAAAGGCTGTTTCTTATACTTTTTATGGCATCAAATGCTCCTGTCGTGAATAAAATACTCCTTATGGTTTTTAACAATTCACAATATTTTTTAACATACCCGAACAGCTCTAGAATTTCTCCCAATGGGTTGTACCTCCAAAGGTTTCCAAGATATACGGATATTGTGAAATATTTGTTATTCGGTCTTTATGAGAGTCTACGTTTCCCATCGGCATTCGTTCAATTCACGAAGCATCAGGGCAAAACCATTCTGGGACCACACTCGATGGACCTCTCGGTCTGATACAAGGGGAAAACATCCTCCAAGAAATATATTCTGTACCTTTCGATATGCTGTTACGAGGACCCAACGAAATAGCTAAATTTATTTAAACAAACTGCAAAGGCCGGAATAATTTGGGACAAACTATTTAGGGCATCATCTGCATGAATACTTTAACCTGATTGGAAAGTGTCAAATTATTAATTCACTCACACGAAAATTGTAACTAAAAGAAGGGACCAATCCCACATGAAAAAAAAAATTTGGCGCTAGGACGGATAAGAGACTAAATTAATAATTAAAAAAAAAACTGTTAAAAATGTGTGCATAGAAGATATACCTATATATTGTATGATATGTATGTATGTATGTATGTATGGATAGATATAGACATATTTTTCGATTTTAAAGGCGTTCTAGCCTTCCGAACAAGGAAAAAACAATAAATATAAACTTTTTAAAGTCGCTGTTCCCCCAGGTCGGTATTTTATCGACCACAGCCGCTGCTTTTAAATATCTTCAGTTGCCAAATTATCCAACTAATTGCATGACTGAGATTCGAAAAATGTATACATAATCAGTTTTATATAAATAAAATTTCGGAAAGTATTGATATTCTATTATGCGCAAGCGCCCGTGGCGTTGATGTCTGTGCCGCCTTTACTTTTCCATTGATAGATTATCGATGACTATGAATAATCGATTACGTCCATGACTCCGCCGTGTTCGATTACCCCGGGAGGGATGTGAATCGCCGACAGTGGGCCGGGAATGGACCAGTATTGGGCGACGCTGGACTAATTGCATAAGATAAATTATTTAAAAATCTTCTATAGTCTTCTATAGTATTGTTTTTGCTCTTTTCAATACAGACAATAAAAAGTATCAGATTTTTCTCTTCGTGTATCAAAATAAAATTTCGAAGAGGATCAATATTTTCTCAAACACTTCCTTTGTGGGAGAATAAAAATACTTGAAAAAGCGTGACATAGTTTGTGCGAAGGTGGATGCCCTCGATAGCGTCGTCCGGTTGGAGTAATTTGGTGAGTGCACCTGAAGAGAAAATTGAAGACGTATCCGCTTTTAAAGAATTATGAAAAAAGCTGTCTATTCAGTATTAATTCTTCATCAAGTTTTTAGTGCACGCTGAGAGATCTCAACCATTCTGGAATCCCCTCATATTTATTTCATCCAATCGGGCTAACTTCACGCCCCCGATACCGAGTGAAATATTTTTACCCATGTAGTATCCGTTTTTCATTCTTCAGTCAATATATAATGAATTCAGTGCATATAGTCCACGGAATTTGCCCTGGTCCAAGGCTACAGTTCTTCCTCACGATTCTGTAGTGCACTCTTTATTCATGCTACCGGCGGTTTGAATTCTCGTCACGTAAAGACAATCAATAGCGTCTGTTCCCACTGGAATGTGTATTCACGTAGAATCGGTCAGGTCATGGTAGGTGCCTCAATACCATTTTTCTTTTTTCCTATTCTCGTGACTTTGATATGCAAATATAAAAAAATATATGTACTTGGATCAAGTACATATTATACTTGACTTAAACATAAGGATATGCTGACTTTTTCAAAAAATTATTTAAAGCGTCGGAATCTGTAGATAAAATTTATTTACACTGTTCATTTGTTATTAAATTATTAACTTACATTCCTTTGAATATTGACACATTATTTCTATGTACTTAAAGTTTGCTCCATTTGCAAATTTGTTTGTTGTGTAAGGAGTACACGTACCCCTCCCCAGTCCAGTCAATAATTTTTTTCTTTGGATTTGAAAATTTGGGCAGTACCACAGGATGTCTGTTATCAAAGTCTTGAGATTCTGCTCCGCGTGAGCAGAACGATATACTGACTCAAGTATATTTTATATTTAATTGAAATATATTTTTCAGTTGATTCTAGTGTATTCGAGTTTCAATGACAATATTGTGAAAATAATGATTTTCTCACGAGTCTATTATCTACTGTAAACAGACTTAATAGCTGAAAAACGTTTATCTCCAATATATGTACTCAATGTTTCAAAAACCATCGCAAGATGGCTGTACTATATTTGATCCCCTGATGACCAGAGGGATCGTAAATCCTCATTACGTCGTACGCCCCTGATATTGTTTTCAACGCCTTCGCTCCACAATAACATCGTCACTCTTTCGTTTGTTTGATGGATCCGTGAATTTGGTGAAATACCTTGTAATAGTTTGTAATAGAATAGTCAATAATTCACGGAGCAGTTATTTTGGAGATGTCAAAAGTAGTCATTCGACAATGAGTGAAATAAAACGACTAAAAATCGACTGAATTGTTAAAATTATGGTACACGGAGCCATTGATGAAAATCCTGTACATGGAATCCTTTTAGTGATCCGTTATTCAAAACTATTTCGTCATTTAGAAAAAGTTGAGCGCACGTATCGATGATTAATATTTTTGGGTTTTTTTATCTATTCATAGTCGATAATAAAATGGTGGGGAAATCAATTTTTTATCGATTTTGGAATTGAAAATCGAACATACTAGAATCATGTATGAAATAAAGCTAAAATAAAAATACTTTATGTTTATTTATATTAAGTATTCAAATATTTTTTCATTTTCGTTAAGAATCATTCGTCGTTTTGTTTACCGTAAAGTTTACTAAACATCAGTCTGATAATTCAGAAAGCGTTAATGACTTGTCATTTCAACTGCGAGTTTTATTTACATTCGAGAATTATATCGAGGAGATGATGAGAAAGTTTTCACTATTGTAGGACTCAACTGAGAAACTTGGAAACTTTATTGAACGAACTTTCATTACTCAAACTTCTGGGACCAAAGTTCAGGGGAAGATGAATACCCATTTTGTCGGGTGGATTCAACACGCTTGTGTATAAATATTGAATTTAACGTTCGTCATTAGAAATTGCTTTAATATTGCTATCGCCTTCACGGATGAGGGTGAAGCGTCGCAAATGGGACTGGAGGAGATGAATGGACATATTTTTACCCAGAGAGACTCTTTAGATGTTCAAAACACGAACTCGAGAATATTGTCGGGCCTTTCATTATGCCATTTTAATTTCGAGGAATTTTATTCAGTGAATCACTACTTTCAACGAATCACTTGAAATATTAAAAAGGGTTTATGAGCATTTTCAGTGGAGATATAATCAATTCTCCTAACGTACAAGACAATTTTATGATCATATATTAATTTTTGTCAAAGGACATGAAAAGAGTAACTGGGATCGCGAATTCTTGTAACACATCGATAATAAAACCGAGTCAGAGCACAACTAGTGTCGTAAATACTTTTTTTTAGAAGGGGTAATATTTGAATAAATTCGTTGTACACTTGCCTTGGACAGATGTCATTACCCCTGTAATGTACTGAGATGTTTTAACAATAATTATGGTAAATTAAGAACAGGTATAATTTGAATGATATATAGATGTGTTCCGATGTGCACTCGGCCTCGTTCCTAGGCGAACTGACTCGATCTCCAACCCGTCATAGAAACTGTCAACGCTGTATTCCTCTTGAAAAACGCTGCATTCGTAATTTGTTGTGGGGAATATTTTGACACTAGCTCGAACAAACGACCCATTGTAACCATCACCGGGGAATGCGGCAAACATTTCGGCCGTTTATGACCTAAACAACCCAATAGACAAAAGGGCCTTGTCGTTGAGTCAGGTCCTTCACCCTGGACAAGGCGAGGGCTAGGGGTACTCTCGAAGGGTCTCTCGAGCAAACCACATCGGATTATCAATATAGCTAAACTTATATCGAGACTTTCACTAAAACGCATATGTTGAAAACTGAATAAAGATCGTGTTGTATAATTAAATAGCAGGAGATATTTATTCTCTACATCATATAAACCAATGCACGCTGACGACGAAAGACAGAATGGAAACTGAAATTTAAAATATATCCACAGATATACATGCGATACTAGTTATAACAATTGTACCCGAATGTATTATAAAGGTCAGGGAGAGGTCAGGAGGTGCAGAGAGCGACTGGCAGAAGTCAATGTAAAACAAGGAAAAATATTTATAACATCAGAGCAAATAAACTGAATAGTAAATATTAATTCTTATCGAATTTTGGAGCATAAATGAGGTATCGTCAATTCATGATCCACATTTAGGAAGTAATAATTTGCTATCAAATATTCATGCTGGTGTATGCGATCGCTCTCAGCTCGGAGATGCTCATTATTTGGAAAATCAGATGTTGCGGTTTCTCAATGAACATAAATACACTGGCCCTCTAGTTGCCCACTCCCAGGGTAATATTAATGTCACGAAACCACAGAGTATATAATATTTGATGACTAAATTATTGGTACGTTCCGAATTAATTGAGAAATTCCACCAAAATTCAGGAACATCTCTGGTATTCTGATCCAATAGAAATGGTCCTGCATAGTTTATCAAAGTATTCAATGGGAAATACTTGTGTGATACCACGGAATATAAATTCACCTCTCGGCAGTGGTTTTCACGGTAAAAACAAATTACCCGTCATCTAATTTGTAGTAAATCAAGACCGTGTCAGGTGTGTTTCACGCGCTTACGCTTCTCAAGATTAAAATCTACCGCGTGCTCTTCGAGTTATTGCAAGGCGCTCGAGGCTGTACATAAAAGCTAACTTGGGCTTATGACTGGTACAAATTCACGAAATTATTAATTGAATTCGAGAGTCGGTTGATAAATTCAGAAGAGCTAAGTGGATGGAGATAAACAAATTCATAGAATAGAAACAAAATTCTAGTTTGTATTTGTGAAACTACAAAAAATTGGTTATTCAAAATAAATGAAAATAAAATCCCCAGGTAGAAATATCAATTGCAAATGATTGATTGGTTTTTCTTAAAATTTTCTTTTAAATATTTTTAAATCGTAAAAAGACGAGAGTGATTTTTTGGATCAAAATGAAAGTCAGTTGGACGAGAAGTAATGATAGGGAAGGATTTAATTAAGGGCCGGAACAATCAAGGGCATCTCATCATGACTAGTATCAAAGTCGAATTTCCAACAGTTCATCATAATTAAGTGGATGTGGGTGTAGAATGTTGCCATTCTCAGTTCCGGATTTAACGGACAAATAAACCCACTCCTGTCGCCTACAGTATCGTGCACAGGGTGAGGATAGGGCATCATTGGACCAGTTTCCGAGTGGTGTTAGGAGGGCCACCAGTGAAATCACTATGGGCATACGTCTACTTTCCACGAGAGCTTAAACCAACGATTTAGAATTGTACTCGACAGTTACACACCCCGTACAATCCCCTCCAGGATTCAAGCTCTCCGGGTTTATTCATCGTCATAGTTCCTATACACTTGTCCGTTGAATATACATTTCTCGCACTCGATACGTTATCGCCTCACCCAGCGTTCTTCAGCATTCAAGACATAAATTTAAAATGATGAGAGGAGTTCTAACCAGGTGAGAAATGTCCATCCCGGCGATGGAAACAAGGTACACGGAGAGAAAAGTCGAGGTGCAACATTCTAGAATACTGGAATGGGTTTTTCTCACACATCAAAATTGCTATGAATACCGTAAATTTGGTAATTAATGAAATTTATTAAACAGCACTATAAAATTTCAAGGTCTATCATTTTTTATTTGATGTTAAATGAAAAATTCATTGAAATTTTTTTGATTTGATAACTTCGATTCAAGACTAATATTAAAATGTATTTTCAACTTGTCGCATTTCAAGATTCATCCAGTATAATAATTACAGCTGATCACTCGATGATTTTAGTAAATGTCCATGTGTTACCTCGTCTAACCTTCTTCAGACTAACATTAAAATGTATTTTCAACTTGTCGCATCAAAAATCAAAATTCCTATCTGAGGTCAGTTTATTTTATTGCGCTCTCCTTCATTTCTGTCTGAGCAATTTTTCGGTAACTCATTATGATTGATTAACGATGAGCACCGAACATAGCCGATTATTGGCAACGTTGGACTTCACTATGGGAAATGTTGCATGGGCCTTTGAATTTTTACGAGTCCGATATAGAAGGTTTCCTAAGCCGATCAAGAAATTTTACTACGTGGCATAGTAATTTTTCTCAGGTCAGCAATCCGCCCCAGATTATAAGGCAGCATAGTAATTTTTACCGGAATCACACTATAAAAATTGTCAGATTTTTCTCTCCGTGTAGATCTAGGACTGAAGATCGAGCCTGGGAGACCCAGGGTGGCAGCAATCTTGATTCCATTGTTGAATCCTACATTGATCCAACTTGAGCCGTATGTGCTCCTTCGAATCTCAATCCAATCTTGAACCAGTCTTGCTCTTCCAGGCTGGAGGGCCCAAGATAGAATAAAGCTTCATTTCATCATCGAATACAAGACTGATTAAAGCTCAGATATAAATTTTCCATTCGGTCCATATAATTATTGGATTGACCAATAAGGTACCTAAATGTACCCAATTATATTCCACTAAAAAACTTCAAGAAGTTATCAATGATAATTAATTACTGGGGGATTCGAGGATTATCAATCAAGCCTCAATCAAAACTGGAAATTCCAACATGAACACTCAGTGAGGTGTCAACCTTCCTCTAAGCTTGGTTCAACCTTGAGCTGATCTTTGAACTTTTCTTGGAAAACCACAAACGATAATTAAATTAAGGAAAAAATTGTGATTCCAAAGGTGATGGAGCTCTCGGCCAAAGCGTAGATTAACATTAAAATAATAATTTCTCCTCTTGATTATCCAAAAACAAATGGTTAAAATACGGAAAAGTTAATAATAGCGGAAAGTATACGAATGCAACATAGTGCTTAGAAAATTGGTTTGAAACTTCAGTAAAGACGTTACAACGACTCCTCAACTGTATCCCCAGAAACTATGTTACAGTTGGTTGTGTTGCCACTGCAATTCTCTGTTAAACCTTCCTCTTGAAACTGCCGAGAACTTTCGTCATATTAGGTTTAATGGAGTGCAAACTATATTTCCAACCTGAGATTTCAGTTCACGCATACACATTACTGCAGTATTTCAAAACTTGCCTCAAATAATAATCACACATTTCATTATCTCTTGTTCCTCATTAGCGCAAAGAGCAGATTATCAGCAAAAATTTTTATTCCAACATCTGCCCATATTTCTGCTTTTAATCCCGGAGAGCATAGAGAGCTTTACAACGAGCTTGATATTTCACATGACGATTAGGTGAAACAACGAGGAGGCAATTATTGATAATTGTGGACATCAACAATTTACGGAAAATCAATACACGATATTCCATTGTAATAATGCCCTGAAGTAGCTCTATCACCAACTGGTTTGAACTCTCATTGAAGAAAAGCGCTTGACCTTGACCGGACTCACCGTTGACCCCAACAATAAGCTGTATCAGTAACCTACAACATCAGCAAAGTCTAGTCTCCAGATTCACCCATTTGCATCAAACCATAATCAATTGGTACCTTCTCAGGTGAATGGGGGTGTTTTCCACCCCATACGATGTTCATTACTCGAATGTTGGAAATTGTTTATTCAAAATTTTGTCTTTCCTTTCGTATCAGCGAACGTAAATGGGCTGAATTCAAGAAGTTGGAAAATTAATCGGAAGAATAACGGACTGATATTATCCACAAGTACAAGCTGTGATGTTCATTGTTGCTTATGACCTTGAATGCGACAAACGACTCCTTCTTAACGCGAAAAGTTGGGTAACCACCATCATGAGTATCATCAAGATTATTGCCAACCGGGGGGTAACTCCGAGGAGGGATGAAATTTCCCGTGGGTACTGATGTTGCGTACTGCTCCGGAAACCTCTGGGTATGGTTTCTCTCATTACCGGTTTTGTTGTTATCAAAGCTAATTGGGGGCATTCTCGGAGATGTGTTTAGCGCTAACTAGTAAAAAACGGTTTCTCGTGAGAAAACAAAAGTGACGTAAATGCTGCAGTATTTGCCCGCATGTGCAGATACTCTGCGGATAGTGTAGGATTTATTGAACGTGATGGGAAGATGTACAGAAAGCGACTACTCGCAGATGATGATAATTATTATATTGAAGTCGATTAAAATAATGTATGTTATTGTTTTAGGCCCAAAAACTGGTCCTTCGCATCCCGTTTCACGGGGTAAATCATAGTTCTCGGGTTTGCATCTCATCTGAGTCGAGTATTGGATGTCCTCAACTAGGATTTTATTTAAATATTAGTTTAAACACACAGAGAAAAATCTGACAATTTTTATAATGTTATTCTGGTAAAAATTACTGTGCTGTCTTATAATCTCGGGCAAACTGCTGACCTGAGAAAAATTACTATACCACATAGTAAAATTTCTTTATCGGCCTCATAAAAATTCCAAGTCTGATGCAACATTTCCCATGACGAAGACCAACGTCGGCAATAGTCGGCTGTATTCGGCGCTCGTCGTTAACCAATCACAATGAGTTATCGAAAAATTGCTGTGTGGTGTTTATATTTATAAAATAGATTGACCTAGATAGGGATTTATAAAAAATTTCTATTGATTTTGCATTTCACCTCAAATAAAAAATGATAGTCCTTGAAATTTTATGGTGCTGTTTAGTAAATTTTATGGAGCCACATATCAGTAATTACAAAATTTGCGGTATTGATAGGAATTTTTATGTGAGTCAAACACATTTCAGTATTTTAGCATGTGCACCTCGATTCTAATGCTCGGCACAGATATTTTTCACAAACTTTTCTCTCCGAGACCTAAATATTACAGTATTTAGTATTTATAATCGATAAAAATACTAACTATTGAGATATCTAGTATTAAGAAAATAAGAAAATATTAAAAATCGAAATACTTATTTACTTGACGAGCACCAAATACTAAATATTGAATTCACTTCATTAAGCTATTCCGAGTCCTAATGTAGACATTACTGATTGAGATTTAAATATTGGAATATTTTAATGAACATTAGGTTCATCAAGGATTAACTATTAACATCAGAAAATGTCCTCTTAATAGTGGAAATTTTGAGGCACACGACATATCCTCTTACAACACCAAGACCTTCCCCTTTCTCCTGTCTCCCCCAGGACCTCAAGGTAGTCTCATCAGTCAGAATGCTATCGTTCCCCAAAACTAAGGCATTACCTCAGTGATACATCATCACCCAATAATTTATCTCACTAGTGCCGTAAACTCCAAGACCAAAATAATTGAATTACCCACTGTCACACGCAATATTGTACGTTTCACAAGCAAACAATCAGTGACATAAATCGTTGAGCGATGCAACGTTAACTTAGTTCATTTCCAGAGTGTTGCACCTTGGTATAACAACAGTCATACATCTGTGTTTACGTTCACTACGTGATTGTGATTCGTATAGTTGGGCCGGTCACTGCGTTGAGGTTTCAATTGGAGCACAATCCTCCAGTCACGATTGAGAGGGTTGGAATAGGAAATGGAATCGTGGCTTGTTTGTAGAGTTGTTTTCAACTGGGCTGTTACATAATATGTTTCGGGTAATAAAGGAAGTTCCAGAGAATTTTCCAAGCACACTCACTATTTTTATGTGTCTTTTCCGGAGGAGCTTCATTTATTGGGAAATACCAATGGTTATCTTGAGAGTTGGAATGAATTCAGGCGGATTTTAGTTGAATTAATGAAGTCGGAAGAGAAGAAAAGAACTCACCTAATTATCATTATGATTTGAACAGCTTGAAATAGCAGATTATGTTATTAGGACGATATGATCTTTTTTTGTTACGCTGGCCTGGGGGGAGGGGTGGAGGAGGGGGTGTAGAAGGGGTTAGGGGCGGTGGAGGGCCTCAGGGAAGTTCGGGGGATGGGGTGGTGTCCACTTGAATAATTGGAATAAATCAAGTAAAAAAAGACTGAAAGGAGAACCGTAATCGTGGTTCAATTTAATTTCAAAGAGTCACGTGTCCATTTGTGAAAATAAAAAGTTGAAAAAAAAGTTATGTGGAGATAGTAATCCAGAATGATACCAGAAAAACATTAAACATCCAGGTTTGATGTATTTTTACCGGATGTTTGGAAGGTATTTTTTAACGATTTAACGGAGTAATTTTCAATGAATAAAACTGTACAAAATATACAGGCGGTGTAATAGAATTTCGGAATGTCGAAAATGTTTTATTTTCCTGAGTTTTTATGGTGGGGGGTGTGGAAAAATATACATTCGGGAAATATGTGAATAGAAGGATTTTGGATTAATGAATATTTTGTGTATAGGTGCAACGTAGGGTGCATACATATCACTTTATGTACGAAGTACATCTGTGTCAGATGTCATGTATTTGAAAACTTGAAAATTTTTGAGAATTTCAATCTGTGCTGTAGACAACAATAAATTACCGAAATTCATATAAAATGGTATTTGTTGACAAAAATGCGGAAAAGGGTCTTCTGGCTCATCGGAAGTCAATACCATGAGTTAAATGATATAATCTGAGGAGATGGAAGTCCTTTTTTTGCAGTATTTTTCGTTTTGATGATCAACTTTTTTATTCTCAAGTGGAGTATCGTGATTACGAAAAACCAAAATTTTCCACAAATATTCACGGGTTCCTCTGCTGAGTGAAGTAATTGGATCAACAACTTGGGATGTAAACCACCGGATTTATTTCGTCGACAGTTCGCAACGAAGTTGAGCATGTTTGTAACGATAATCCACATCGTACTGGTCACTTTGTGTTACTGCGAGGGACAGAGTATGAACCAATCCGGGATATATTCGATTTATTGGGAGACTGTCACACAAGCCATGTCCAATAGGGCTTTGGGGTTTTTTTTATTGACAATGCGAACGTCTTTTGATGGTGGCCAGCCTCCGAAATTCAACGGAAATACTCGAAGCTGTACGTGGATAGAAATTTTTAGTAAAAATTGGGTTAAAAGTAATCGTGAGCTCATTTTGGTGGCGCAAATTAATAAAAAATAACATGTGATGGGCAAATTTTATTTTAGGTTAGAGAAATTTTATCTTGATAAAGATGAAAACTACTGTACCGACAGGGTAAGTTTTACCAACCCTTCTAAAACTATCGTTATCTGTGTGAAAATAATTGGACTGGAAGTGTCAAATTTGCTGTACGTTGGAATAAAATTTTTCTGAAATAAAATAAAAATGAATCGTGACATTAGTTTTGACTCCATTTTGGGGTAGACAGGGGATAACGATGACTCGTGATCCGGCTTCATATAATGGTAGGGTAATTTTGATTGAAAAATTCTCTCCGTTCACGTTCACTTCTACGTTACACCATTAAAATTCAGAGACCCGAGAAATTAACTCTCAAACCTGAAAAGTTTTATTACGAACTGATATTAAACTTTAAAATTGAAATGTTTGGCCATGAGAAAATTGAAATATAAAGTTCCCAAGCTTTTCCTCACGAATATTTCCTTTGTAGGATTTTTTCGAGCACGAACAACGGGACTATGACTTTTTATTCATAAATATATTGTTATTGTCTTCACCATGATTAATGGTGGTTTCATTAGGCTGATGAGCACTTCGCTAGCGCCTATTTTATTCCTCAGGCTAAACAAGAAAATATGTATACGGAAGTTTTTTCCTGAAATAGACCATCAGTGGCACTGAACGTGGAAAACGAGAAAAGACAAAAAAAAAACGGGGAAAAATGAAAGTGGATGAATAGAGAGGGAAAGAAAGGCAGTGTGAAAGAAAGAAAATGAGGAACTCGTGATGGATGGCACCAGTAATTATTTGCGGGGGGGACCATTCCACTTTCATTCTATCTTCTTTTTGTTTCACTTCGCTTTTTATCGTTTTTTTTTTTGCCAACTATCTCGTACTGGCTTCGACTGTGGACTTGTTTCGTGCCGTCAATCCTCTCGTGATCAAATACTCTCGCATTTTTATTTTCACTCCTGCTTTTCAACTGACCCGTATTTTTGGCCCAGATTACATGTTTTTTTTTTCAATTTCTCTATGATTGATTCCTTATCAGATAATTTCATCTGCACTTTGTTGCAAATAATGAAACTTACGATTGTTGCGACTGCACCAGTTTTGCAAAGTTCTAGACAGAAAGAAAAATTTCGAGGCCACAGACAACAACAATGTAAATGTTTAAAGGTCGATTTCGCTGAAGAAATCAATTTCTGTTTTCCTGGAGTGAAAACTTATTATTTTGATGCGACTCTTTTCTAACAATTCGTATTGAATTTCTATGCGAAATGCGAAATAGTGCCAGTCAAAACAATATTCTGTAAAAATTACGGAACAGTTACGCGTTTTTTCAGTAAACATTCAGGAAAGAGTCGAAAACAGTACAAAACAATTAATGAAAAAATAAAATGAAATAAAAGTAACATAAAATAATAAAAAATTAAATTAATGAAAAAATGCGTAACTGTTCGGTAATTATTACTGAATTATTACTGTTTTGGGTGGCAGATTACGGAACAGGCACGTCATTTTTCAAGAATTTTTCTCTCTATGTGGTAATCCTCTTCAGGCAGACCATAGTCTCGAACCACTGAAGACTAACGGAAAATCTAGAAATGTTCGTGTCAGTAGTAATACTATAAGTTTCATTAAACCTGTCACATGTTGTTACACGTTTCCTAGGTTTTCCCATTCGGGGACAAGTTGCCATGGTCCTTATAATCGAGTAGCTGTCAATTATAGCCTCGTTTAATTGGACCAATTCCTGAGGCTTCCACGAGGAGATTCACCCCGAATGGTCCTCGTGTTCCGCTTTGAACTTCCCTACACACCAATCAACCCACATGAGAGGGGCCTGCGACGGACCACACAAATCTGTCTGGCTCGCTCACTTGGTTTCAGCGGGTAGTTACTGCCATCATTTGAGGTCACATGAGAAAATTAAAAGGTTGGAAATAAAAGTTGGAAGTAAAAATTGGGAAGAGAAGGATCAAGTGGATGCACCTCTATCATGAATTATCGTACACGAATCATCGATCTCATGGTATATTGAGAGAAAAATATCGTTCTACGGAATGAATTGATGTGCTGATAACTATTTGAGAGGGATGGAGAGCCAGATGTCCCTAATGATGGAAACAAGGCACATTCAGGATTGGAGATCGAGCCTGGAAGGTCCAGCATGGAAGCAATCTTTATTCCATCGTTGAATCCTATATTGATCCAACTGAAGCCGCATATGCTCCATCGAATCTTAATCCAACCTTGAAAGAGTCTTGCTCTTCCAGGCTGGAGGGACCAGGATGGAATAAAGCTTCATTTCATTGTCGAATCCTGATTAAAGTTCAGACGTAAATATTCCATTCAGTCCATATAATTATTGGATTGATAAATAAGGTACCTAAATGTACCCAATTATATTCAACTAAGATACTTCGAGGAGTCATCAATGATAATTAATTACTGGGGAGTCATCAGGCGATTCAAAGAGTTGATCGCAGATTGTCGGTCAACCTTCATGGAGCCTGGACACTCAGTGAGTTTTCGAACTTCATTCAAGCTTGGTTCAGCCTTGAGAATCTAGGTTCGATTCACCTGGGTCAATTTTCAATCAACCTTGATCCAATCTTCATTCCATCGTCCATTCGCCCCTGGGGATATTCAGGGAGACCAACGGAATGGACGATAGATTTAAATCCCCACGTGATCGAATCATGGGGTTTCTGTCTGGAGTCCTCAGAATCAACGATTGAAGCATTCAATTTAATCATTAAAAGTCCCTAGATATTTCGTATCATCAATGACGTATTCCATTGCCACTACTCATGAACATTGAGTCCTTGAGTAAATAAATAATCCCTCAGTTTTACTACATTTTTCTCTCAGTGTACAATTCATTGAATGTTTTCTTCTCTTTATGTGAGATCCTGAGTTTTCAGTGTCATTCACTGAATTATCACACCCTCGTCCAAAAAGTTCATTGAAAATCAATATCTCTAGGCTTATTCCTCGTCCAAAGTCACTCAATAAATAGGACACACGGTCAACGAGCCAAGTTAACTCGAAAATTATCATTCAACTGAACTATCGATCGTCACCCTGTAATTCCCAGCGTTCAGCGAGGCCAAAAAAAAAAAAAAACCTGACCTTTCGAGGACTCCTCGAAGAATTTTCTCAGCATCGAGCTCTTGGCACTCCGGAGATTCTCGAAAGAGTAGAATGCAACTTGACAAAGATAATATCAACTTCATGTAATGGAATTCCGGCTGCCAAGACTCGCCCCCTCCTCCCACCCCCCCTTCCCCGGGCACTTTGTTATATTGATCGAGGAAGTTCTAATGAAATATTAATTGCTAAATGGATTCAGTTATAAAAGCATTTGGCTAGATTACGCTCCCTGATCCTGAAGCTGATACTGTCGTGCATTATTGTTTTCTAAGTAGTGAATTTGATGAGTGATTGAATTGTAGTACAGTTCCATTAGATTTTGACACTCCATGATTCATTCTAAATGCAATTATTATATTTCGCGATTGATGTTGTGAGAGATTCGCATAGAGCGAAGATTCCAAAAAAATGTTGAATCAAATGAAGTGACGGGAGTTAATGGCATCCGAATGACGGAAAAGAAATGGAGATATGATTTTTCCTTGAATGTCTTATCAGATTTTTAATAAAAAAATATCTGAATAAAATGCAAACGTTGCGGTGAATTTGGAAATTTTGGAGATATTTTATGGCAATCGAAGACGGAAAAATATAGTTGGATCAAGTATATTTTATATTTGATGTGAGTATGTGAGTCAATTATATAAGACCGTATGAATCAAGTTATTTGGTTTTTTTTTTGAGACAAATATTAATAACTACACGGAGAGAAAAATTCCTGATAAATCACGTGCCTGATCCATATTATTGAGTCTAATTAGAAACTCCCACATTTGATATGGCAGGATATTCTATTCTTAATGAACTTCTCATACATAATATGTCTAGTAAAAATGAAATTCTCTTGATAAAATTAATTTTTTCTATCAGTCCACAGTAATTAGCGTCAGCACAAGTATTTGTACTTGAAATAAATCCTGTTTTGTCCCAAAAATAATTTTCTCTGTCACTGTACAATGGACATGATATCGAGTTTGTTGAAGCGACAAATAATATAATCCACTTGTCGAATGAAAACGGAAACTTGATAACTAACGCTGAATACTCAATCTGCCCTACATTTCAATATTGCAATTCATAAAAGGTATAGGGTCGTAGTATCACGTCAACAAGCAGCCATCGGGCAAATCTTTCACTTTCAAATTTCGATCACGAATCCAATATTCTCGCGACTCCATTATTTCCCCTTTGGGAAAAACCTTCGAGCTATCAGGATCTTGCGAGCCACTTGAATTCCGGGTGAAAAGTATGCCACATATCGTGATATCAGCCAAACTTGCTGGACTGCTTGAAAAATTGGAATTGTGAGAAGAAAAAAAAAAACCAATATGCGGAGAAGGGGTCAGTTGCCAATATCCGGACAATGCAGGATGTGGCATTGAATTTTAGATTGAATAAAAACCTTTGGCAGAGGATATTCCATAAACGTGAGGCATTATTTATATATCAAGCGATTGCTGATTCTTTTGTGGAGAAAATTAATCTTTTGAAAAGAGAAGTGCTTCTGATTGGATAAAAATCTATGAAAAATGTATCAACATTTCCATGAAAATCTCAAACGAATTGACTGACAATTCCCTTAGAATTCCTTGGAAATGTCATGGACTTCAGAAAATTTCAGAAAAATGTTAGAAAAGTTTAGGAACTTTGAGGAAATTGTCATTAAAATTCTGGTGAATCTGGGAGCAAATGTCACTAGATATTTGACAGCTAAAAATCAATCGATTCTTCTAGTAAAATTCTTCGTTTGAACATTCTCCTCAAGTATTCCCAAGACTCAGTGACTTGAACACTTTAAAAAAAAAAATCTGCCAGATGCTGAACATCTTCCGCTTCTCCTCAACCACTAACAGATAGTCCATTATTGAATCAGAAGCAATGGCAAGGAATATAGAATATCATATAGAAAATACATCTTCCGATGCCTCGTGAGAAACTGATCGTAAAAGTTAGTCGAACTTTCTAAAACCCGAGGAAGACACTGGAAGCACAAGGTGGTAGCCCTGTTTCACTACCAGAAAACTTTTACTATCGCGAAGACGTAAAACTTTTGTAGGTAAGGAATATGTAATCGATCCATCAAATATCGATTAGCCGTGGAAAGTAGTATGGAAAAGTAGATGGGCTGGGGCTTAACCAAACTCGAGGAAAATTTTACAATCTCTGATATATCCTCTTCTAGAAAACACTGTGTGCACACGAAACTAAGAGATCAAGGTATGAGGTCGAGGGATTTTCAGTGACTCTCAAGTTGAGTTCGTTTTCCCAAGTACTTGTCCTTATACAACGGCACGTTCATGCTGTTTCCAACGGGATCAATCACGACAAATCAGGCAGTAGTTTATTTTTTAACAAAATTGTCAGATAGGAAAAGTTCATGATGAACTTCAGGTATTTATCATCGTGAGTAGTTTCTGATTACTGACTCGTATTTTGTCAATTTTATGAGTTTTGTCGAAATTATCGAAAGTGTTTCTGCTTTCATTTCCACTCGGAATCATATGATTGATATTATCGCAAGACCGATGAAATAAATCGTGAGATGATATGGAATTGGTGGAATAATAGTTGTTATCACATCTTCGATTGATAATAAATGTTTCGGACTTGTAAAACCCAGATCAATTAATATTTCTATACATAAAATGGGGTAATCAGAAACTGATACCAAATTCGGATAGTTGTCTCCTGGTTTGGTGATCATATTGACATGTGGTGACAGTAATGATTGATATAACTTATACGTAGACAGAGCAGTGATGACAAAGTTCCCGAATTTCTTTAAATGAACAGTATGTTAGCTATCAGTGATCAGCTATCAGCTGAGAAAATCAAACAAGAGTTTCTACCTGAATGTTGAACCACTCTATTTTCGTGATCAGAAACTGCTTCACTTCGCGATCAGAAACTCCTCGACGCGTGAAACTCATCAGAAATTGCCTCAAAATTCCTCAAAACTGTTTACTATTTAATGTTTAACTCGATCTAATTCATTGATAATTATTAATAAATATCCACAGTGCAAGTTGGAACAATTTCCAGTCAGAGTTAATTGACCTTTTGTTGGGCTGAATTGACCTTTCTCTCTCATAACTGGGCTTAACTCATCAGAAACTACAGCAGTTACCTTAAACATTACAATAATATAATTTTTAAAAATCCGCTCTCTCGTAGATTCGGAGATTGAATCAAAATTCATCTGAACGATAAATCAACTTATCTCGGTTTACCACTTCGCTACTGAAATAATCTGCAGCAATATCGGTATAAATTTTCCATTTCTTGGAAATCCTATGGTAATGAACGAATATAATACAACACCGGAGGAATATACAATAAATACTGAGTGAATAGATCTCCACTGAATGCTCGTTTTCACGGCTCGATGAAAATCCGGCATAAATCCATTTGTAATCCTCCTTTTAGATATCAATGCTTCATCATTTATTTTATCACCCGAGGTTTATCCCTCGATTCATAGAATTTTCTCCGGATTTCCTCATTATTCCGAAATTCACCTTATTCCTTTTTTTTTCAGGTCGAGGGAGTGGACTCAGGGCGATTAATCTCTGGAGATATGATGTTTGACCCACCAGTCGTTGTGGGAAAGAGGAAGTTCAAGGGATGATGACTACTATCGCCAGGGCGAGGGTCCGAGTGCGGTTCAAAATACATTAAGGGGCATAAGAAACGACCGTAAAAGTCGGGAATGAGATTTCAGTTTTATGGATGTTATTTTGCGCCCAATTTATTTTCAAATTTCAAGTTTACAACGTCGATAAGACAATTTCCATTTTATAATGGTTTGAAAAATCCGGCGGGACAAGAAAATTGACTTGTAGAAATTGCATTTCACATCCTCTTAAATTACCAGTTTTGAATGCATAAAAAAAAATTCTCCCAAAATTTTGCTCTCCATAATTTGAAATATCTATATCTCCGAAAATCCCTACGTGGGATGGATGATTAAGACGATCAGTGGATAGTATTTTATTTTATTATTTATTTATGTTGCAGAAAATTCGTTTCCAGTTCCCGGAAGAATTTACAACTGACCATAATCCGAGGGCTTTCAGGGGATATTTTCTTTTATTTTTTCTTCGAGAAAATTGTAAGATGTGAATGAATTGAAGGGATCGCCCTTCAATGAATTAATTTACGATTTAATTAACATAATCACTTACGTTGCCAGTGATTTAATTTACGAGCTTGGCATAAGTCATCATAGTGTCAAAGGAAAAGTGTTTGCGTGATGTAACAGGTTTATTACGGTTGAGTTTAGGATTTTGGGGATTCCTGGGATGACTGAGGGTGGCCTCTGTGGCTCTTTGTGGGGTGACTTTTCTAGGGCAAAGGTTGCTCAGTTTAAGCATGGGTGTGAGTGATAAAATGATTGTCCTTTAGACGAGAAAATTACGAGTGGGTCAGTTGTGAGTTGGAGTTCGGGTTTAACAGATCATCGATGCAGATGAAGATTAATATTTGTGAAGAGCCTAGTAAATATTTAACAAATGTGCGCGAGCACTGAAACAACTTCATTCAAATACTTCTTTCATTTGTCAATACTCTTCGTATATTGTCTAGTTAATTAACAAAAAACACGAAAAGAATTTTTGGATAAAAATTCGATCTCCAGAGAACGAAACGTGGGACGAAATTTTTCACTGCAAATATTTCCCGAAGTTTTAATGTTTCACTGGCAGAATTCAAATATTTTTCATTGTCATTCAACGTCAACAGACAATGCACCATATCTACATTTTATTTATTTAAATTCTATTGGGACTCAACCACTGAAAATTCGAACGAGAATTACAAAAGATACGAGAAAGATAGAAAATCTAATGGAATAAATGGAATTGAAGAAATAAAAATGAACATTTACTGGCATTACCACCACCCCGGTAGATTGCCACCTCCTTTTGTCCCCGTCTTTCTTCTATTTTTCATAGAAATAGTCGCGAAAAAAAAAAAAAGATATAGATACTTCCTGTGGTGCCATTATGGGAGCGATAGCGCGGCTCGTTTGTTCCGACTGAAGCTTCCGTGCGACTTCTTCCTCAACTGAAAGACCAATCCATACGACTTTTACCAGTTTACTCTTCTCTTTTCATCCCTCAGCCAAACCCTCGTCCGTTTCTCCGTCACTCAGAAATTTTCGCGCAGAAAGGAGTACAGAAGTACCTAAAAGCATCTATTGTTTCGCGAATGGAGTGCGATGATGTGACAAAGGAGTGTTTCGATTATTTCTTGCGGTTGAAGTAGATGTTTCCTACATTTGAATCCCTTTGCGTTATTGATGGAAGCGCCATACAAAAAGATATGGATTTCTCTTATCAGTGAAATGAACCATTATAACCGACTTCAATATTTCCGGGATAATATTCAGCGTAGGGCGTTGAGAATGGGAAAAGGAATGAGACCATTCAATCCTAGTGCTCTTCCTTTTAACATAATAATGTTATGAAAAAATTTCACTTCTCATCCATTGCGAATGATCTCGATGGATTTGGATGGATGACAATATTCATGCGCATCCGGAAGTATTACAATGTATCGGAAATGCACGAGTACCGGAAAATGCCGGTCGGTTATTCATGAATTTGATATTGACATTTTTTTATTGGGGTTGAGACATTAATGAGAGTCATATTCATATGGGGATTTGTTGACTTTTGCATTAGGGAGGAGTATTGGGCCCAAATGGACTGGTCGGTGATCAGGGCCGCGATGAAAGGGCGTTTTTTAGCCGATACTACTTTATGGAGGATTAGGGCGCCGGTATGAGGCCTTTCATTGGTTCATGACGCGTTCGTTCATCGTCGGGGGGCCGATTAAAGGCCGTTTTTTGACCGATGATACCTCGGGGAGGATTGGGGTCCTGATTTGACGCTTTTCATTGGCTCATGATACGTTCGTTGATGGTCGGGGGGCCGATCAAAAGCCATTTAATATCAACGGTCACTAAAAAGTTATTATAACAATGTAATATTGTTACTAGACCACACTGAGAGAAATATATAACTTTACAAATTAAATATTCTTCCGACGAGAATTTTACGCGGATTCTCCAATGAAAATTTTGGGGTATTTGTTTGTCCAAAACGCGTATGGATGGCAAAATTAAATATTTCTAACTCAGTGCATTGGTCGTCATGGCAAGCGACGAAAAACAATTCTCATAATTTTCGAAAATTAAAGTTCACCAGCGCTCTACTTCGTTAATTGTGATAGTTGTAGAGGCACGAGGAAAATTGTAATAACCGTCGTAAATACCTCGTCATGCGATAGTTGATGACGCTCACATGACCGTACGGTTCATGTGACGTAACTTGCGTCTCTATTTGCCGAGGTTTATGCACGTTACAGATTTCATACTTGTTAAAAGGAGAAAATATACTTCAAGCGAGTATAGTTTATACGAGAATTAAGTATTTGCATAACCCCCTCCACAATGAAGCATTTTCTCACGCTTCGCCATTTTGTTGCCGTTGCGTGAGCTACCGGACTCCACTTATGGCACACTAGAAAGAATGATTTTTATTGAGATAGTTTTTTTGAAACTGGTATCAATTGGCAAAATTAATTTCAAATATAGAGACATTTTTTTTTGCTTCCGATGGGTGCTGTGTTCTGATTGGGGGTTGCGCAGACATTTCGCAAATTGCAATTGCAATTTACATCTTCAGGGCTATGGCTTCGACTCTCTATGAGTTATGAGCTCTGATGTAGCCTCAGAATTTTTCTCTCCATCTGCGATCATGAATTATATATTCTTTTTGGCTTCCGGATGAACGCCGCGTTTTCGTTCAGCGTTGTGTCTGCATTTTCAGGGCTATGAGCTCCGATTCTGCATCAGAGCTCCTAACCCATAGAGAATCAGAGCTCATAGCCCTGAAAATGCAGACGCAACGGTAAATCAAAATGCGACGTCCATCCGGAAGCCAAAAAGAATATAATTTATGTTTGCAGATGGAGAGAAAAATTCTTAAAAAATTATCGTGCCAGTCAAAGCAATATTTAGTCAACATGACAGAACAGTCACGCACGTTTTCAGTAAACCTCCAGGAAAAAGTTCAAAGCTCCGTAAAAAATATGAAACGTTGAGTGAAAAAATGCGTAAAATTTTTCCTCTCAATATCCGAATGGAATGACGAAATTTCAGTCATCAAAGAAGAACATCCTTTGTTGACATGTTCCCGGGTGATAGAAACTTGCTGGTGGACTGCGAATTTATCTGAATGTTGCTTTTGTATCTGTAAGATAGTTTCCCACCGAATTTGTATTCACAAAACGAAAAAAGCTTGCAAAGCAGCTGAGGCAAAGGACTTTCGGGTGTTTTCTATATATATTTATGAAAGTCGGCAAGAGATCGACAAGCTTTGATGGGTTGCAGCACGTGTAATAAAAGATACGTCATGTTAGCTCTAAATTTTATCTCCAACAGGGAAGGTACACGCTTTCATACCAATTTTTTCCCTCATTTTCGTCGCCGGAGGACTGGAGAATATGTGTTTCACAGCTGATCCCCTGTTTTTTGACACAGAAGAAACTGTCATGGAGAAAAAATGATCGATGTGGACCAGAGGGGGGACGTGACATTATCTGGATGGGATCGATGAGGGGGAGAGGAGGAGGGGTCACGAATTTTCCCACCATTTTCCACCCGCCGTCAGCTCAATTTAGTTTGCGGGAGGGGAACCGTATCCGTTAGATTGGAAATTGGAAATTGAAAAAACTGTTGAAATATTTCTAAATATCACTGAAATAATTTAGGTGGAACACTTCGTCATCTCGTAAGGGGGTTGGGGGTTGAATGATTGGGCCTGAAGATGTCTTACTTGTACTGATCTTTAAAAATTTCAGTGGTTTTTGTATAAAATTTTGACGAAGTCGACGAACATTCATCATGACGAAGTCCACTAATCGCAATCACAATGAGCTACCGCAAAATTCCTGTGTGGAACAGTAAAAAATAAAGGAAGGGCCAACAAAATAAACTGACCTAAATACAAATTGTTAAAAGGTTTTTATCAATTTTTCATTTAACATCAAATAAAAAATGATAGACCTTGAAATTTTATAGTGCTGTTTAGCAAATTTTACGAAGCCCCATCATTGATTACGAAATTTATTAAAAAATTTACGGTATCAATAGAAATTTTCATGTGTGAGTAAAAGACATTCCAGTATTTTAGAATGTTGCACCTCAATTCTAACACCCGGCACAATAATTTTTCCCAGATTTTTCTCTCCATCTTTTTCTGGAACGTTTTGAGCTTTTTCCCGAAAGTTCACCGAACGACTGCTCAACTGTTCCATAATATTTACTGAACCTTGTTTTCCCTGACAAATTACAGAACAGCCACGTAATTTTTCAAGAACTCCTCTCCCTGAAGACAAATCATAACTCAATTTTCTTCTATTCAAAAAACGACTCCATAAAATTGTAATCAGTAAATTGAAGAAACTTTGGGAATACATCTAAATATCAGTTGAATAATCCAGGCTGAACGCTTTGTGAATTCGTACACGCCAAATCCCGCTGGTCAGTTTGAAGCTAGTTAGTAGTTTGATAACTGGCGCTGAGGTGAAATGCAAAATCGTGAATTTCCCATGAGACTGAAAATGTGCCTGAGATATTCACCGAGCGTTTATCAAGTACCGGCTGAGTGTATTTCAAAAGTGAGTGAGTGAGATGAAGTAGGCAACGGTACAGAGGCGATCAATAATATCCGGAAATCATTGACGCCAAGATGTGCCCTAAGGTAGCCCCAACAGAATTCAGTCACTGCGTGATCGAGGGAACGTGAAAGGGTTAGTAATTTCCTGTCCCATAAAGCCCATTTCCAACGGAAATTTCTTCTCGACGATAGAAAAATAGTTGATTCAGGTGATTTTACTCCTCATAACCGCTCCAGTCACTGATAATGTTCATTAGAAAACATGACATTATTGATGGCGATGAGATGATTAATAGACGTACAACTGGTAGGATGCAATTGAAGTTGAGAGAACCTAACGACAAATGGTTCGTATGTTCATGTTGTCTCAGGTGTGTTCTCCTCATCATTTCAATCCGTCCCATTGCCAAAACAGACGACTGTCACATCGTCAAGGCTTGCGTATCTGTTTGTGGGAGTGTACGTCAGGTTGGTAGCATGTGCGATGACGTCATCGTGATAGTACCTCTCGTTAATTACGTTTCAATTGTGACGTTGTTGGTGGAGTGTTTGAGTTGAATTCAATTCGACTGTTTAAGATTTTGATCGGAATGTTGATTTCATCGAGGGAAGATAACGAAGACAGTTGAACTATCGGGAAATTAGGCTGAGGGAAACCCTGACGAATCGAAGGGCGTTTGATTTATGACGCTAGGCAAATTCTTTTTCAAGATATCCGTGGAAAAGGGAAAAGTGATTCCGAACCCGGGCCCATTTCGCTCTAGGAGGCCCAGGAGTTGAGAGAAACGCGAAAAATAAAAAAATCGATTTTAGAATATTCCCAGAGCCCTAGAAAAATCGTAAATCGTCTCACGAGTTGAATGCCGTTGGCTAAATCGTGATATCTATATTATTTACTGAGATATCGGGAAAAAGGGGTGATCCCAAATTTGGGCCACCCCTTAGCGTTCCACAGTTTGTGACGTCACCGGAAATTTTTGGATAGGATTTTGGGTTCGATAGGAAGAAAAACCCGGATTATTCTCGAGTCTCGGCCCACTGTTGGCCACTCCCCATCTCCTACCCGAGTAAGGCCCCTTCCTTTCCTTACGTTTTGTACCGCATGATGCAAGAGACTTGACGCTCGCCCCTGACGTAAGTGATATATTTTAACTTTTTTAAAATCATAATGATATAATCATAATCATAATTATAATCGATATGACACGAACGATTCAAAACTTAGATTGGAATGATCGCAGTGCTGTCATTCAGAAGGGAAAACAACACCCACCGCTCGTGCCGAAATATTAAATTTCAAACTTACTGAATGAAAATCTTTCATGCAAACCATCATTTTGCTAATCTGCTAATCTCTAATGCCTTTCAAACAGGGTACAAAATCCCTAATGACCGATGTTAATATTCAAAAGGTCTCTGAATTGTTGAAACCCTTACAATATGACAAACAAAGTTTAAACTCACGTCAAATCAAAAGCAGTTGGCTCACAAAGTTCCCTTGAGTCACCTATATTGTTCAGTAGTATAGACCGAGTGTGAGCGAACAATATAAAAGGTGAATGGTGGCTGTGAGACGGATGGAGGACAATTAATCTTCCGTCTACTTCCCTCAATACCGCCCTCTTGTTAGTTTCCCTCCCTGAGTACCTAAATTTAGATCGATAATCTTCAACGTAAAGCGCTGTATTGTTCCAACGACACGAATCTAACAAAAACGTATGATTAAAATCACGATTTATTTGATATATCAATTTTATCAGGAAATTGCGTCAGTTTTTTTAATTTTTAATGATCATTAACGGTTAACTATGGAAGCCCATTAGATCAGACGATCAACCGTTTTTCACCGAAGTCGTGTATGATCATTGCGTTACGTGTAATTAGATTTTTTTTCCTTCATTTCTGTCAATTATATTTGTCGTATGTTTCTGAATGAGACTGAATCGATTCTATTTCATGAATGAAAAACATTGATTTCTGCTGAATTTTAAAAAATGTTTGTATGGAGAAAAATATTCAATAAAAATTACGTAATAGTTTGATAATTCCAGAGCGACATCTGGTGGAAGAAAATTGTACGGAATTTCCTGGAATTGTTTCGTCCTTTTCATCAAAATTAATTGTCAAAAAACAATTTTCCTGTTATCAGGTAATTAATTGGTCAATTTCTGGCAAATTTTACGTGACAACAACCGCACTTTTACGGTTTTATAAACACTAGCGTCCCCGGTGTCGCAGCGTTGATGTCAGTTTTGTCTTTGCGTCTTCACGAATCGATTATCGATTGTCAAATGATCGATTATTATATTATATCGATTGTCAAATGAACTGGCTCTCAGTGATCAAAGATTTGACACTCTAGAACCATTTGACAAAGTGCCCTTGTTCATTAATTACTTTCTGTTTCTTCTCTGGTTCTATTTATTAAAACCATTCTAAACATTTCGGTACTGTTCGGAGAAAAACTATAAAAACTATAACATACTGAGATTGACTGAAAAGGGCTATAGACAGACGATTAATTTTTGTCCACACATCCCAAGCCCTCTCACCACTCATAATTATCAGTTCTATATTCTCTCCATTCATCTGCAGGGTTTTATAATCAATCTAAAGCGTGGAAGGGAAAATATTGAAAAATCCGAAAATAGTATGAAAATCTAGAGACCGAAGTACATGATATAGATGCCGGGAATACCGTGGGGTTTATTCCCCTGGAAACCGAATCGATCTGGGATGGCTCTGTCGATATCAGCCCTCACTTCCTGCTGCGTTGAGCCCATTCACTCGGAAGCTCATATTTTGAGAAACGTTTACAATTCATGACATGTTATTCACACAGACCTCTTTTTATCCCTGAACTAGGTCAATAATCTTTGGATAGAATTTATCGGCTCAGTATTTTCCACTACAAGCCCACTGAAAAATTGAACGTGATCGTACACCGAATCTCGATAATAATTCGTGAATAGTTTCATCACTGACCAGAGTGACTGACAAGGGTTAAACAAGAAGAGGTTACCAGGGGACATTCTCAAAGCCAGCCATTAATGTAATGGCCCGCTCCATCATTGTCATTGTCCCATGTACTCCCGAAGGATCGAGCTACCTTCTACAACTACTAACACAAGAGATCTGGGAAATACTGTATCGTGTATGAAACCGATATTCTTAGAGTGGATTCAGCGTAATGACAAGAGAAAAAAATGGCCATTGTACAGAAAGATATATTCACGCTGAGAGAAAAATATAATTTTGCTAATTAAATATTCTTCTGATGAGAATTTGAAGCGGATTTTCAAATGAAAATTTCGGACATTTGTTTGTCTGAAATAAAAATCATTACCACACAGGCTGGGGAGGATGTGAAACAAAGAAGAAACTTTTGTAACATCAAAGAAATAACAATAATAAATAATAATGATTACACACATCTTGTGGTGCTGGCGAAACTTCAAAATCCAAAGAAACAAATTGTTAATTAGACTGAGGAGGTCTGCCTTTTTGACACAAGACTCTATCATTGTCGTTGGTTAATGATAAATTTAATAATCCAACGTCACAGCAACTCCGAAACTAATGATAATGGAGAATGATTGACAGTTGATTATAATTGAAACGAAAAAGTAATCAGAAAGACAATTTTCTTCCCTTTCATTTTCAAAGTTTTACAGTCATGAAACCGGAACAGGACGAAGACGAGAAGACGATCTATAACTCGAAACTGCGACGATACTTCTGAGAAAACCATGTCGTGAGACGTCTAGTCCCCAGTCCTAGTTACAACGCCGACAGAGAAGTTGAGTATAAATTGCCTTGATAATCAAGACGTCGGTGGATAATATTTACTGAACGGTTTGGAAGAAAATTCCACCATCAGGAAAAAATTCTCATATCAAAAATCGTCACTCGACGTCAACTGAAACTTTTAATCCTTCAACCCATATATTTTGATTTTTCCATTACGAATATTCGATTATAAAATATCGGTTCTATTATCTAATTATACGAATTATACGAAAAAAAAACAGAGCAATTATTACCGTACACGACGATAATTTCGGCTGCAATGTACAACAAATTCTACATTTTAGGGACAAATGGCCCTCATATTTGTTCAAATTTTGTAAAAAATCCCTCCCCATCTCATATTTGTCTCCATTCAACATGACAACGAAGTGGAAATCGAAGTGGCTCCACAACTACACACTCATTCATTAATTAACCCCCATCATCCCCCACTATAAAATCACTTTCTCCCTGCAAATCAATCCAAAGTTCTTCAAAATCAATTTTTCCTGATCAATATCCCCCTCCAGTCCGCTATGAATTTCCAATCGAAATCCCCGAAATCCAATCGCATCCACCGAAAATCTACCACTGAATCTCATCGGGACCTTGCCCTTGTCCATGATTCCCAAGTCATGAAATTCCTCAAAGAAAATCACCGACGACTGCAGCCCGGAATAATAACAACAGTCCTACCCGATTACGTATGGAATCCACGAATTGAATTCACATCATAACCTCCCGAAAGGCCACTGAATAGTCAAGAAAAAAAAAAATCTGAAAAATCCATAACCTAACGACAATTTGACGGAAGGAAAAAAGTGGAAAAACACGTTCAAGGTCACCATGACAAAACCGGGAGACGAGACTGTACCTACCACTCACCCCTATTCCCCCACCACATCACTATCTTGGTAAAGTTTCCCCGGTTTCCCCTGCCACGCCCTCACCTCACGTCATATTGATCGGCTGAGAACCCCTACTCTCTCGACCTCCGTCGTCTATTCTAGCATTTCCACACGCCCTCTCGTGCGGAATACCCTCTGCAGTGTTGCCATATATATTCTTCAATTATTTTTGTATGAAACTGCAGTCTTACTTTAAAATTCCCGTTCTATTTCGTGCAAATCTTCGGTGATTACCACATCAATGAGCCAAAACAAACGACTAAGTCATCTCCCAGTCTATAAATAAACCCTTAACTTGAAAAATATATAAAAATCAAATAATCAATCGTCGATAGACATCACGCAAAAGCGATTATCACCCCCTCCGATCCCATAAATCTTTCGATTACCAATTGAAACTCACTCTCGCGAGCATTTAAATAACCCCTGATACCACCCCCACCCCCTCAATTCGTTAGAAAACCCGCACACATGGCAACATCGCCCCCACCACCGACATCACCCCCTCTGCTCTCTCTTTTCATATCTACCGTCGTCGCATTGCCTGTTCATTTGAAATTCCCGCCACGAAAAACTGTCTCATAGTGCAGCGCCTTCACCCGGAATTTCATAAAAACAAGAAAAAAAATAGCGGAATTGTCGCTCGATTTAAACTCAAGGTCATAAATGTTTACCGAATCGATAGCTTACGAAGCACAAATTTCCAGAACGAGCTATTTTGATGGGCTTTCCGGGAATCGTTACAAATGGTAACTTAATCCCAATACTGACATTAACTAATCTAAACGATTCTCGAAACGATCATCAGTCAATCAGGTGAAATGGTGGAGTATTTTATCAAAGTTCACGTGAATGAAATGGGTCAGAGGTGAGAATGGTACTTCCATTTTGTCGTGCTCCATGGAAAAGACACGAAAAAGTAGAGCAATCATTTCATCTTTCCTTCTCTCGGTTAACCCCATATATATCCAACTCTTTCTATCCAGCACCAACAGTATTTTCCAGGCCACAGAGCATTCAGTGTTTCTGGAATGGTGCAATACGTGAGTCCGTCACGAGTTTTAAGATGTCACGTATGCGACCTTTCGATCATACCTCACGTGGAAATTTGTGAATTCGTAATAGAATATTCAGGGACAATTTAGATTATTCAATTTGAACAGGAACTTCCCCTGGGAAAATTGAATTTATTTTCTTTGAACGAGTTTATGAGGTACATGGAATGGTTTTAATCAGCTCTTACTCAGTTAAGGAATTAAAAAGTTCAGGTGGATTAGGGTTTTTTCCGGGTGCCTTTCAAATGATTTAAAATTCATTGCTCCGATACAAATTCATGTCGGCGCATGAATTCTGGTCTCAACGGTTTTATGGGCGAAAGGTGGAGGTATGCGCTGAGATACAAATTCCAACCGGGGATTGATATTCTTGACAGGAAAAAATAACTTCGTGGATGGTAGCGTTCCGAGGGAGGGCGTTTTCACGTAGTTTAAGTTCGGTTTTTAATGTTATTGTTATGATGAAGTAATCGAATTGGAGAATTGACCGGAGCCTGATCCAATTATTTGGTCACCTTTTGATCTACCGGGGGTTTCGGTGGTGGCGACTTTGGTCTGAACCGCATCGGGAACTTCCACTTGGGGAAGTGGCAACTCATGGAAGTCACTTATGATTGTGCGAGGGAGGGGAGGGTGAAATGGAACCGTCGTTTTTGGAAAAGGGAATCCTCTGTAGGAAAAAATAAACATCGCATGTGTCCTGAGAATTCCGAGAACTGGACGGATCCGTTTTGCCCTCTCAGTCCGTTTACACCACCCTCTCCTCCCATCAACATAACTTCTATCGACGTTTCGTGTCCCCGATGGTATCAGATTACCATCGTAAAGATACCGATCCCAAGGACTTGTTCTATCGATTCAGCCATTTATACACAAAAATAATATCACTCAATCGATCACAACCCTAATACCTTCTGACATCGGTTTCTACTCATTTTTAACGAACCAAAAAAACAATTTTTGCTCTTCTGAACAAAAATTCTCTTCGAAAGATGTTCGGAAGAATTTTCTCGGGTGAATAAGGACATTTTTCGAAGATGTTTTAATGATTTTTTTGAGGACTTCGTCAGGAGATCTTCAAGACAAAAATTTTTTCACGTGGAGAAATTAGATTGAGGGATATTTCAATTAATATTGAAGACTAAATGAATCTCTGCGGTGTTGTGTGCGATGTTTCAACATCGGAAACAATTCAAAGAATTGAATAAAAATATAACGACTTCCCTCCATTTCAAGGCATCACCATTCCCACTCTCTTTTGTGGCCAACTTTTTCAATTTCTTTTATCCGAGAATTGTTTTCAGAACGTGAATGGCTTGGAATAATTCATCCTAACAACTTGTGTATTTCTGTGTATCTGTACATGGAGAAGAGTCTTTGTGTTGGGGTTTTCCTATTTTGTTTGTGTACATTCGTTATTCAGGAAAGAGTCTCATACGTGAATCCATTTGCTGTATATGTGCCTTTTTGTTTGTTGGATGAAACTTCCGCGAACAGTGATACAGAGTTGAAATGATATTCGCATTTTTGTGTCAACAAATTGGTGTCATTCATCGCTGATGGATATGCGCAATGGATATTCAAAATATTATAGAATTCTAAATTGGATTTCTCCGATGTAACATCGTGATGGCAAATTAAAATATAGCAGCAACAAAAATAAATGTCTAGATATCTCACACCTTTCTAGGTATCATTCAGATTCCTTGAAATTGATTTTTTCGTGTCAGACCATTCTGGATGATTTTCAAGTCAAATTGTTAAATGTCAAAATCGAACGATTCCATTGCCTTCAGTCGAAAGTGGAAAATTGAATTTCAGAGACAGACGACTATATATATTTCAGAGTGAGACTTAATGCGATTTAACTATTAAAAACCCCTAAATATTCAGTTTTCAGTAAAAATTTGATAACATTCCAGATTATTTTTAACGGTATGAAGATGAGGATACCTTAGTTTATCCAAATTTACGATCTAATATGAATATTCGACATCAAATTACATTAAATTTTTAATGACACGATGTTCTGCAATTTTAGTGGAGTCTCACACCTCTCCATTAAAAAAAATACAGAGTAAAGTTTTTTATGACCGACCTATTTCGACTGTATAATATATAATGCTTAACATATAATGTATAACATCTTATGTATCATATATTATACATACGATTTTATTTTGATAAAAATTTCCGGAATTGAATCAGGAAAATTTTGAAATTTTATATTTATCTTTGTACATACGAACAAAAAAAAAATAACGAATCGGATGTTGTTTCATCAGATCTATATTGAATCACCCTTACCCCATCCAAAATCTAGATCCACCCAATCCGTGAGGGCGAAAAGCAAGAGAACTATCTTCGATTTTTATCTCACCTTTCGTTTCATATTGATTCACCGGCATTCCATCACGTTATCAATTTTGCAGGTAACAGAAATGGTCAAAGTATCTACCCAATTTATGTAATACATAACAACCAATCATTCACTTCAATTTCACGAAGCGAACATTCCCGGAACAGCGATGGTATTTCCCAGAAAATCCAATTGAATACCTTCCACCATCATCGTTGGATATTTGACCTTTAAAACCTCTTCAGGGAAAGCCATTGAAGCTCGTAGTATTAATACCAGGTATTCTGTACTCGCTGGACGTACGAGACCAATAAAATAACACGGAAACATTATAAGTTGCTTGAAGTTGTCCAAAAATTGCTGGTTGAGTGGTAAAAATGGAGTCTTACGACGGCAGCTGGCGTGACCGGATACCCCCGACTCATCGACATTTTCCGTACTCAGCCCTTCGGGGTTAAAAATAAAACATCCGAAACGATTTGGAATTCTGATCATTTCATTCGGCAAATGCGAGGATTTTTTTTTATGAGTATTCGGTCGTGTTTTTTAGATGTTGGGTTCAAATTATTTGTTTTTCACTCATTTTTTAAACTTATCAATATGTTAGAATATTCTATTATATTAGAATGAGACATATCATGCGAGGATTTTCCTTCATTAGATGTTTGAATCAAATTTAAAGAGCTTAAGATAATATTAGGGAATAGTGATTTTGCAAAGAAAAGTTACTCTTGGAAATAATGGAAAAAATGTTCAAGAGATGGTTTTCTTGATGGATCCAAATCCTTGACATCATCAATGGTGTTATAATCAAGAGGAAGATGACTTGATCAATTTTTTTCAGATTTTTGTACATATTCTATAAGCAAACATATTCTCGTCTTAATTCTGAAAAAAAAAAACGTGAAAAAGGGGGAAAGAGGACCAAGGTGTATCCAGTCTAGATTCTCAAGGTTGAATCAAGTTTGGATGAAGTTTGAAAACTCACTGAGTGTCCAGGTTCGATCGAGGCCCCGATCAACCCGTCGATAATTCTCCAATGATTAATTATTATTCATAACCCCTTGAAGTATTTTAGTGTATAATTGGGCACATTGACGTACGTTATTCATGAATCTAATAATTATAAGGATTGAATGAAACATTTACGTCTGAGTTTTAATCAATTTTGGATTCGACAATCAAAGGAAGGTTCATACTATCCTGCTCCCTCCAGCCTGGAACAACACGACTGTTTCAAGATTGGACTGAGATCCGAAGGAACATATACACCTCAAGTTGGATCAATATAGGATTCAACGACTGGATCTTCCTCGTTTCCATACAGAGAGAAAGATTCTCAAAAAATTACGTGCCTGTTTCGTAATCTACCAATCAAAACAATATCCGGTAAAAATGACAGAACAGTTACGCACTTTGTCCTTGAACCTTCAGGAAAAAGTCCAGGACGTTCAAGAAAAAGTATGAAACGTTCAGGGAAAAAACCTTTAACTGTTCCATAATTTTAACTGCCAAATTACTCTAAAGGCACATAATTTTTCAATAATTTTTCTCTCCCTCTATCATCAGGATGGACATTCCTCAGAACCTGATTCAATGATTCCATCTTTTTTCATCAATCGTCAGTTCTACTTGCTGAGACTTCAATCCAAACCTACGCTGAATTTCCACTCGGATTGTTCACTCACTCGAGTTTTCGCGCCTCAATAACGAAACACCTTTGTTTGAACAAAATACATATCCCCAGACTCAAGTCCCTATGCGACGATCACACCAGTTACACTGCCTTGTACAGATAAAGCACGTAATATGCAAGAGGCAGAAGCCGAGCGCGACTTGTCGCTGCTTTGATGTGCTGGAAGTGTGGATGAGGCGATTAACCCTACATCGACCCCTCTTATTCGGCCGTACCTATTCTCGCCATTCTACTCACTGCACCACTTCAAAAGCAACTTTCTAACAGAGGGTCCTTAGAAATCTCCAGAAATCATTGTCAATGATGCATTTACCCTTCCACCCAACGTTCCTGTCACTGGATCGATGGAAAAATGAATTTCACTTCAGTAAAATTATGAAAACGAAGACAATCAGAGGTCAGACCCATTTGACAGAAGGCAAGTGATCATTTCTTAATACAATCCCACCCCCCACCCCCCATATCATAAGTAAAAAGCTGTCAAAAAAAAAATGATGTCAGTCCAGAACTGACATTTATAATCGAAGAAAAAATATTTTTCAAAAGTATTTCTTCAAGTCAAACTTGTTAAAGTAGTGTCTCTACCAAAATATTAGAGCTGTACTAATGATATAATTATTATATTGTACATGGACCTGACAAACAAATTATCATTTTGGAAATTGTCCTAGTTTTTGATAAAAAAGAAAAAAAATGTCGAATAGAAGATCCTGGCTGCTAAAATGCTGGGGAGAGGGGCGATATTGGTAGCAGAATTATGCGGTTACTTCATTTATCATACCTCATTACGTACAATCTGAAAATCTACTCCAGCGTAGGGTGATGTAGCTGGATTTTAGCCAGAGCAATCCAGCGACTATTGCGTTTGGACCCCGACCTCACCACCTGTTACATTCCCGCGCGTATGTGATTCCCTGTTATCCTTGACGCTCAACCAATTTGCCAATGCGCTATTCCAATACACATTCTATACATGAAATATTTGGAATCGAGTGATCGCACATTTCGAAGATATCCGGAGACGCTTTCGGCTGATCTCCATGTGCTAGCGATGATCTTTTCCATCCTCATGACTGGCGCCTGGTCCTTATCATGTGAATGAAAGTTGAATAAGGAGGAACGGCTCTCAAGAGTTTTGTATGTATTATACGAACAGAAAAGTATGAGAAGAATTGCCGTGTTCGCGTGGTAAAGTGGGTTTAGACGGTCTTTCGAGGTGATCTGTACCGCAAAGAGTTGGATAAAATCCTGGTGCATCGGTGGTTCTAGTAGAAAGTGCACGAAGAAATCGAAGAATCTCGGGATTTTTCCTTCAACGGTTGGCGAACAGATGGGACAGTGTGACTGCCCAGGTGAGAAAGGTCCATCCTGATGATGGGGACAAGATTTTTTTTTTTTTCAATTGGATCTTTTGGAAGTTAGACAAATTTACTGAAGGCTCCAATCCACCTTTTTGGATCCACAATAGACATATTGATTATCAAACTTCAGTAAGTTTTTTTCAATTGGATGTTCGGGAAGTTAAATAAATTTACTGAAGACTCCAATCGACCTTCTGACATTCAGGATTGGAGATCGAGCCTGGGAGACCCAGTGTGGAAGCAACATTGACCCCACCGTTGAATCCTTTATTAAACCAACATGACCAGGATAGTGTGAACCTTCCTTTGATTGTCGAATCCAAAATTGATTAAGACTCAGAATAAAATTCCATTCAGCCCATATAATTATTAGGCTCATAAATAAGACACGTCAATGCACCCAATTATATTCCCTAAAATATGATTGGGTACACACGTACGTAAAATATAGTTTTCGAAGATCATCCAAGATTGTTTCAACCTTGAGAATCTAGGCTCGATCCATCTGGGTCAATTCTCAGTCAAGTTTAACCCAGTCTTCATTCCCTCATCCCTTCGCTCCTGAACCATTAAATTTCTACGTTTTCCATCAATCTACGATCGTTTTTTGTTCACTGGAAATTGTAAACTTCCTCTCACCCAAAATTCATGATTTGTTCCACATTAATCATAAACAATCAACTGATTTCTGACAGCAGCTAATCATTCAGCAATTGCTACCCAGTGGTTAATTCATATGAACACACCCATCAACTGAATGCTTCGGTAACTATTAACGAACATTAACTTGTTCTAATCTAGCAAATACAATTGGTAAATTACCGAATCTCGTTAACATCAACTTAATTGTTCTATCAGCCCCCAAGAACACGAATAAACAGATCACCTATCAAGATCCCAGGCTTCTCAGGACATGTTTCTTATTTTTCAACTAGTCAGGAGGAAATTCATGAGTCTCCAAAGTACACCCAAACCATAGTTTAATAACGGAGTCGGAAGGAAGAGAGAAAACGATAATGGTATGCAAAGTTGGCGCACACATCAAGACCAACAGTGATCCGAGAGTTCGTCGACTAATACACTGACGAAGACAGGCCGTTGACTAACGAGCAACGTGATACAGATGAAATGTAGCCAACTACTGTCAGATAATTATAGGATGGGTTCAAGGAGGCCAGAAGAAGATGAACAGCTACTCCTGCAGTTGATAAAACAATAGAGTAGCAAAATAAAATTGCTGAGTACAACAACATCTTACTGTTCATTATGAGGAATGAATATTTTTCTCGTTTAAATGAAAACAATTGGGACGATTGTATGATGAAAGAAAATACCCGGAGGGTCGATGGTTCCGGGTTATTTGATTCAATCGAATATCGGAGAATAGTATTCAACTATAAACAAATCATTTCCATGATTTGGAGTATAACAAGACGGGGAAAAATATCAAATAACAATTCTTCTGACAGAATGGGGGAGGCTGAGCAATTGATAACGAACCATTATGATAGTTGACATGGTACAAAGGGTGGCCCGTGGAAGTTGAGAGACTTCAACACAGGTAGTCTTGATGGCTTGTCTTTGACTGTCCGGGTAGAGGAAAAATATCTGTGAAAATATACCGGGAAATTGCGGTATAAATTGCAGAACTGTGGACAGTCTCAGTAGGACATCAGAGTTTGCTCGGTTGTGAATAGGGACTGATAGAAAAAAATAATTTCATGAGGAGAAGAAGAAGAAAGAGATGAAGAGAGAAGTTTAGTAATCAATACTTGTCTCAGGAGAAAAACATGTCAATAAAAGTCCTTTATTCTGTCAAGAAATTTTGATAAAAATCAGTAATTGTTTGATGATTTCAAAATTTGGTGTTGAAGTTCTTAAAGATTCAGAACTTGATGTAAAATCCTACATCTTCAGCTGATGTTCACGTTTTGATTATACGATTTTTCAACTGCCACAAAATTTTAATATTCAAATACAATACAATTTTCATTTTGTGTTCATACCAATCCCAAAGTTTAATTCAGCAGCGAAGTGGTAAAACGAAATAAGTTGACTTATCTTCGTTTGAGTTTTTGCGTAATATCTCCCAATCTAAGGGAGATAGCGAAATTGTTATCATAACATTTATTGTAGTGCTCAATGTCCTCCACAAAAAATGTTTCGAGAAAAATTTTGCTATCTCCCTCCGATTTCGAGATATTCATGGAAAATTGGTCGCCAGTCAAGAGTGACTTATCTCATTTTACCACTTCACTACTGATTTTAATTTGTCACGTGCCCTCTTTGTATGAACTTCATGATTTATCAGATGAGTTCTAAGACATTGTCAGTGCACTGGTCAATCCAGAGTGGTCGATACCATTTACATGGTTTCCCATTGCCCCTGGTGAGTCCCGAAATTTACTGAAACTTCACTCAAGTATCTGCAGGAATGCAAGCGTTCAATCATGCCAACATCTACTGTGTGGTACCGTAGCTTATTTGCATACAGAGTATACACCAGACGATGTTGAGTTGGCCCACGTGTATCTGCATACAATTATCCAGTTTCGTGTTGATCCACGCAATCGACAATCCACGTGTCCACGCACAAGTAAATTGACGTACTCTGGACTGTATTCTCGAGTAATTCATTTTGATGATAGGACAGACGTCCCGGAAATGTCAAGCTCATTATAAATTAATCAAGGATGCTTATAAACAATGGACATTTATCACTAGAATTTTAATAAGCTCTACGCGAAGAGAAACATTCCACAAAAAGTACCAGAAAAAAAAACTTAAAAATTACATTTCCTGAAACTGAAGTCAGTCTTGAAGAAATACTTTTCATTAAAAAAATATTCTTCTGCCGAGAACCTCAATCCTAAGCTGAAGTAATTTTTTCTATGAATGTGCTGTTTTCTAGATGATGGGCCAGAAGAGGATAAATATCTGAAATTCGCACAGAAAATTTTTTTTTCCAATGAATATCATTAAGGAAATATTGAAAAGTGCTCTCATCACTTATATCCCAATGACACAAATTGAATTAATTTAATTTTGCGTCACACACACACCACACATGCACGATAGATAATGGCACCTGCGATTTCGTGATATGAGGGTGGTCTCCCCTTAATGGTGCACCAAAAAAATTTCCGATTGTGTCTAAAAAATTGTGGATCCTCGCATTTTCTCGTTGGGAAATCGACGATGGTTCTTTTATGAAATTCAAGGTACTCATGAATTTTTATTATGCTGAGACAGAATTTTCTCTGTGCTACTGTAGAATTATCCATATCTTCATCTTTTAATAATCATTCGAATCGATTTCTGACTTTTCGTCGCAGGGAAATGCCCTCTCGCTCCCGCAATTTTTTCTCGTATCATCCCTTGCCCGATGGGTTCCCATGAAAATATCTTAAGAGTAATATTTTTTTATTTCCCCATCTCTGTGTGGAGATTCTAACACCCTGTAGTTTGAAAAATCTCTGAGCTTGACATTACAAAATTTCATTTTTCGAAGTGAAAATATAATAAGAGACATTCCATATCAAATCAGTGAACAGCTGGTGTATTGAAGGTTTGGAGACTAGAGTATGTTAATATCTGCGATATGAGCGCTAGCACATCCTGAAATGAACTGAAGAAGCTTCCGGATCAGCTCATTGATTTATTGACCCGAGGGGCCGCTGGGGAATTTTTGGTTCTGACCCCATTGACAGTTAATTATCGACTGGAGTTATTTGCTAAATGTCAATCAATGTTGTGACACAAATTTCAATATCTCTCTTAGATCCGAAGATGTTAGTCGGAGACTAAACTCAGAGATGAGTTCACTTGTCTCCTTTTACCACTTCGCCACTGATACATTATATATTCATCATATATTATATTCTTGAATAATAATTTTGTGATAATTTTGGTGATAGGCGAATTAATTAGCTGAATTGTTCCATAATTTTTACTTAATATATCTAATATATCTCTTCATGTTCGAAGCTTGAACAGAACAGTAGAACGTGATGGACATTGATCTGGAAGACGATCTCGAAGATGATTTTTTTTCGTCATCAAGAGTCCAGATTTTTCCCAAAATTTCATACCCCACGATAAAGCTGCACCAAGACAGATGCAAAGTGCATTGAAAAACGAAAAAAATAGTTCGATTTCTCGTTGGATCAAGGAACAAAAGGAAGAAAGTACGATACTCGAACTAGAAAAGACCTCTCCACTGTCTCTACTTTTTTCTTACCATATAATACGAAGAAAACCTAAAGCTTAAAACAAAACCCTATTACTGGTAATCAGATGAAGCCGAAGGTTTCTCGAAGAATAAAATAGAAGTTGAGATTATCCTTTTTTCTTCGTACTATTTACTGAAGAATCCAGACCATTGTGATGTGAAAGGACCGATATGGGTTTGGAAAGTTAATGGAATGTTTACGGTATGGTGAGAGTTGAACTTTTATTTTTGTAAAGTTCAATTAGAGAATTTTCCGAAAGACAACCGCATAAAATATACCCAACATAATCTGCTGTTGAATAAAATATATTTGACTGATTTTGATAAAGTAACCATAATTCACCGAAAAAATTAACAATTCGAAATCGAAAATTTGAAAGTTCTTTTCTCTCACTTTATGATTTTTTATCGAAATTATCGACAATTTAATTTGCGACCGACCGAACACAGAATATCATTTCTACTTTAAACCACCGAAATTCCTACTCAGGGGAATGTTTTCACGAAATCTGAGAGAGCAAAAAAAATATGAATACTCTTTTTGCTTTCCATAGATTACGACAGCATAGAATCATAATTAATGTAACCAACTGCCTGTTTTGAGAGTATAATATAGGAAGAAGCGTATTTTTCACTCCGAGTGAATTCTCAACTTCCCACATTACCTTTTACTATCCAACAACTGTTTTTGCCCGTCATATTTTTTACTCCACGAGAGACCAGAGGTATAGGAAAAAAATTTGGTAAATCCACATCAAAGAGAACTGCGTCACCGCAGCGTACAGAGTACAAGGGTCGGTTAGAATCTAGTTGGAGATATCGATTGTACCCTAAAAATATGTCATATGTTTGCCTCTATGAAAACACATTTCAAAATCTATTAATACTCGTTTGTTCGACCCTCGCTACAAAGTCGCATACAGCGAGAAATTCTCCACGACAAATTGAGAGCACGCATGGAAAAAAAAATAGGGTAAAGTGACAACGATTTGACAAGTCTATTGAGAAACACGTGAAATTGTTTCGTTCGTAGATGAAATTTTCATGAAAATATTTCGAATTCTCATTCAAATGCCCAGAGAAATTTTACTGGTGCGTTGAAGTGGGTTTGACCTGTTGGAGTCGGACTACGAATTGCCCAATTGGTCTATTTCCCATCGAAATTCAATAGAGATCCATAGAAAAGAGTGATATAGACATAATAATATTACACTCTACGAAAAAAAACAAATTGATTACGTAGATAATAATATTCCTCTTGATTCACTCGAATTACTGATGTTTATGGCATTCACTAGACTACAGATTCACTTAAATCAATTTTGAAACGTCAATCAGGCTCTCGAATAGCTCACTAATTAGATAAACAACCTAGAGATCTAAGCTGTCCCGAGTATAACGACATCGGCTCGCAAAAGACCATCGTAATCACAGATGAGAGATGAATTGTAATATAAGGTGACGAATATCGATTGTACCATCTCCCCTACAGACTTCGTTGAACGAACCAACGACCGGCAATTTCATCCCTCTCCGACGTCCTCTTATAGAGTCAATTACCTCAGTCGCTTTCTCAAGGAGACGAATATTCTATCTTACGACAGTTGAATTGATATTCATCTCAAGACTATGGATTTTTGAAACCCATTAAATATTAATAATTTATTCAAGAGTCAATGAACTCTGAACAATCAAATATAAATAGTAATTTCTTCGCCAATCTCATTTCTCATTCTGATCTAGCTTTTCTGGCTGACGTTCACTCTCATTAAACAAATGTTGCTAGATATATGAGCACCGAATTGGGACAGTTAAGTGACTACTCGAGCTGTCAGAGGTACTGCAGAAGTTCTAATATGCAAGATCTCAGAGTACACCAGACTGAAGCATATATGCTAATTCACTCTGAAATTCTGCATAATGCGCGTCACAATTCCATCAGCTCGTAAGACGCGTTACGTGATGAATATAAAGCCCTGTGAACTGTGATAGATTATGGGACAGGTGAGAGATGTCCATCCTGACGATGAAAATGAGGTAGAGTCAGGATTGGAGATCGAGATTGGGAGAACCAATGGGGAAGCAATGTTGATCCCATCGTTGAGTCCTATTCTTCAACATTCAGGGAATAAATTAAAAATAATCAGAGTAGCTCTAGCCAGGTGAGAAATGTTCATCCTGATGATGAAATTAAGGTAGATTCAGGATTGGAGATCGAGCCTGGGTGATCCAGGGTGAAAGCAATGTTGATCCCATCGTTGAGTCCTCTTCTTCAACATTCAGGGAAGAAATTAAAAATAATCAGAGTAACTCTAGTCAGATGAGAGAGGTCCATCCTGACGATGAAATTTAGATAAATTCAGGATTGGAGATCGAGTCTGGGAGATCCATTGGATCCTATATTGATCTAACTTACGCTGTATACAGCTTCGAGTCTCAATCCTATCTTGAAACAGTCTTGATCTTCCAGGCTGGAGAGCAGGATAGAATGAAGCTTTGTTTCATTGTTGAATCCAAGACTGATAAAGCTCAGACGTAAATGTTTCATTCAGTCCATATAATTATTAGGTTCATAAATAACGTACCTCAATATACCTAATTATATTCCACTAAAATACTTCAAGGAGTTATCAATGATAATTAATTACTGGGGAATTATCGGGCGATCCAACGACTTGATCCAGGATTGTCGGCAAAGACTCGATTGAAACTGCAAATTCCAGACTGGACACTCAGTGAGTTTTCAAACTTCATTCAAACTTGGTTGAACCTTGAGAATCTAGGCTCGATTCACGTTGGTCAATTCTCAATCAAGCTTGACCCAATCTTCATTCCATCGTTCATCCACATTTGAGATATGAGGAGAGAAATGAGGAATATTATCAACCACTCAATTTGAAATTGAATTTACCCTTCCAACATTGAAAATTCGAGTGCAACAATTGCTCACATTAAAAAACATTCTAAGTGTGTATCGCTTCCGATTGAATGTCTTGTATTTTCACTATAACATTGTCAAATGGAAAATCTATACACCATCAACCTGAAGTAATGAGACCTGGTAAACTTGCCACAGCCCTCGTAAACAATGTTAGAGGGAAAAAAAAATTATGTACCCGGGGAGTGTATTATCGTTCCCTGAATTTATGCTTTACCGATCGTCAGGAATTTTGAAAAGAAGTGTTTGAAAAATGGGGTCGATCGATAGATCTAATTTTCATAAAGATACCATCTTTAAAATTTGCAAATTAGCTTTTTCCCCTGGGGGCAATTCTTCTGAAAACATTACCAACATCGATTCCACTGAAAATTGATTTTTTTAACTCAATGTAGAGGTGTATCCTTGTGATTGATGACCTATGGTAACTGAAATTGAAAGTGAGGTGTAACGTAATAGGTCTCGAGGGGTAGTTTGTTAAGGTCAAGAGCACAACTGATCCGTATGATTGTTTTACCTATTAATGAGAATAGTCGAGGTCAATGAGCATTTATCGAGCCAAGAAAATAACATGTGATATTAGTTTTTTTCTCGATTGAAATAAATGTCCAGGTGATCGATCAATCACTGAAATAATTACTTTCACACATACCTAGGAATTTGGTCAAATCATGTGTCACCGAGGAACCCTTACAGGGCCATGTGCTATCAAGGCATTATGCAACGCATCATCGGAGGCATCTTACCCCCCCCCCCCCTCCCATCCACCTTCACCACTGGTGTACCATATCACGTCGCCTAATGGCTGACATGCCGGGTACATTATGCACATTCACTACTCCTCTCTTCAATGTAGCCTCCTGACACTCCATTTGATTTATCACATGGGGGAGATTATACGTATTAGTTATAAATCGAAGGAGTATGAATATCAAAATTTTGATGTGATAAGAATTTTCGTATCCACGAAAAAAAAAATATTAAATAAAAATTACATGTCTTCAAGATAATTCAGCGAATTTTCATAATTTTATAGTAACTCTGAAGTACTAATTTTTTAATAATAATTATCGATATCTGATATTGCTCAGTGGATCACGACCTTTGTCTCTGCTAACGTTAACAGTTGAGAAATTCCTTCCCTCAAATAAGTCGTAAGTCCCTGAAGAGCCACTTGCATTAATGGAGTGTCACTTATCGGATTTCAATCCAATCAATGACACACCAAGATACATGAAACGATGTGAGTAGAATGTCGCCTTTGGAGATAAATGCAGTGTAAATTAACGATGTGAAGGGGAAGATGGGGTAGAGAAGGATCAGAACTGTCTTCCCTCAGTTGGGGTGAGAAATCTGCAGCTATCACTGGAGGGTGATGATTCATTTTCGGTCATGATAGAGAAACGAAAGGCGCACACGGAGAGAAAAATTATGGAAAAATTATGGAACAGTTGAACATTTTTTCACTGATCGTTCCCTACTTTGGCGGAACTTTTTAAATTTTTTTCTGAAAGCTCACTGAAAAAGTGTGTAATTGTTGTAACAAATAAAAAATTGAGGAAGACACAATAAAATAACCTGATCTAGATACTAATTCTTGAAGGATTTCTATCATTTTTTCATTCAAACTCAGATAAAAAATTATAGATAAGTCACATACCGCCCGGTGAACTATTTATCGGACGAATTCCTCATTCCCTAGACTGAGAAAAGTGGAAACACGAGAATAAAATAAATACTAATCGTACAAAGACCTATTCAATCCATCTGTAAATCAATTTTTAATAAACATTCGAAATGTAAACTCCAATAATTACAAAGAGTCTCGAAAAATTTTGCGTCTTAATAAGAATTTTTGTGGGAATAAAACAGATTCCAATATTCTAACATTTTGCATCTCCACTCTAGTGCTCGGCAGAGTATTTTTGATAGCGTAGGGCCATCATCGAGGAGGTAGGTTTAATCTTCATTCGCCCGACAATGGGTTCACTATCTCAGACGAAAAGTCGGATACACCGGACACAAGCAAATACACAAAAAGCCCTCATTTTTATTGATAATACACTAGTGACGAATCACGACGATAATTAAAACATCTCAAGAGTGCAACTTCACTGCTGTAAAACCGAAACTTAGATACTGAATTAGCAAAACCACTCCGGGTCTCATTAACCTAAAGAAACGATGACATTGTCCCAGAAGGAGGATGAGATGATTCCCGGAGGTTCTCTCGAGAAAATAACTGCGGTTATGGAATAGTTGCCACAATTTTCTTCGGTAAAAAGCTACCCAAGGGGCTTTCGACTTCCTTTAAAGCTCCAACTTCGGAAATAGTGTTATAGAAGTCCCCATCGGAAAAAGAACTCTAATTTTATTGTACATTATTTCCACTATTATTTCGCATTGTAGTACTGATTATAATTTTTTAAAAGATTCGATCACATTTGGAATCATAATTTTTTCCTCGACTTAATTATCGTTTCTTACAATCAAAGATTAAACCTAAGTTTTCAATCACGAGACGTAAAAAAAATCAACGAATTTATTGACATTTCGTAAAAGATAATTCACCGTTTGGAAAACAAGTTCTATTATTTGTTTATATTTTGAGTCTTGCTGAATAAATTAAAAATGAACGCATCCGATGGATAGAATACTGACCTAAGGATAGAGCGACTTTAAATTGGACTGTACTAATCAATATATTTTTGCATGTTTTATTGCAAAATTAAGCTCTTGAGAAAATTAATTACTGACCAGTTATTGATTTTCAGTACTTAGTGTATTTTAATAACCAACTGATGTTTTGCACGAATGCAATATTTATGGATAAAAATCTCATTAACCGCAAGAGGTCAAGTAGCCGGATATTATATCATTAATTATTCGGAGCAATAGTGTTTGAATTATTCACGAAGAGCCAACAAATCTGCAAAATAATTATGTTCTTAATGAATAGAAAATTATACTGTTATAACTGTGGCCAAAAACTGATTTTAACTGATTGAAAAGTAGGTCGTGGTCGGTAATATATACTTCGATAACGTAAAGATAACAATCAATTTGCTTTGTGATCATTACCCAATATTGCAATAGACATTAAATATTAACTACCCGATCAATAACCGAGAAAGGCACATGCAACTACAAATAAATATTAAATTGACGTTTTTCATGAATCGGTGATACAGCTACCGACGCCAGGAATTTCATTATTCCCTTAAATTGCAAGAATTTTCACTCAGAATTCCAGTGGATAATCTATTAGCAGACTCATAAATATATATCGTAACCAAAGACTGAAATTTGCGTGAAGGACGACTTGAAAGCCTTAGCACGACCCTCACATCTGAAACCCTCTAACGAGTTCAAGTAAATTGTTAGAAATTTAGAAAATTTCTAGTGAGAATAGTTGAATTTTTCCTCAGATTTTTTAAAATCCTCATCATGATAAAGATATTCACTCACCGACACAAAAATTTATTGGAGACCGACCAACCAGCGAATCGCGATCGACTGCCTATCCATCAGTACTGGACGATCAATTGATCATCATCTAGCCATCGACCTGTAATCGAGTTTATATCGACTGCTTATCGACTAGCACTGGACCATCGATTGATCGATCATCACTTAGTCATCGACTGGAAATTAACACCGTAACCGAGAGGCTCCGTTTGGATTAGTAAATTTATTACCAATCGGTCTACCAACAACTGGCAATCCAGTATTAATGGACTGCCTATCGACCTATACTCGATCATCGATTAATCGATCACCTAGTCATCGACTGGAAATTGACGTCTTCACTGAGAGTCTCCGTTTGGATTAGTAAATTTATTGTCAATCGGTCGACCATCAACTGGCAATCGAATGTAAATCGACTGCCTATGGACCAGCACTCGACCATCGATTGATCGATCACCTAGTCATCGATTAACGATCAACCACCCATTATTCAAGTGCTGAAATCGATACAAAATCGACTGACCATCGACTAGCCCTCGAGTGATACCTCAAGGAGAGAGGAACTGAGCCCAAATTTGACAGAAAGTTTAGAAATTTTATAATAGTATATGTAATAGCAAAGTAGTAATAAAATAGTAACAGTGTGATAGTAAATTTTATAATAGTATATGATTCTGGTGATTCATTATCGTTCACCTATTTACACTTTGATGAAACGTTAGCATTTAAATCTAAAATATGAACGTCCAATTTCGTCGAATAGTTTCCAACAGAATAAATCATCTTCATCCAAATCATAATAACCTTAGAATAAAAAAATATAAGATGGATTACAAGCTACCACAAACGTATGTTAACTCTTATCAGCACAATTTCGGGGGTTTCCCCGGTTATAACTAATACAGTACGACCACTCTTATCTCTTTTGTTCTGTGGGAACTATACTTTAGCATGTACTAGCGAATGATAAATGGCCATGAAATTCGCAATGTTGGACTCAAAGAGCATGTCATAGCAGAGACCAACTCGCAGATTTATTGAATGCAGTGGAGCCTTTGGGAATACGCATAATATCGTACATACGTTAAATCCCAGGAGGTGAGAATCGCGAACGTTAGAGTAATAAAATTCAAGGACGATTTGGGAATTCGGTGTTTCAACTTAGCGAAAGGTTCGATAATTCTTATGAAGTGGCCACGGACATGTTGACAATTTTGGAACATTTTGGATCAGTTGAAGAGAAAATATTGAGGGGAATTTATTCCCCTCACTGATCACCATTTCAAGCTTTTTTGGAGACTATTTTTAGAAGGAAAAATGGCGTCTTTCGATTTCGAAAACGATCAACTGTTTACTGTACGTTAAAATCACTGTAATCGTACGATCACGACTGCTCAGTCTGAATGAGATCTTTTTCTCAGATTGTACACAACGTGAAGTGACTCGAGTTTCACTCACACTGTCACGTAATACTATCACATGATCAATTGCTTTATTTTAAAAAATTCATGATGTCAAAATTAAAACGCCTAATTTAACATAAATTGAAAATGAATCGAAAGCTAAAAATGTAACGCTCAGAACTCCAACTCTAACATTTTTTAATTTTGTAATGCCCTAAAAGTGTTTCGTTTTTGAATTTGAAAAGAATTTTTGTTTAAAAAATTTTATGAGAACTGTTGATGTTGTTCTTTTAGTATTGATTTAAGGGAAGAAGTCAATATTATTTCAAGTTTTCCATAAAATTGAAATGATGTTCTGACACTCTAATGACCAAATTCATGAGTAAAATGAAGAGATAGTAATAAATATTTAATTTTAAAAAATATTCTTGAATAAAATTTTTACGGGATAATAAGACGATTGCGAGCAACCTTTTTACCCCGACGTGAACATTAATTGGATTCACATTGTAATGCTATTATGTAAGAAGATCGATCCAATTTATTTTGAAATTTAGGGCCTCTCCAATTACAACTGATACTTCCATGTACCCCGCAATAAATTGATGTTCGTTATTATGGATTCGCTTTAATTAATAACCGTTCAGTACTCACCCTAATGGATTTGCGTTGACCAATAACATCGACACATGGAAATACACCGCACTGAAACATCAATGAAAATGCATTAGACATTTATAAATCAAACACAAACAATTTGAATTCAAAATCCATTTGCTAATTTCCAATTCCATCAATATTTGTACAAATTTTAAGAGGTAATTCTCCAATACTCAAATGGGATTTAATATATTCTATATGCTATATTATGACGCTGACAGAAACTCAATTCATGAAAACATTAATACACTATATATTATATTATATGTACATTACATATTGGCTGTGATTTATTTTACCGACGCTGTCAGAATTATTTTAAAAATGAAACAAAAGTGCTACTCAGAATTCTCAAAATTGTAACTCTGAGATCAATTTAAGATTAATTCTACCCTCTAATTGTTCACTCAAAATGATAAGTAGCAAAACTGAATGTCTGAATGTACCATAATGATAATTATCCGATGAGGAACCTGTTTTTAATAATTATTTCTTGCATTTAAAATATATTGCTGATGACAAAAAAATTAAATTCAATGACAAGGACCATCGTAAAGCCAAAAAATTATATATTTTTTTTTCAAATTCACCAGAAGGTACATCTGCACTCCACCTGAGTATTGTACTGTCTATAAACAGCTCCAAACAATCTCCGAAAATCCCAGTCAATTATAGTTTCTTCAATTTTTGTTGTACAACGTATTGTTCCCTTTACACTATAATGAGAATTGAAGTACGGAAGATGAGGCATTTGTACGAACACCTAGACTTCACTAAACATCAGTGAAATTGGTTGTGAGGTTTGTGCTATTGTTGGAAATAGTCCACAACTGTTCCCCAAAATTCCCCAGGATTTGTAGTTTGTCTTATTCACATGGTACAGTGAGTTACTACGTTCACACTACGATGGCAATAGAAATGTGGAATATCAGACGTTTGTACTCACATCAAGACTTCACGAACTACATGTATAATTTATGACGATAATTGTACGGGCGATGAAAATGAAATAAGCAGAGAACACATGATAATAATAATAATTGCAATGAATGAATGTCTTTCAATATTTGGAAAAAAATGTTCAAAGAAAATAAAACTTTGCTGAAGGTCGTTGGACGATAGTCAGTTGCAAGTTCTCAAAAGAAATTAAATAAATTTCATTAATTAATAGATAACTTTAAAAGACACATCAATATCAAGAAAGTAATAATATAATTTTTGTTGTCCTACAATGAACGAACACATCAAATTATAATTAAATCGACCCACCAAATGAGCAGAACAGGAATATTGTCAATGTCGACTAATAAAGTAAGAAATCGATTGAGTGCAATTGAATAGAAGATTGAAACTACCAAAACTGAATGAGTGAATGACTTGAGATATTTCTGGACTAGTCTTTTACGCTCGCGGATTTTTTTTTTTTTTTTGTAAACGGATCATTTAAAATTAGATGGTACGGAGTGAATATGTTTTACTGGGTATTTACGACTGGATATTTAGTCCAACTGGCCCTGGTGCAGTGTGAGTATCGAGAAAACTGAGAAAATACAATGGGAATGTACAAGATTGGACTCCACGAAGGAGCGTAAAGAATTCATCGCTGGAATACACGAGGCAAGAGTTTCCAGAAACGTAAATCTATCCAAACATTTCGAGTTTATACGATTCCTGCAGCTGCTCGGAGCTACATCACAGTCTTTTCGTGACGTCTTGCAAAATGAAGATAAATATTCGATGAGATGTAGACGTTATCCAAGTATTTACCTTCTAATGGTATGTGTGGGTCAGTATGAGATGGATGTTTAGAAAACAAGTTGGTGAAGTGAGACTGTTAAGTAAAAAAGTGAAGTAAAACTGCTAAACCAGCTCTACCCTCAGATCAGTATTTTATCAACCGAATACACTGAATGAAGCTTCTGACTATTTACAGCTACCAAATTTTCTGATGACATGAGACAAAATTGGAAGAAATTCGTTGATAGTCTAGAATAAATCATTTCATCGAAAACATTTAATAAACGGAGAGAAAAATTATTTAAAAATAACGTGCCTTTTCTATAATCCACCACTCAAAATAATATTCAGTAAAAATTACAGAAGTTACACATTTGTTCACTAAACGTTCGATACTTTTTCTGGGACGTCCTGAACTTTTTCCTGAATGTTAACTGAAAAGTGCGTAACTATTCCGTTATTTTTACCAAATATTGTTTTGACTGGTCCATTCAGGAACAGCCACGTAATTTAAAATAAAAAATTCTGTATTTCTCTGGATGCATTACACAAGAGTTGTGTCAGCAATAAATTCTTCTTACCGAATTATCGTAACTCTGAGACAACATTTTGTTCGCGAAACCACTACGCCACGAAAAAGTACAAATGGCTCTCCTTAAAAGATTAAAATCGATAGTTTGTGGACCCTCACCGGAACTTTTTTATCTACATACGGATGCTATTGCCAATGTGAGCATTGATATATTGGTACTGAAACCAGTAGCTTAAGAGCAAAATGTTTCCATCAATATCCACGCACTCACATACTCCAATAACTGAATGAAAATTTTTTGGGAATAAAAACTAATTCGCTAGTGGATTGGATGAAAGAGCTGAGGAGCAATTACTCAACGTTTCAGTCATTCAAACCAACATGAAAGAGTCTTTCCAACTGTTAAATTGATTTCATCAAGGAAATGACCATCTATGATTCCTTTTTGCAACTTTCATGTTTACAGATGATAATATAAAATAAAATATAAAATATAACATTTATTCTCCTCCATAATCCGTCAAAATTTCTCCTGTACCACTGGCACAATCGAATGCTGGAGATGAATAAAATTCGAATTTAAATGTATGGGAAGTAAAGTCCAATCTGACCTACACTCTACAAAATAAAAATTATGAGGGTGACCAGTAAAAATTGCAGCGACCATTTGAATTGTCGATAGTTTCCATTTCTTGACATCTTTTTTTCTCTGCCGACCACCCAATCGATCGTCTGGTGAACGAGACACCCAGACGCCAACTGTGGGGAGAAATATTTGACAAAAATTGTCCCAACGTTCTATAAAAGTTTATCATGAGTCATTATTGCCTCATTTCTACCCAGAAAACTGTTAACAATTGATATCGAATCATTGATTTTTTTTTTCGAAATTGAGAAACTTTCATTTCAACGCATGGTAAATGTTACCCTCGCAGTACATAATTTTTATTAAGATACCGAATACCGAAGAATCTGTTCTCACACAATTAGTTGAAAACTAATTAGTTTAGGACTCTAAAAATATTCAAAAATAGTTCATTCAGTTGGTAAAATGCTGACCTGATGGTCGCTCCACTTCAAGATCATTTAAACAAACTTATGTAAATCAGAGTTTATTGTTGGGATGATGGGACTGTTCCAGAACAATATCTAACTCATATTAGTAAAGACATTGCACTGGTTCTTTAATTCAGAACTTGTAGACTGGCACTTGTCACATAAAGAAACTTTTTCAATTTAAGTAGATAAAGCCGTGTGGGAATTCTGATCAGACCACTCTCAAACACTGATCAGGAATTAACGTCAGTGCTTGATCAGACATCTGACGGCTCTATTTTGAATTTTCCATTATCGATATTGGTTTCAAAATTAATCTAACTCATTCCTTATAATTTTTCTACTATACACAAAAATAAATTTTAGGGAAAAATTGAACTTCCAGAGGGCGAAGCGAGGGACGAAGGTTAATTTTATCGCAAAAATTAGCCCTTCAAACCTCATTTTTCCAACAAAACTTCACCTAAAAAATGGTTGATTGTCCTTTCGTCCCACGTTTCTCCCTCCAAAGGTCTAATTTTAACCGAAAATTTCTTTTCGCATACATCATTCTCAATGAGATCTTTCAACCGTGTTTTCAACCCCCAATACGAAGTTCAGTTTGCATCCCCCTCAATTCCCGAGGACTTGCAAAACTGCCAAGGAAACACACGACCCAGTCACTCATGCACACTATTAAATCTACTCACACTCGAGACCTTTCTCTCCCCCAAAGTCTCCCATATATTCACGTAAATGGTAGGAGTAGTAGGTCTGATAAATGCAAACTTCGGTCGTAATTTAATTAGCCAAAAGTAGTGAGTAAAAACTGAGTAATTGTTAAAATGACGAAAATTAATGAGTAATTACTGAATTACGGGCTCATGAATTTAATTGCCTCAACCAACATTTTTCCCTTCCCTATTTACTTTTATTATCAAACGGTAAAATGTTTATTTATTTTTTTTTCTCTCATGAGCCCTTTATTTCGATTTTTAACCACTTTTTTTTTCCATACTCGTGAGTCGTGCGTGACATACGACTGGATCGATACTTCGCATCGTTATGCGAAAAGCCCACGAGAAATTCGAGGCCACCATCGGGGGGGTGCGCACAGAGCCAACTGTACATATAGTCGAGATATTTCATGAATTTCGTGCTTGGTAAACTCCGCCCGATCGTTGTTATATATATATTAAAAGTAAGTTCGCGTGAACACATAACGATTGAGTGGACACGAATAGCATTCAAAGAAATGTTCATTTGTCAACCCTTTTTTTTTTTATTTATGTCTCAGTTTAATAATCATAAATTTCGAAGCAGCGGCCAGGGGGTGGAGGCGGTGGGGTTGAGGGGCGAGGGGTGAAGCTTTTATTCCCGTAAAAATTTATGACATTGGAGGTTTTTTTGTTTTTTTTTTTTTGACAAGTATAGAGGACATGTAAACATGGAAAAGTCACTTTATTTTGGGAATGCTTTATCGTTAATGTGGAAAATTGAGTTGTTGAAGTAAAATTAGGTGTCTTATGATTCAGTGACTTTATCTGATGTACCTCATGTGACGTACAATTGAGTTATCTTGTGGATAGTTAATGTGTCAGATATTTGAAGATTTAATTAGATGAAAATTTGTGGGAATTGTGATTGAATTAGTGGAGAAAAATGCAGAAAAAGAACGTATTTGGTCTCGTAATTGTGAACTGAAGAATCATTTCAGTTATTTTTATCGAAAATTATTGTAAGAAATGAGAGACAGACAGTAATCTTTATTATTTCCTCCGGAAAATTTATATGGGAACTGTCAGGATATTTTTTTCAAACTCATAAAACTTACAGAGTTTCAAGTAAAAAGTACACCATTGAACGTAAAAATTACTCAATTCCTCGTAAATTTTACGTGATGAGAACCGTACTTCTTACGGTTATAAACACGTAACCTCCGCAGTGGTGTTGACACATCGCCAGTGGTGGGGTGATGATCGACATAATAACAATAACAAACTTTTGGTGTATGAGTAAAATCCTTGCCTGTCATACTAGAGGTCGTGAGTTCCAATTTCGCTTAGATAAAAAAATATGGTACAGTAAATTTGAGGGAACTGATTCGTAAATTTTCGTACTTGTGTACTACTTTTTCCAATCTCGACTTTCGCCCCACGTTTACTTCTTAAACAGTAAATTTTCTGAAACTTCTCAAGTACTTTTTCCAGTATTTTTCTCTACATGTTATAAAACCGCGTAGAAATCTGTTGTCTACTAACTATTTCCCTGGAATCTGTAGACTAATCAAAATATCCGCGGAAGATCTTCCTGCTGACCCCAGAAGATTCCTTGGAAGATTTTCCAAAGACAATTTTTATTTATAATCATTTTCGGAAGTTTTATCATATCATTTTTCAACGTAAAATGCAGAAAATCCTCTCTGAATAATCATTATTTTCCGAAAAACTTGTGAATGTTTTTGGATCACCGGACAGATGTGATGAACAGTGTCAATGATCTTTCGATAATTATGTTAAAGACAACTAAAACTTCTTGAGCCCACCAAAAAAAAAGAAAACTAATTTTTCCAATTACATTTATTTCAGCCAATTAAATGCCAAAAATTTCCATTAAAAAATTCCCTTTAAATTCTTCTTAGACAACGAATTTGGTTGACAAAAATTAAATTTTCTGACAGTGCAAACGAGAATATTACTGCTCGACGAAAAAAGTTGTCTCAAATTTCTTCGAAAAATAAACGACACATCGATTGTTAGTTGATTTGATACTGACCCCGTGCGGTCAACCAAACAGAGAAAGTCCAACAAGCGCTAAACTCAACACAATTCATTCATGTCCTTCGTATCACTCTTGAAATCCACCAACAACTATATCGTCCACTTGAAATAATAATTAAAAAACCATTCATTGATTTGGTATCTGCGCCTGGGGAGCGTGTCCATCGATGCAAAATGGAAATTCAATAATACAGCTTAGTGCACATTTGATGAAATTCGAATGAACTCATCCGAATTGTGAATATTTATGTCATTCGTATGTCGTGGATGTAGATTCCATGATATTACGTTTCTGGTGTTCAAATGATTTTCAAATTAAAATCACCTCCATTTAGGGGAATTTTCACTCGTCTAATATTGCTTTCATCATTTTTCCAAGATGATATAAATGTCGCCCTGAGATTGCCGCTAGATATGATCCTTTTGTGAAGGATTAAGTCGTCTATCCCGCCTGCTTTCAAGAGGGAGACCGGCCATCCTTTCTTCTTCAATAATAAAACGAAGACGAATTATAGAGAAATCGATATCTCGTTTTCTCCCGGTGCCATCTTATTTCACCCCCTTTGGACCGTCATTCTGCCATTACGGACTCCAAGATTCTCCCCTTCTTTTAGATTTTTTTTTTCTTTCTACCCTCCCCCTCTCTGTCACTCGAAGGATTTCTTTATTTTCCTCTCACCCTTCGACGTAACAACTGACAGTTATTCGACAAGAGAAACCAAAGGCAATGGCTTAGTGCTGCCTTCTCGGAGGGTGAGGGTAATGAAAGAGGGAGACCAACACAAGTGGGCGACGCATAAGCACATATACTACTTTTATAATTTTACGTGTCTTCAAACACGAAATAAACGCCTGAGTTCCCGGACGGGAGTGTACAGTAAGCGTACATGCCACCCCAAAAGTGGTGAATTTTTTCACGTTAATACAGTCCGTTGAAAAATTTTTATTTCGCCTCAAAACAGTCGGTCAATGTTTCATTTAGTGTCCGCTAAATTACGTATTATTATCATCCCACATAAGAGGTGATACGGGTAACTAATCGAACATGGCGGATTTCGATCATTTCGGATGATCGATCATTTGGCAATCGATAATCGATTAGTGAAGAAGGAAGGGCAAAGCCGGCATCAACGCGACGGTCGCGGTGGCGCTGGTGTACATTAACTAAATAAATCATACGATGAGGAACACCAGCGCCACTAGTGTCATCAATGAAGAAAATGGCGAAAGCAACGCCATTGCGCAATTCGCTCACTGATAAAAGAAATCGATTGATGTTATCGAATAATTTCGGTTAAATCTTTCAGGTGGCGCAAGTCACGTTGATTAATCTCTTGAATTTATTTCATAGCGTCTTGAATATTCCAAACGTCGGAGTTCCAGACACATATCCCTACCCTACCCTTCTGCCCTTCTGTCATCAGGGCCTATTGATGTAGGGCCCAAACGGCGGGAAAATGAAGTAGAGTTTTTAAAAATTTCGACCTCCAATCATCAGGCTCCTCCTGACTTTCGGAAAACCGAATCCATTTGATAATATAATTATGCCTCGTCTACTCCGTCAGTCTGTCCGAATTCTCCTGATGACCAAATCTATCCAAATGGTACCTCACTGAGTCCTGAATTCCATTAAATGTTTTTGGTAATAATAACACATCTCTTGTGGTTCTGGGAAATAGACCATTGAGGGGCAGTTTGACGGCTGTAAGGTCATACATGTCTGGGCGTATGCCAAGGACTACCTCCCGGAGGTTCTCCGTGGGTGCAACGTCGGTACTTTGCAAAAGTGGTGTCATCGTAACGAAAGTCCTCCAGCGTACTGGCAGATCTGGATTTTTCCAAGACGGAAGGGAGTGAATTTCTGTGACATCCGGTAGCTCAGTCGATAAGAGTACCCGGTGCGATACTGGGAGACTCGGGTTCGACTCCCGGTTGGGTTAAAGCGGAAATACTTTCTCTGTAATTCTTTTCCCTGCGAGGGTTTCGCAAACGTTCTAAAAACCAAACCCTAAAGGTTGTTTTAACAATATGGTATTGACTGTTCTTGTCCCTCACGAAATTTCAGGACAATTTCCTGACTTCTCATAAGCAAGAAAGTCGATATAAATCATTTGCAAGTGTCTCGTCATGTCAATTATGATATTAATGATGGAAAATAGTGGTGATTTTTTTAATAATCTCCAGCTAATAAATTGCAGTAAAAAAAACTTGTCAATTGAAATATGGTTAAACCTACAATTCGATGAGATCTGTACAGAGACCTATTATACCAGAGACAAGCGTTAAGCGAACATGCGTTTACAATGGTTTCTCGTAAAAGTTTGTCGCTCGTAAAAAATAGTGAAATGTTTTAGAGTAGTCGCTAACGACTACTGCAATCGAGTTTCTAGTTGATGGGGGACTTCCCACAAACGCATGAACAAACCATTCTCTATTTTTGGTATTCTCGTAGAGAACCTGTTCGATCTATTAGAAAATCAATTACTTATGATTAACTCATCCTAACGCGACCGTTTACGACATGAAAATTGGCAGATGTGACTGATAAAAAATATAAGAGGGTTATTTGTCAATATTTGAAAGACTAATTTACGAATCTAAATAGAATTAGGCTGTAAGGGAAAATTTTTAAATAGCTAGTGTAACAGGGTTAATGACAGTGTAAATAACCCATTATACCAGCTACATCAATTTAAACTACTAAAGATAAGAAAAAAAAACTCATGCCAAATTTTTCTATCTAATTTTTCTAGAACTGAAGTGTAACAATGAAACTAAAATCTAAAAAAATGTGTATCAACATTTTTGTGAACAAAATCAGTGCCTTGCACATTGTAATTGTTTGAGAGATTGGGTTCAATTCCCAACTGGGTTAAAGCAGAATTTCTTTCTCTCTAATTCTAATTATTTTCGAATTCGAATTTGAAGATTAGAAATAACTGATCAGGCTCACTTGCTACTTTGCTATATCTTAACTAACTTCATTAAATAATAGGAAGATCGTCTTTGGATTATCGTTCTTTCGAGACTGAGTACGATACAAATATATAAAAAATAAATTGAGGAAAAATAAATTTTCTGTAGAAGTAAAAAACTTTTACCTTAATTTGAATTTGAATTGTATTGGGACTTTGAGTGCGACTATGACTTAATTTTAGGAAAATTTCCAAGTCAATGTGATTGACCATTTGATATAATGGTACAGCAACCTAGACACGCCCTGATTACTTGCTTTTCTGATCAAGCTCACGAGCCAAATGGTAAATATCGCCTAGAGATTCTGATAAATATCAGTAATGGCAGGATTCGAATCCATGCATCGTGACCCTCAACGCCGATCGATCACCGGATTTATCAGTGAGTTTGGTAAAGCGCTGGACAATAAACTCAAGTGGTGTAGCCAAGAAGTTCGTGCTAGATTAATGATATACCCTCGGGTGGGTGGCACCACGGAATTCGTAAACGAAGAATCGAGCATCGATAGACACCCCCAAAAAAGCTTTTCACCCTATAAGTCACGCTTTCCCATCATTTCAAATATATTTTCATGATTGTGTACTGGGTTAAAGGAAAAAAATCCATACTCCTCTGTTATTATTCCAATGTAAAGGAATGAGTTAATGTTGGACTAAGTGAAAAATGATGTTTTTTAGTTATTTCCCATGCACGCCAGGAATTTCATGTTTCAACTAATGATCAACTTCAAGTTTATGAGCTCTTCATCGTGTAACCGAAAGTTCAAACTTTTATATCACATTATCATCATTTGATTGTTTAAACTTTACAGGTATGAATCCCAATCTCGATAATGAATGGAGAGAAAACCTGAATATAATGCTCACATACTTGCAAACCATTCTCCAACACTTGAGTATTGTTCGGAAAACAATGGCAACTTCAACCCCTGTGTAATTTGTCGGGTTCAATCAAATCAAGAACAAGAACACTTTTCCATTTTTTAACTAGAGTAATAACAAACCCCTAGTGAAGATAATTAGTGGTTAATTATCTGATTCCAGGGGTTGAATTTTATAATGTGATTGTAGATAAAAACTAAAAAATTAAATTTTACATTACTAAAAAAAATTAAATTCTGTGGATATTCGACTTTTAATTTTCAGGGCAGGGGCACTAAGAATGGTTAACAGATTAAATATTCATGATGATTTCGTTGTTAATTCGAATTTACACTCTAATGTGAATTTTCAGTATCAAATGACACGGAATTTTCGATGAAATATAGTATTTCATGATTTTTTCTCGCCGAAAAAGTCTCGATTAAAATATCAACAAAAAATGTTACCGTAGGAGATTTCCAACAATGGCCGCATCCACCATAATGTTAATAACACAGTCGGCTTCTAAATCTTGGATGTTCACTTATTGTCGATTCACTTTACTTCTGGCACCTCCACAATAACCGAGCGCCGTTAATTACCGGTTATTCGATCACTAACTACGACGAATATTTCACTGAATTCACTGATCCATCAATGCACTAAGGAGCAACGATGTTATTCGGCACCAAAACACCAAAACACCAAAACAAATCGAGGATGTACGACGCAATGAACAGTGAGACGCCTTCTGGTCACCTCAGCAGGGGGCCAAACAACGGTATCGCCCGCTCGTGGTCGGTTTCAAAACATAGGGAATACATATCGAAGATAAACGTTTCTTCGGGGATGTAAATAGACGTATTATCTATTGTAAATCGTATCGTATTGTCTACTATAACAATATTATAACAATAGATAATACGTCATACGTTCGCGAGAAAATTATTTTCTTCGTATTACCGTCATTGAAACTAGAATATCGTTGAATTAAATATTAAAAACACCTAAACTCACCACATTATTGTACTTATTTTAAGGATGTGTATGAATATGTTTAAATCAAATATAAAATCTACTTGATTAAAGAATATTTTATTTCGGTATGAGATCCTGATCGAAAATTAAAGTAGAAACATAATTGTCGTCGGCGGTCGGTAAAAAAACTGTCGATAATTTTGATAAAACAAAATGAGGAAAAATGCAATTTCTTTATAGATATGTTTCTTTTTTTCTCCTATATACCATTAACTCAGAGGATATGAGTATTATCGGATATCAATAAGTATTTCCTTCCTGGCAATACCGAGATAAAAAGCACATCAAATATATATTTATTCGAGTCATCCCTTTTTCGGAAAATATAATTTTGTCGACTACATACTACTGTCTACAATTTATTCACCCCCTTACTTATGATGAAAACAAAATGGTGTGAAGCCACAATACTAAAACGATGACATGAGTGTTGGTAAATCTGAAAAGGACAGAAATCTGCAAAAACCCTAGCCCAGTCACAAAGCCTCCAACGCCCTACACACGGTGTCTTCGTTTCTGCGTATTTACATATTCACCATGGTTACTTAACACACATTGTTAGTACCAACGATGAAGTTTTTATGTTTACCTGGGAATATATTACGAGTAAACAAATGAAAAAATATTCAGAGAGATGGAGTTAAAAGATAAACGTGTCAAGAAAATGCGTACCAGGACAAGCAGGTGAGATAAGATTATTATGGGGTAGCTAACAACAATGAGGACGATAAAATATTTTTATAATTAGGTGCATATTCACATGCTGGATTGCATTTAATATTAACAAACTTGGAAAGACAATAAATGCTCCCATATTTAGTTGTTTTGGAGACTTCGAATCGAAATTCTTCTCTAAATACTTAATATTTATTCATTTCAATATTCAGGTTCTTTTAATTCTTCGACACTGTGATTCCAATTACTTATTCAATATTTAACTTGAACAAATTCATTGATAATCATTAATAAATATTCACAGTTAAAGTTGAAAGAGGTTCCAATCAGATTTGATTGACCTTTTTTTCCCCTTTCATTCCCATTACAGGGCTTAACTGATCAGAAACTGCAGCAGTTGCCGTAATTCATCAAAATTCCTGTCCGGATTCCTCCCACAATGGGCTGACCACAGCCTGTAGATGTTTAGTTGCATCTATTTCAAAATGATTGTAATTTCATTACATCATACTGCCGCTTACTCGAATAGAGAGAATTCACAGATCTTATGTTTTCTTTCCAGACCAAATATTCGTGACGGATGTCATCGTCGACGGGGCTCAGTTCATCGCATGAACTCATTGAAAATACTTCCCACTGTTGACTACACCTGCACGTGTGCATATCAACCTGCACGTATGATAGACCTCTTCATAAAAATTTTCTAGTTTACCGTGAAAACTAACTTAATCGCTCAGTAAATTTGTTTACTTCGTAATAAAAATTACCCGTGAGTGGGTTTAATTTTCATTAAAAATATTAAATTGCACTGAGTCGGTCGATAATTTTTCCCACGCGACCACAACTACCGGAGGATGAGACAATTTTTTCCACTGAAACGTTTCTGTGTTCATACTCGATATGTAGCACTTCAAATCATCGACTTTTTCCCTTTGTACGACTTTTCAGGATAACCTCTGACATTTTAAAATTACTACTCATTACTTCAGTCGATTTTTTAATCCCCTAAATAAACTATGCCACCAATGAGTTTTCCAATTAAAACTTTTAATTGAATTATATTTAATAAAATGTCTATTAAACAATTGGGGCATGAGGTAATTCATGAAATTTTCGGCTCGGCTCTTCATACTCATATCCAAAGTTATGACGGAATGTTCATATTTCAAATGCATGTCCTGCATAGAGATGTTAAACCTTTCGGAAGAATCCATGGAATTCGGGTGAAGAATTTAAAAAAAATTGTATTTTACATGGTATGAACGTCATACTTCCACTGTTCTAACTAATTTTTTCATCTCACAGGAGAAACACCCGTGAAAATTTTTACTCCTGAACCCGTTTTTCCCAACATCAACTGAATTTGGTCGGGGGATTCGCAGGGCAATGACTGATTTCACCCTTTAATCCAGAAAAATCTTCCACAAGTATAAAAGATCTCATTCGCTACATTTCTCTAGATTATTTCGACAAATCCCACCGTGAATTGAATGACGCAGTAAAATTTACATGAATGCCACTCCATACATATGATATTCAAGGGAGTGGTCGGTATCTGTAGGTGAGGGATGATTCCACTCAGTTCTTGAAATATTCATTTGCTTCGTAGGTCACAAAATGGAGGTACATTGCCAATGGAAATTGTTGAAGACCTCCCAGGATTCGTGGAAAAAAAAAATGGATAACTAATTTACTCCACAGTTTTATTACTTACGACGTGGCATTTAAGGTTGGTATTAGCATTTGACCTAATTCATATCGTAATTAAATGTCGGTGGTCATTAGCCGACGGTCAAGGAGATTAAGAAAATCTACACGAATTAATCTGCACTGCGGGAGAATTATTGTTCGAACGGTATGTCTCCATTTGTTAAAAACATTTTGGGTGGAAACAAAAATTAGGTCAATAATCGAATCGAGAAAAAGTGTTTATTTTCGTACCACGGAGTATTCCCAAAATTTTTCGATCTCATGTACTGAAATCTGATGGAAATTGTGGTCCAAGAACATTTTTAAATGAAAAAAAAAAAAGAAACTCGTAATTTTGACCCTTGACCATCCCGTTCTACCCCTAGTCCGCATGTTTTTCTTACTTTTTAGAGTATTCCTATAGACAAAAAGTCTTCCAATGCCATCTGACGTGAGAAAAGACTTTAATTTCCCCGGATCATCCCCTGAAAATAAAATAAAATTAAGACCGAACTGATATCTCTGCAACGCAGATAGTCTATTTTTCCAATACCTAACATTTCCATCTTAGTTTGCGACAAGAATTCATCAAGACTGTTGACTCGCTTCAAATCTAACAGCCTCTTATTTATACTCGGATAGACTTCAATGAAGTTAGTCTGGTTGGACGGTCCAGTGGTACAAATATTTATGCTTGGATTCACGCGAATCTCGTGAAGAGTATAGCAAAGGTTATTCAACCAACTGGAAGCAAATTCCAAGCAAATACTGACTCTGTTAAGTTTTCAAGGAACTTGGTGTGTTGGAAGTCCACCTTTAATTAATCCTTTCTTCCTTCTTTTCAGAGATACACGGCTCCCTAATAATGGCTTCCGCATTGGGTTAGTGCTAGAAAATTAGTTGCACCCTCAAAAAAAATAAATACTTCAAATGAAGTTATTAAATAGTAACAGAATATGGGCTTCAATACTTTAAATAAATTTTTAAGAAAAGGAAGGAAACATCCGATTAAATTTCAAGGACAAGTGGTATTCGATGGATTATTTCCTAAATTCAAGGCTCGTCAATGACAGCTGAGATTGGCATTTGACGATTGACTTTATTCCGTTTTATTGTTGTAAAAGTCAATGTTTAACGAGGTTTTTCAATTATTAAATGTGAAACTTCTGTGAGGTACAGTCTATCGATTGCTCCGTAACAGTCGTGACATCCAAAAATCATCGGTACTCCCACCAGGTCATGCCAACTGTCAGGCTCCAGTGCAGATCGAGATTGAAATTGAATAATAATTGTCATAACCCACAGGGCTTTTGAGACCTAAAATTTTCTAAATCCGTTCACCATCACTGACTCGCTAGGCTACACAAAAAGAAATTTTGAATAATAATTAGACCTCCAGGAGGTGAAAGCAGGAACGAAGGTCAGTTTTACCGTAAAAAGTAGCCTTCCAAGTTCAATTTTTCGGATCAAACCTGATCTAAAAAGTGGTTGAGTGTCATTTCGCCCCCGTTTCACCCTCTAGACGTCTAGTTTCATCCAAAATTTCTCTCCATGCACTTACTGTAGTAGAAATTCTGATAAAAACCTGAGGACGTTGCTCTGTAAATGCATCCGAGTTCTAGAAAACGCCCAAGGGGCAATTGATTCGAACCAGTTCTCGTTTTATACACATATACCTATCAACAATGTACCGTGCACAGTATTTGACCCAATATAGAATTGCACTCCCTGAGTTATTGATCGATTCGATTCAAAAATAAAGAAAGACGCTAGCCATTTCTATAAACCTCCACCGAATATCGTTCCATGGATTCTCCAAGAGACTCTTCATTTCGGAATATCATTGTACCTATGTAGAGATAAACAGTGGATAACCATTGCGATTATATATAACCCAGAGCTGACAGTTACAAATGGCTTGTGACGAGGTTACATTGCTTCAACACGTGTTCAATTTCTTACGAACTCATCTTTTTAATATCTTGAAAGGCTTTTAACCGATCCCGATAAACTAAGATGGAAATTTTACGCCCGGATAAACCCATCAATATCCTCGTAAAGTATCGATATTCCATACTCTATATGAACCCATTAAAGATAATCACTGAGAGAAGCAAAATCCTGTCTAATGGTAAATTCAGTTTTGTATGTTAATTTAAGGAGTTTTAATACAACTCGAACATTTCCGCAATTACTACTCTTTCTGGGAATCCCCTGATATTATTTTAGTGAGGCTCCTGTCAATATTGGATGTAGAAGAAAAATATGGTTATTATAAGTGAAACATTGCCAATGCTCTGGTGGAAAAGGATGTGCTGGAGCAACGGGCCATGGGTAGTTGATATTTCGCTTATCCAGGTGTTGGTATAACTAGATTGGTTATTATTCACGCAAAGGATTTTAAGGCTACGAGGTTGGTACTCAAATTTTGAGTATCAGGCTCACACTGCCCCCCACCCCCCTGACACGCTCAGATTCAGGGCAAAGTTCCATCAAAGGAGACCTGAGGATGGGTTAATAAGTGATTGAATGGTGAGATCAGTTTCTGGTCAACTGTGTGATGGCATTTTTTGTCAGTCTTTGATAAGATCAAGTTGATCTGAGTTGATGAAATCATTTGATTCAATTCGGCTGATGATCAATGAATCAATTCCATATTAGATAGTAATCACATAAGAGTCAGGTCCTGCTTGGTTACCAGGACTGGGCCTGGCTCAGACAAAAATAATTGTCGTTGAAGAGTGTTTTTAGTAGTGATTATCTCCTCCAATTACGATAAGGAAATTTCTAATTTGTTAACTGAAACGATCGCTCGACCCGGTGTTGAACCCACGACCCTAATATTACTAGTTCTAGGGATTAGCAGATACTCTAACGCACAATTTGTAGTTTATTTTTAGGTAGGAGAGCACTATGAAATTTCATTTCGATAAATATTTCGTCCCAAGTTGACCTTTCAACGGTCTCAGTTCTTTACAAAATACAGTTAGTCCCATGGTGATATAATCTTCACTCCGTGTGTTTTACGATTCCATAAAAAAAGCAAGAAGAAATAATTCTTTCCTTCTTTATGAGTAATTTAGTAGGTTTAATGAATAGGAAATGGCTATATAAAAGAGAACCAGTCTTGTGATGAACCACGAACACGATTTTACTCGATACGTAATTTTTAAAAGTTCATATTAACTATGAGAATGTTCAAGGAGATAAGGTTGTAAAATTCATATTGACTGATTGAAATAATTTATTACTTTCAATCTTCAAGAAGCGAATCCCTTATTCTGTGCGATATCTGTCGCTAGAATTCTCTATCTCACGATGTTTAATTGAGAGATGGATTAATTGTTAGAATAATAAGATGATTGATAATGATTTCCAATAATTTTTTAGCCCACTAAGTAATTTGTGCGACACTTTGTCAATATAATATAATAATAATTTTTTTTTATACTTATTTTACATCGGCCTCATTATTTATAGTTATAATTTAGAAGCCACTAATTTTTAATAATTGGAAGTAATTATTGTTTTCTGAGGGGATAATTAAGTATGAAATACACTTGAATCAAATTTTTTGTTCGTGCAGATGAAATTTGTAAGGGCCCAGAAATATATAAATAGAACCGGTCTCTGGTGGGCATTCCTAATCCTAATGCTTTCATGACGCGACCAACTCTATTTAATCTCACTCTTCCTCTCGCCAACCCCTCCAAAAAGCCGAGAATTGATGAAGGAAGTCAATCAACTTGCGTACGTAATAAATAAGTTCTTATCAAAAATAATCTTGGGGGATGAATTCCTAGCTGATAAAAACCAAGTGTAGAAATCCCCATGAAATATAAAAAAAAAATGAAAACACCACTGAGAATTCACCCGCCACTATTCTTTCTCCCCTACCTCATTCAACAATCTCAGGGATAAAAAAAGGAATTGGCCCCGAAAAGACGCCAAAAATAATTTCACCACTCTGGTCTCTATACGTATATATAAGAAATAGTGAGTTTGAGCTCCCAATCCATGAGTATCCACACGTAGCCACCCCTCACCCATGTGCCACTCTCTTGTCCCTTTACGACCAATCGATATCCACCTTCCGGTATTTCTGTGTCGACTTTTGTATGAAATGGTCCCACGGGCAACTTTAGCCCACTCTTCATAATTTTAAAAAACAAAAAATTGATAAATAATTAATGAGACTGTAAATTAAAAGTGAGATGAAATGCAATGGCTATGGGTTTTCATCAGTATCTCATTAGTTACCGGAACAAATAAATTTATGATATATAATTGGGGGTGAGATCATGTCAACTATAGTTTTGTATCAATTATAGTTGAAAAAGTGATATTAATTGCAATTATAACGATTGCATTACATTTGGGAAATCCCGAAACAGATTTCCGATTTTCATCTTCATGTTATTTAAATGTTTTGAATATTTTTTAGCGAAAATTTAGAGTCCGGGTACTAGGTCCACTGGATGGCCGATGGGAGTAGTTACCGGAAGAATCTTTTTTAATAAACGATCCTCGAATAGTTTGTTACAGTTTCTTTACAGTTGTAAAAATACTTTTTCTCAAACTATGTCGTCATTCAGTGATTTAATTAACAAGGAATTTATTTGAAGAAAATAAATTCCTCGTTGATCCATCCTCGTTTAATTATTTGTCGTTTCATCATTGCTCGTATTACCATTTCCAATTTGGTCATTCTCGGTTTGATTATTCTTCCTCCAATTGGCTATTCGTGACTCACTAAAATTCGGGTCAGGTATCCTGAGTTACGATAAGAAATCGATTCAACTGTGGTTAGGTTTCATTTGATCAGGTCGATCCTCATCAGAAACTGATCAGATTTTGACGCAGTGAATTTCCTCAACAATAATGCCAACAGCACTGAGGGCATCCTGATCAGAATCTGATTAAGTGGATATGATCAGTCTTAGGTCAGACAGCCTGAAAAAATTCTGATCCCAGGTCATGCTCCCTTGTCTCTGCACAGAAGTCAGATATTCCATAAATACTACGATCTGAACCTGATCATTCTCACCTGTCTACATTCTTCAAAGAATATATTCAGGAATTGTCACGACAAACGAGTACTATGACATTGCAGCACAATTTCTATTCAATCACATTAATTTTCTGTGGGTTCTGTTGAAATTTATATTCGTGGAAAATGTATTTAGAAAAAAGAAGTTGACTTATTACAATAAAAGTGTTCCCAGGGGGTCCAGAGCCGATCGCTTTTGTCCTTTACCATGTGCTCGTCTAATTTCATTGTCTTGATGTGATTTGACTCTAATTTGATTGGAACCTAATAGAAGATTCATTCATAGATCAGTCGTTCACATCAGAAATGGATATGTACATTCTCTCTAGAACTGGATCAATTCATTTCCCTAGATTCGAATCAATTTAATCTGATAAAATTCTGATGAAAACGTCGTTACACAATTGACCAGAAACTGATCCAATTCTTTGATCACTTTTGAACCATCATCAGCTCTGGTCTGATGCCACTGAACGGAATCTGAACTGAATTTTCAGTCGGGTAGTTCTTTCTAATTTCTCACGCCCGGAAACTCGGTCATGGAGGTTATTATACGTCTTCCTCAATTATTTCTGAATCCTTAAACATTAGAACCAAAATCAAATATTATTTTATCGAAAATTGTTATAAATGTCCTGTCAATCATCAGACTTCAGAATTAATAGAAACAATCGAATAGAATTCACGTGTTATGATTTGTGGAGAATCCTTACTCGCCGGAAAACCAGGTCCTCTCGATATTCCAAGTTAATTATCGTTTTCAGTTATCAATTTCACTTATTCAATTATCGTTTTCTTGGTTGAATCGCCCAAAAATCAATACACTGCACAACTCTCCAATTGAATTATTATATGAAAATTATGAGAAGTCGGAGTAATGCAGTGAAACAGTTGAGAATTAATTCCATATTAGTCCTGAATATTCGTTGTTTATTAATAATTCCACCTAGTACCAATATTTTTATATGACCTCCATTAAACGTGATAATTTATCTCGAATTATATATGAAAATTACAGGAAATTATTCCTCGTAATTAACGAAAAAATGATTCAATTCTAGAATTCGGGAGGAGAGAAATTACTGACATGTCCGCGAATATAAAACATTGTTCTCTTCTGGGCACTTGACATGGCTGACAGGTTCAATACAACGATTAGCCGAGGATCAGTCTATTTGATTCAATAAATAAATAACAGTGCAATATTGAACAGTCAGTGCATCTATCGATCTTTTATTCAGTTATTTCCGATACCTTCGAATTATTTGAGGTTTTTTTCCAAATTTCTGAGAAAAGATTGATAAATTTAACCCGAAAGAGTATACCCTCTAACTTATTACTACTATTATTATTATTATTATTGATATTATTCAATGACTCACAAAGCTTCATCATCGTGGAAATGGTTTAGCAAAAAACTGTTGCAAAAATTTACGAAACTTGACCAAAAATTCATAAAAATAGACGTACGAGTGAAAATTTGTGTCATTGACTACCGACAACACCTCCAATGAGTACATTTTTTCATACTTGGTCTACTTGATCCATAGTTTCCCCTTAAATCCCCCAGTATCGGTTTTGGTTATCTAGCCAACTCTAGAGCTTGTCCTTTCAAACTAAAAAACCCGATGAGCCTTCCTTCCCCCAATAACCAATAATCTGTTGAAAAACTCACCTTCGTATCCCGATTCTTGATTTCCTGTCTCTTCGTCACAAGATCCTCGCCATCAGCATAAACAAGATTCCTGATGAATCCTTTGAATCTCGGTTCAAATATAACACTGGGCAACGCCAAAAGCGTCAACTTACTATTATACCAACTGGGCATTCCACCGATGTAAACATCAGAATTACTTCCAAATTTTCCAAATTCAAACTCCTTTCCCCTCGACATTGACGTAGAACTAACTCCATCCACTGTCAGCGTTGTGTTCTCATTATTCCTAGTGATCTGGACTTTGTGCCAGTGATTATCTCCAAGATCATGGCCAACGGTGACTATTTGTGCTCCACCACCGAGATTGTACCTCAGTCTAAGAGCACTTTCCACCAATTTTATTTCAAAAAAATCATTATTTCCCCCATCATCCGTGTACAACAATAAGCCATTTCCCTGTTCGGTTTTAAACTCAAATTCAAGGCTTCCATTCAACGCTGTATTCCATTTACGAAATTGTGCATAACTGGATGATGTACCTTCCAGAACAAAACTCCAGCAAGTTGGCACCAACAGGACAAATAAAAATCTCGAAATCATGATTAACAATTTATCAATTAATTATCACTTCATCAATCCACTTAATCACTACTGATCACAATTGATTATCCTTTTATCAATTTTCACCCGTTAATTAAATCGAAAACCGAAGGTGTCTTCACCTTGTGTCGATAATGTTACTCACTGCAATAGCATCGGCACAAAATTCATGTGATTTTTTGGATTTTGGGTCAGCTCAGTGTACTCCACAATCGTCTCATGGTTTATCAAAGACCAAATGACGTACGATAAATGCTAATATCGATTTATTTCTCCCCTCGTGAGAGGTTAACTTACTTTACCACCACTCGATTACGCTCCGTCCTAACCACGAAATGCGATTCGAGGGTTATTATTGAGGTGATTGAAGATGCTGAGACGAAAAACTGCTGTCCCAATATGACTACACGTTCATTACTTCAATTCACCGGGCTTTCACGAGAAAAACAGATAAATTAGGTGAGTTGTTGGGAGATAATGAAGAACATAAAATACACCGACTGACTTGTGACTGATTATTTCACTAATTTACCATTACTATTTCACGATAAAACCGTAGCACAGAATCGCGGACATCACGGATCGCTCCATTGTCATATTTATCGTTGAAAGTTGGTGTTTTATTTTAGGGGAGACTTTTTTTTCTTTCAGGAAAAATTCCACTTCAAAGCTCACTATCGCCGTCTCGATGTAGCAGCAGTTTTGGGGTAATTATTTCAAGAAGGATCATGCTAGTTCATAATATTGTGGTGCTGCTGGGTTATGTTTGTGATGTGAGTGAAAAATTGAAGATATTGATGTTTAGGTGGGAATTGTATCCCTCTTGTACGCGACAACGGTTGATAGACTGCGGTGACAAGAAGAACTGAGGGAAAACTACACAGTTTTCGGTGCTGGGTGAACGCCGACGCAACAGAGCTTGCAGGGGTGCGCATGCGAGGGTGAGATATTGGAGGAGGAATGGAGGAGAGGAATAGGGGTGAGTGTAGTGTGTTTCAGGTATTGAGAGGTGTAGAATATAGTTACGGGGGTTTTGGTGGTTTATTCTCGAGATATTTCGCTGGGGATGTCCGATCAAATTGTTGTTTTTCACTTGACGGTACTTGTTTTGATGGACGTTTGGAGGGTGGGGGATCCTAATACTTGGATGGGGCCATTAAAGTCATAGAAGTCATGATATCATTGTAATTGCAGAAGGGAAGAGGTTGTTAATTAGTCAGGGACAAAAGGCTTTAATTGGGGATATTTTTTGTTTAATTTGAGTATTTTTTTCTTTCCTTGTTGAAAGAGGGTTCACGTTCACAGTTCCGTACTTTTTTAGTTCAGGAAAAAGTCCAGGATGTTCCAGAAAAAATATGGAACCTTCAGTGAACAAATGCGTAACTGCTCGATCATTTTTACTGAATACTGTTGTTGACTGACAGATTACGGAGCAGACACGTGATTTTTAATGAATTTTACTTTTCGTATAGATTTCCTGAGTATTTAGGAAGTATATCGAATGAACTGTGCCACAATTACCTTTGAAAATTCGACAACAAATTGAACAAGCGAGAAATCGATTTTCCATTAAATATAGAATAGTTATGTTTATTAATAAATTAATAAGATGCACTCGAATCACTGTTTGGCATGTTATTTCTTTTGGACATATGTAGTTTATGATTGATTCAATTTCATCAATGTAATTTAAATTTTTTTGGCCAATGATCTAGTGGGTTCAATGCGACAATTTTTGGAACATATCTACTATCGAAAAAAAATCTATTGAAAACTCAGGATGATCATAGCAATTTTCCAACTTTTAAATGAGAAAAAATGTTTTTTCATTTCAATTTAATATTCCTAGTATGACTGGAAACTATTTCCAAATTTGAAAAAAAAAATGGATAAATACAGCTCAAAAGGGGAGGACTGGTTTTTGTAGAGATACGGTAAACCACAACACGACGAGCAATTGAAGAACAAAATGGGGGAATCCCATTGCTCATATTTCGTCCGTCCAGTTGGTACAGCGCTCCCAATGGTTGGGTTTTACATCTGTGCAGTCGTTATTCAGACAAATACGACGTAATTTCCTGTCTTACTGCAAACTGCAGAAATTTTATTATAAAACCGATAAAAAAATAATTTGTTGACTTCTACAAATGAAATTTTTATTAAGCATGGTAATTTATATATTCATATAATAATATCTACGACAGATATATTCTATAAAAAATATTCGAATGGGATTAGTCCTATGGAAAAACTGAATTATATTGAGCAGTTTCTATGGAGCGTTTCAGTAGAATTCACCAAAAGCCAATGGAAAATTCAGTAGAAATTCAGGAAAATTTTCTAACTATTCGCTGGCTTCGTCTAAGTGAAATTTCTCATGGGTGATAGAGATGATATTGTGCTTGGAAGTTTTTAGAGAAAAGCCTTAAAGTTTTTTTTTATGCGGCAAAGTGAAAACTATAAAAATCTCTTGAGACTAGAGTTTATAATCTGAAGTTGGCACCGAGTAAATCTACACCTGAGTTTATGGTTTCATTGTATGCATATTTTACAGACTCTAACAGAAAGGATACTTTATTTAATAGACAAAAATCCATCGGCTAATAATTTTTTGAATAAAATTCTATCATTAAATTGGTCTATGAATTCCTGGAAGTTTCCAATGATCCAATCCCTGAATTATTTTTTGTTTTAGACTTCAACCTTCATAAGTTTTTAACTAATCACCAACTTTTCAAGACTAATCTGCGATAAAGATGGTTTGATTATCGACTAATGATAACTAGAGGATGTCAACTGTTAGCTACTGAGCAGTATTGACCACAGCAGATGGTTCGCAATTCAAATCAGCTTCACCATATCACTCAGAACAACATTCACAAGCAAAGAAGACCTTCAATTTTCTATATTTGCAGTAAAGATGATAATTACACATCTATTTAAGGTAATGTTTTTACCTTTTTAGTAAATTCAATGATTATCGAAACTTACACGAAATTATTAGATAACTCAATCCCATTTAGAATCGTAATTTTTCCTGCATTTAATTATCGCTGGTTTTTAAAAAACATAAATAAAAAATCAGAACTTGAGACAGTCTCTTATGGCAATACTTCTGGACATGTATTTCGGTTGCATAATTTATAGTTGAAATTTTATGCGGTTTAATGGCCAAACATTAATTGTTTGTTGGTTCATACAGTCCCATTTTGTCCCCCTTCTCTTTTTTTTTAATGTGGACCTTCAAAGCAGTTGAAATTTCATTTTAAAATTTCCAGCAAAATTTCAATTCGGGTTCCTGTGACAACCGCCAGTTTAGGAAGGGCAGCACTTCATGGTACGTTCTTTCGATTCACTTGTCGGTAATTTATCATACGCATGTGCAGATGATCATTGATCGACTTTATTTGCAATTTTAAATTTCTTCAAGCCTTCAAATTATTCCCTAAGCGTGGGATATCATTAGTAAAATTAAGAACTACCGATATTAAATCAAATAGTCCATGTATTCTCAACAAAACTTTCATGTCATCTAATTCGATGAGACACTTTGGCTTATCTTCACGATATCACGTCTCGAATAATCTCGAACGCTATCTGTGTCCTTCCTGATTGTATCCACGTTGATCAGGTTCCTCTCATGCCCCTCTGCATCTCTGTGATGTCACCGCTGTCTGATCTTCCTGAGGCTAGGATCTTCCTGGGTGGAGCTGAGCTGGTTGAAAATTGTTCTACCAGTGATCTGCCACGTTTGTTACCTGGGGAATGCTATCTCCTGGTCTGTCCTTATTCACTTACTCGTGTCGTTGGTGCTGTGTGAGTTCGTCTGTGTACTCACTAGTTTGTGAAAAAATAAGATGACTCTTCCGGTGTTTCGTTTGCAAATTCAATATCGTGGAACTTCTCGGTCTCTCAGCTTCACCATCATTTTAGGGTTTTGAGTTTGTGAGTCATTCCGTTGCTCGTTGCCGAGGTTTATGGCGTAGGAAGTATTTAATTGCAACGATAAAAGAGAGTATCCAGTATTTATCGGTTTCATGTTAAATACTAATTTTCAGGGAAACATTCTTTGCTTGATCTGCTGGGATGAAGACTTGTCTTCCATCACTGAGAACATCTGATAAGTCTGGGATTCCCGGTATGATAGGAGTTATCGCTGACGTCAATGTGATCCTATTTCCTTTCAATTTCTCCTCAAGGTTTCTGCTGAGTATCCAAGGAAAGGCGGTGGAGAATATGAGTATTTTATTCATCGAGGTGAAGACTCCCACTAGGATCTCTTCTTGGGATCTATTACACGAATAGTCAATTTCATTTCTTCTTCTGTTAGCTCATTGGCCAGTTTAGTATTTCCAGGAGTTGTTAAAATTCACTGATTTGGTATTTTAGGTGATTGGACTATTTTGTTCTGCTTCCAAAATTTCTCCAGGACCGTGAGATCATCGTTCATTCGGATCAAAGAATATCATTTGATTTCAATAACTTATTGGTTTATAAATTTCTAAAAATTTTTTTAGAACAATTTTGCGAATTTCTTTCCCAAATGGTTTTCAATTTCGTTAATTTTCCAATTGATTGGAGGTATTCAACGAATATTCTGAATCGATCCGAGGACGAGGATTATAATCACATTAATCAGATAATACTTTTATTGCTGCATGACGCACAGCAATAAAATACTAGTTCATGTTATTGACCTGGAAAATCGCGATTTAATCCGATAAAACCGAGTGAGAAAAATTGGGAAAAAATTCACACATCTTCATTGACGAATTATATTATTAAACATCATCCAATTTACAATGTACATTATCTCGAGAGCTCACAGCCCTTGAATCCTTTATAACTCATAGATTACAGTACTTATAACTCTCTTTCAAGTGCAGCATTCTTCATGCCCTCTACAAGAGTTACATTAAACTGAAGCCAACCGAAACGATCATCCTCAAGGGTCTCAACATTCACTACAGAGTACAAACTGCAGGTTGATAACCCAACGGTCTATTGTATGGGAATTCAATACCAGCACACGCCTACACACCAAAGGCTAAATTAAAATACCGTCGAGAAGGGGAAGGAGTTATCCTGCCAAGGAGAGGGGATAAAGTTAGTTAACTGTCAGTGTGACTCTGTGCTTCCCTCGGACAGGACGTCACCGTCTCATTAGTGGATAAAATCCTTATTTTTTTTGTTTCGTTTTTCGTTTTGAATTTTATTTTAACAGAAACTCCTCGACACCCGTAATCAGGTCAGTATTTTCTACGCATCAAACATCGATCCCTTCAAGCGAATAAAATCAATTTAAAAAATTATCGATAAGTATTCTAATCAAATACAGAAGTTGCGATTTTGTATTATTTTTCTTGAGATTCAATTTCTTGATTATCTTGTGGATAATTAATCGGTCAATTAGTGTGGACGTGGCTGGACTGTTATCATGACATTACTTCGTTATGCGAATTCTCATTCAAGACCAGACGTTTTTTATTTGGCAGCAAACTGTGAGAACTGTTTTTGGGAATGTTATCCGCCTTGACATAGTCTTGTACTACGTGAGAGGATTTTATCATTTTTGGAGGAATATCAATTGAGACAATTTAATTACATCTTGACTTGGGGGCGGGATGGGATGATATGAGGGCCATGAAAAGCGTATTTCGTTGTTTTTTGTTGGGAAAAACTGGAATTTGCCTATTTAAGTGTCTGGAAAATTCTATTTTAGTTAACAAAATTTTTTCATAGCTCCTTCCAAATGTTCACACAAGAGAAATTATTTTAACAGGTTCAATAATTTTTTTTCTGTGAGGAAGTAAATTTAGCGTTGCACGATGTTGCCGAAAATACACTAAATTTATCTGAACAATGAAGAGTGAATTCGGCAACGCTGGAGTGTTAATATCACAACATCGAATACCTGCGCAGGCGACCAGGGTTAATGTTAATGTTTGACGCCTATGGAGTGATAATAGTCGAACTGAAGGGGTGCGCTTACTATTTTGTTATTTTCGTTATTTAGGGGGAGTTCAAGATGCTTAATATTTATGTATTCGAGCTGGACGTCTGTCCTAGATGTTAAATATGACGTTTTATGTTTTGATTGACAATTGTTGGATGTGAAATAGTTTGAAATAATGAAACCGGTCAATATGTGAGAAGAATATTTTATTAATTTGATTTTCTCTAATACGGATGCCCCGAGAAAAATGTTCAGTAAAAATTATGGAACTCACAGTTTGTTCACCAATTAACGGCAATCGACTGGGAAGATTACTGAGACAGTATCGCCATTTTTCATAGACTATTCAGACAAAAATTACGGAAATTTGAGAAAAAATTACGTGACAGTTCTGTGAGAATTCCTACGACATGCGGTGACATCCCTCAGAAATTACAGATTTACGGAATTATTTCTTTCAAACAAATTCAAGTTTAATACAAGTTTAAAATTCGTTTCGGTCAGCGCTATTAGACTCTTATCTGTGCCTATTTTTTCGCAATATCTCCGAATATATAACATATAGGGAAATTTTTGTAATGACATTTGTTGTTGTACTTAATTCGCTCCACAAAAAAGTTCCAATAAAATTTTGGCTATCTCCCCTATATTTCGAGATATTGTTAAAAAAACCGGTCGATAGTCAAATGCAACTGATCTCGTTTCACCGCTGCCCCATTAAAATACGCTTTCTCCGATGAATTCTAATCTAATTTTTCACTTTTATTTTCAGTTTGGAAGAATAATAAAATATGGCTGCCCCTCACACATCCTCACGTCTTGAGCTACTTCAGGTAAAACCAAAAATGCAGAGATGTCCAAGTATCGTTCGACGTAAGAGCATTCATTTCCATAAATTTTTATTTTTATATGAGTTTTTCCATTTACCATCACACGGCGGGAACCAATACTGTTGACCACCTCAGAATGGTCCACACTCGATGTTTCCAGGCTCCGTCGTGTTGTAGAAGTGCATATAAGGTAGCTTGTCCCAACCAGTCTGACCTCGACAACGACCCACTTGTGCCTGCACCGAAAAAAAAAAGATCACAAATCGAATTAATATCGTGTTTGCAGGACATTTGGACATTTCCTTTTTCATTCGAACGAAGTTCCTTTTAAATAGTTTGTCGGGCTGTAAACCATTCGATTATAATGTGTGATATCACGATTATTCATGAGACGTTAGTCGATTTTGGGGACATGTAGATGTAACTGTTTCAAAAGGATCACCAGCGCCCAAATAAGGCATGTTAATTCGGTTCTGGATGTCTTACTACCGCTGGTGGCCCTTAAAAATTAGTACATACGTTGGTGGAATCTAGGGACCTTTCTGGGTACATCTTATCAGAGAACATCTCGACATCCACCAAATCGAATATTTAATATTAAGAGGAATTAAAATTATTTATTGAAAGTGTCTATTCACACGCGCAACGGTAAATTTTATCTTAATTTGCGTTCACAGTCGTCTTATTTCAATTAATTCAATTAATTTCGAGGTTTCAATCGTCATTTTTATCATTGTAACGATGGAACGATCTCGTTACATCAAATTTATCAACTAGCTAAGAATATTTTCACCTTTTTGAAGTCTGAAGAGAGACGATTAAACTCGGGTTTTAGGTCGACAGATCTAACTGTCATCATAATTCATAAAATAGTCAGAAGTTTCATGATAAATCCAAAACCGGGTAAAATTTCACTAAATATCATGTTTACTTTGACTATCAGATGAATTATCGATAAAATCAAATTGTGAATTCGAAGAATATTCATGGGTATAAGGAAATCATTACAGTGATTATCGCGCATGGTTTGTCAAGCGCAACTTTAAAACTTGGGATCGTTTTGCCTGAGCCTGACGTCATTTCCTCTCGCTCGTAAACTTTCCCTCCTTAAAGTGTTCCATGAAATTAGGAAGACATGATAAACACGAGAGTCCAATTGAACTTATTTCCTCAACTAAATTTCACATTCTACAAAAGTGAAGAGAATCGTTCCGGTATCATCAGTCACGAATTTCATCTCCAGTAGATAGAAGACAGCACCTTGGAATCGGTATAGATGAGTCACTGTGAGTTAGTACCGGTACTGGATCGGCATGCGTGGGTGCTTTCTCAGGATCGTGATACATAATATGACCAGTATGAGATGTACCGCGTCACCTGAATCACCACGAAGTGCGTGGGTAAAAATTCAATTTCATGGGCTTTTTTGTTTCGTCTCCAATAACATTACGATAGGACACGTCTGGAAGGTTTAGAAGTTGTGAGCAGATCCGAGTGTTTCGTAATTTATCGATTGAGACCTATCGAATTGCATGTGCATCTATTTTTGCTCGAGATCATGAAGGAATTTAATAATATTTGAAACCGGATGTTATTGATTACAGTAGATCGTTTGATAATTCGTGGGATCGTGGGATGAATCATGGATTTTTTGATAAATAGGAAGTACATAACGCATTTCTGTCAACGATATCCAAGAAATTTGACGATTTACGATTACATAATGTTTTAATTACATTTTTACTCGGACATGACAACTTCCTGTTGGATTTTGGGATCTCCCTGGGGTACGAAAATTCACTCTTCCCCAGTTTTTATATTTTGGATCAAGAAAACATTAGGAAAAAAGGGGAATTCCCGTGGAACTTTTTCAGTGCGGATTTCCCCCAAATACATCTGGTGACCAGAGGGGGTTGGGATGAAAAATTAAGGGTAGGGCAGGAAGGAGTTATATTCTCTTCCAAATTTCAGTAAAATCCTGTGGTGAATCAATCGATAATCGAGTGCTGGTCGATTGCCACTCGACCAGTCGATAGCCCCTCGCTATTCGATTGTCAGTCGAGGGTTGATCGATCGTCAATGAAGGGTGGATCGCTATTCGATTGCTGGTCGATCAATGGAGGAGACATCGACTGGTATTTGACTGGATCCACAACTCCATTCTGCTATCGAGTGATCTGTCACGGCTATCAGCACTAACAACATAATAATATCAAACACTGAACAATGATTGCATCTGTAGACAATAACGAGCGAGGGGAAAATGGCCGGTAATTTATAATCAAATAATCGCAAATAACCCGGTGTAGGTCAATATAATTTAGCCCAATGTTGGCCCATTCCTCGTCTGTGATCAGGATATCAGGTGGAGAAACCACCCAGCAGACTAGTTATTCAAGAATGAAATTAGAATATGAAAATATGATGAATATGAGAGATTGTGTCTACACATTGACCCCTAGGAAACTCAAAAATTCATTCATAAAACATTAGCATGAAATACGAACACAAACATCGATTCCCTGATTACAGAAACGCATTTTCCGTTAATATTTTCTAGAAAATTGTTGATGTCGGCACAGCAACGGGGGACAACCCCAGTATTCTAGTAATTGAGGCGGCATTCGAGCCACCATTACTGACGCATGAACTATTTAATGTTTTCCTCACGCAAGGTCGAGGACTAGTCGAATAATTTGATGGGAGAAAGGGCCTTTATTTTGTCCAAACTCGTGGCCAGAGAGACAAAGATTCCTCCAAAAATTCAAAATCCGTTTTAGACTGATAGAAATAATTTTTTTTGTTACTACTGCTACGTTCAGCTCGTGGCAAAAAGTGCCTTTTTGCTAACTTCTTAAGGAAAAAGTCAAAATTTTAAATAAAAATACTTTTCCCTACTGGTCTTTAATTTTTCTCGTTTATAGATTGGCACTAGCCCTTCCTCGAACTCGAAAAAAATGAGATCCCTATATATTCAACCCTTCGGCTTCGGCTCGGATGACAATGCCATCCGGCTAAAAATTCCTATGGCTCTCGTCCTGAAATATACGTGAAAAACTCGAGAGAAATATAATTTTGCGAATGATATTTATTTTGCACAAACAATCGCTCGAAATTTTCATTAGAAAATCCGTTTAAATTCTTGTCAAAAAAGTATTTAATTTGCAAAATAACATTTTTCTCATCATCGAAACCGGTGGATGTCATGGAGCTAATCGATTATATCCCAGTTATAATTCTTCATTTGAGAATCGACAGTCGATTTGTGAACAATCAAAGGGAAGACAGACACAGACGGTTCACAAGTAACCGAAAAGTCACTTTTCAACACGGGCTGAACGTAGCGGCAGTGACAAAAAAATGATGTCATTATTCGAATTCTAATTAAAAAAAGGCGATTATCCACTTCCCTTGCAATCCACGCATGCGTGAGCACACGTGTTCAGTAACATCCCCTCACCCTTAACATATTCTTAAACACAACTATCCGGTTAGTTGTGATGGCAACCGTTAACGTGACAACACCAACTGCAATTCTATTTACCCAGTTTGCACTCACCGAATTCCATTAATTGGTTAATTCAATCTCCCCCCCTAAAAACATTAATCGAGCTAAACAAATGCATAGGCCAGTCGAACAGTTATTTTCCATTGGACCAAGTGTGAACATAAACAATGTCCCATTTCCTTCAATTATTAAGACCCTCTGGCCATCAATAATGACTGTTGCAATAAATAGAAAAGTTTGTCATGCTGATTTTTATTTAAGAGTATTATTCCAAGGAGTGTAAAGATAAAGCTCCCAGGAACGGGTAAATGCCAATAAAATCGAGACACAGTGTATCGAGAGGTGTTTCAGTGAACATTAAAACTTCGTGGGCAGATCAAGGACTCACCTCTGCTGTTACCAATCTCGTGAATATGGTACGAGTAATAATTAAATATAACACTGTGTCGTAAATGACAAATTATTTACATTAACCGACACTGGATCGAGTAATTTACTCTTTTAATATCAATATCTTGTTAAACGAAGAGAAAAGTCCCAGAAAAATTACAGCGCTGGGCCCTAGAATCGAGGTGTTGAATGCTAGAATACTCGAAAGTATTTTATTCACAGATAAAAATTCCTATCAATACCATAAATTTTGTAATTAATGATATGGGGCTTCGTAAAATTTACGAAATAGCAATTCAAATTTGAAGGTCCACTGTTGGATATGCAGGGACTAGATCAAGCAGCAACAATCACTTTGATAAGTCATAAATATACTGCGGATTACAACAATAAATACTGATATACTTCGAACGTTTAATTTTAAGCTTTTATCAACATCCACCATTTTTTATTTGAGTTTTAACTTGAGAAAAATTCATAGAAATTCTTTAAAGATTTTTATCCAGATCAGTTTGTATTATTGTGCCGTCCTTCATTTTTCTACTGTCCTAAATAGCAATTTTTTCATTGTCATTGTGATTGGTTAATACAAGTCATTGTGATTGGTTTGGATGAACGCTGAATAGAGCCGATTATTCCCGACGTTGGACTTTCTCATGAGACCTGTTGTATCAGCCATCCAGCGTCCATCTCCTCGTCGATCATTAGACTTTGAATTTTGACAGGCCCGATATAGAAATTTGCCTCGGTGGTATTATAATTTTTCTGTAATTTTTATCGGAGTCACGATAAAAATTCACGGATTTTTCTAATCGTTCACTAGCATAAGACAGACACATGGACGAGTCTCTTCTATACTCTGTGAGAAAAGACCGCATAAGTTGCGGATTTTCATCACTCCTGATGAGACACAAGTTCCGGCTGACCACAACTAGATCTCCAAGATATCGCAGCTGACCACGTCTCCAAGTTTTGAAGGTGTGACAGACCGAACTGGCCTCGTATGAGGAGATGTGCTCTACCCACCTCAATCAAAAAATATATATTCTCCATATGTGATGCTGAAGAGCTCCTAAATCCTGAGCACGAGCCCATCCAAGACCAGCATTTACGAGACAGCAGTATTTGACCAGAGGAAATAGCTCAGTTGTACATGAAAACAATTTTCGAACTTATATTTTTCCAACAAGTGCTCTTCAGTTTTGGCAAATCCAGATGTGCCAGCAACCTGGAGGACATTTCGCTACGATGGCACCACTTTTTCGGGGAGGTGGTCCATGACCTATGTCCAGATCCGTTGGACCTCACAGCCATGAAAGCCACCCCTCAATGGTCCTGTAAACCTGCCATTCCCATACCATAGTCCATCGATCCAACTGATTTTCTTTGTTACTAAAATCGAAGGTGGCTTCAAGCAACTGCATTTCCTCCTTGACTGAAAAAACCTACAACACTACCAATTACTTTCAGCATTTCGTACCAATGCTTTCATTATTAACTTGGATTTACCCAGTTACCTAATTTCAAAGGCATATCCAGGGCATAGCTCAGGTCCCTACGATAACCGAATGCAGCCGTGATCCGATGGAAGTAGTGAGGGTCGTGGATATAGATTGCTAATCGTGCGAGTGAGAATCGATCGCCCTGACTGTCCCTTGTTCCGCGTATTTCCTTTCGTAATTCGTCAACTTTGTTTCAATTTACTTTCTACCGAAAACACGTAAAAGGTAGTTATTCTGACGTCGATTACGATTGACTCGAAGATTGACCTTAAGAGACGAACCTCAGTGCAACCCCTGACCTTTGTTACTCTGTAGTTTGTAAATTTTAGAATTTATTATTAATGATTCATGATTAATAATTTATATCGTATCAGCTGATTCTGTTTAACAGATTATTAAATCACTCAGACGTCGCTTAGATCTTAATGAAATATCTAGTTTATGGCACCCAAATTAATGCCACACCGACCAAAAAATCATAAATTTTTATCTTTGTGTCGTTCTATTATTTTTTTCATTTTGTAAAATATTTTTTATCGTTTCCTGTAGACGTGGGTATAGGCCTCTCCACCTGACTCTTTTCTCTATATTTAAATAGTAAATTAATCATTTCTAGGCAAGGTTTCAACAACGACAATTGATGGAGAAGGAACAGAAATTACTTCAACTTTATGATCAACAACAGCAGAGGGCTCATCAGGTCGCTCAACGCGGTAGTGCTGGATCGAATACGTCGAAAGGATCGGGTTCCGGCACTACTAGTCAATCTGTAACCCGAACCACAACCACCAGTCATTCTACATCTAATTCGCAAGGTGGAAAGGTATTGAATAGCTGTTCCATGGAGTTATTTAATTAATCAAGAAACGTCGAGTGGTGCTGATTGGCTTTTATCGAAAGTGTTATTGTGATTGATTGTTCTGGTCGGGTAGTCGAAGACTAGGAGAATACCGAGAGAATATACCGGACGCGGATGGGTAAATTGTAGAAAATTTTCGGGGAAATGTTATTTTTTTAACTGCACAGCGAGAAATACTCGGTAAAAATTACGTAGAAATTTCCTAATTCTCGAGGGACAATAAAGGTCCGATAATAATGACAAGAATAATTGCAAGTGAATTATCAAAGGGATAATTTCATGGCAACTTATCAATTGTATTGATCCTGACTGAACAAAAATGGATTGATTTCGTTCGATCAATCGAAATTCGAAGAAGAAAAAATAATCCTTCGTAATACGAAATTCTCCAAATTCTTCAAAAGCTTCATTTTTCATTTTTCTTTCCAAAACATCAAATTCCATTTTTGATTCATCTTCTCAAATTATGACATATTTTCTCACTTTGAATTTATTTTTCAATTTTCCTAAGGTGCGACAAATGTTCGACGAGAGACGACAAACAACAGTGAAGGGAATCGATAGAAGTTACCCCCTGGAGCCTCTGGAAAATAAACCACGAAAACCCACTGGTCCAACAACCCAGAAAAACAGTACAGTATCCAGTCGGCACTCGGTCACTGTTAAACGTACGATACGTTCAGAGGCCAATGGCAATATCAATAATGGAAAACCTGTGATCAATTACCACGAGGAAGTGACACGGGAGACATTTGGCCCAAAACTCGTGCATCAACAGGACGATACTGATGAGTTTTACAACGAAAATGATTTAACGGAATGGAATAATAGTAATCAAGAGGTAGTACAACCACGTGCAAATGGCACTTTAATTTTTCAATTGCTATCTCAGTTGCGAAGGGGTAAAACGGGATAACTTCACTCCCTTCTGAGTTTTTAGGCCGTATCTCTGAATCTATGAGAGATAGAGGAATGTTTGTCATAACCTTTGTTGTAGCTCTTAATTAGCTTCACAAAAAAGGTCATGACAAGAATTTTCCTATCTCCCCTAGATGTTGAGATATTCGTCAAAAACTGGTCAATAATCAGAAGTGACCTATCTCATTTTACCCCTTCCCTCCTGATTTCGTCTCCACCTGACCAATCCCAGCTTAATTTTCATTAATTCCATTCTTTTCATGCGAAATCATTTGACTCCAGCCCAACACCTACGGAATCGGTGGACTCGATCGGGGAAGAGGAGCCGAACGGACCAAATATGGAAACACCAAGAAGGAAGCGTTACTCGGAAAGAAAAAAGAAACACCATCTTCTGGTGTTGCCCCAAGGTATTCACCAAATCCTCATTAAATCGTATCTAATCTAGCATTAAAATCAATAAGATTAACTGGCTTAAGCGGTACAAAAAAAGAACTACAAAAATCAAAATCATTTCTAACTTTCGGGGGTATTGCAGTTGGTTCATTAAATACTCTGTGCTGTACATAAATTAAAGTCCATGAACGAATTCCTGAGTCATCAATTACAAATATCCATAGTAATGCTACGAGATGTAATAAGTAAATACTAAGCTGAAGTCGTTGGAATTTTCCGCATCATCTGCTAACTCAGCTTGAATGACTTTAACATCCTAAGGGTTGATCGTAGCCATCTCATGTGGTAATTCATCATGATTAATTTAAACTGCCAAGAGCTCTGATTAAAATTTTATTCGCTGGATAAATCACATGAAAAATAAATGATATTGCCATCGAAGGAAGGAGGAATCCAGGACCTATCGAAATATGATAAAAATTGAACTTGGAAGAAAGTCCCCGGAATGGACGAGAGCGTCTACAGAATCTCTCCGGGGAATGAGTAAAAGTACTGAACGAAATGTTGAATCAGGCACCAGAAGCCCCATGGAAATGCAAAAACTCATTTCCAATGGAAACTATAAAATCGATGAGAATAAAAGAAATATATCCAGTTCTTCTGTAAGAAGTGGTAGAAATCGTAGTGCAAAAGAAATTTTTAACAAATCACGAGGTGGAAGAGGCTCGAAAACTTCTTCTCTAGAGGACACTCCTGGTCCTCGGGAGAAATCTAAAATTACTGAGGTCAAAGGAGATGGTATTCTACGAAAAGGAAGTTCGTTGGGGTCGAAGCCATCTGAGAATATTAAAGAGGCTGGGGCCTCCCCTCGAGTGCAAAGTCCGATTTTTCGGGAGAAGGTTAAAGTTGATGAGGTTACAGTGGAGAAAATGGAGAGAAACAGTGGCCCCGGGATATTTATGGAGAAACTAAGCACTAGAAGAAGCACAAGTCCCTCATCGAAACTCAGGGAATCTGCAGGTCTTATTCAGGTGAAGCCATTGGACGTGCCTGGAACGCCAAACATTCATTTGGAAAACGACGTTCGTTATTACCCCAGACGAAAATCGGAATTTGAAAAATCGAGAATCTTCCGGAAACTGCAGGAAGAACTCGATCGAGATCTTCCTGAGGACTGCGAAAATTCCCCGAATGAAGACTACATAAACGTCGAGGAGGACAAACGTCCAAGACCTCCAAAATACAATGAATCATTCATCAGGATCAAAGAGTATCCTCGAAGGACCTCTGACTTCGAAAAGTCAGATGTGTTTGTTAAAATGCAAAGTACTTTCAACGGAGATGAAAAGAGAGCACGAAAACCAAGTCGTGGAAGAAGTGCAACTCCTCCGGTGATCGTTAAGTCATCGTACGAGAAAATGAAAGATTATCAATCAAAACGGAGAAATTCTAAAACAACTTTTGATAAACTGCAAGAAGACCTTGACAGGAGTTCACCAGAATCCAAATCACCAACGCATATCCAAAATTCGTGCCCTATTTATGACGACTACCCGAAGGATAAAAAATCAGAACTTGAAAAATCGAGAATTTTCAAGAAACTGCAGATGGAACTCTCGAGCTCACCAGAACCGACTAATGAATCTCATAAACAATCTTCTCCTGCAACAATTTCTCTGAAGACTGACGAAGTCGAGATGTCAATGATTGGGGCACCGCCACAATCAGGGTTTGAGAACCTGAAGTCAGTGGAGCTTCTGAAGGATCATTTACTTCTTAATGAGAAGAAAAATGAGTCAAATCGCAAGTTAACTCTGCAAGACATCGACCAAGAATTGTCATTAAAAAAATCCTCGGGGCAGAATCATAAATCTCATAAAATCATCAAGAAGGATCAGCCTCGTCCGCTGTCTCCCCAGACCGATTCAAGAATTGCCAAGAAAAAATCGTTTTCGACCATCCTAATCTCAGAATGTTCACCACCATCACCTCAGACTTCTTCTCATCAGATAAAAAAACATGAGGATACGTACGAACGCACGGACTCTGTGGAATCTGCCCTCCGGGCGTTCAGTTCGATCGATAACGTGGTGACAGCAGATGAAATTGCAACAGGACCAAGAAAAATAAGTTCGGATACTCGACGATCTAGCGTTCACGCTGCTACGGCCTCATGGACGATGAAAACGAGATCAGCTAATCAACATATTCATGAGAATGTCGCAACTCCTTCAAAAAATGCAAAGCCCGAACCGAAAACGAAATCTAAAAGTTTGAAGTTGTCTAAAGGAACGGAACTTGTTACTGAACTTCAACGATCTCCATCTCCATCTTCATCATGTAGAAAACGACTGTTCACTGATTCTGAGTCAGATGTGACATCAGAAGGTACCAGAAGCAGTGGAAAGACCATTACAATTGGAACTTTTGAAAGAACAACGAGAATGTCATCTCCACCAATGGCCGATGTCAAACCACTGAAGATTTTGAGATCCATCGAGGATATTCGTAATTCGATGACTCGGGACACAACAGCTAATGAATCGACTAATTCAATAACTCCCCAAGTTACGATTAGAATTATTTCTCCGACAACAGCTCGACGTACTGGGTATATTAATCAGGTCGTTGAGGTCGGAGTTTGTAAATCCGGAGTTTCCTCAGAGATAAACGTCAAACCTGCCCGTAGGATTGGAAAAGCTCAGGGACCGGAAGATCCAAGGAGGATTACCTCTAATGAGACGAAAACTGTCAGTAGAAACAATTCGGACATTACTCTGAGGGTAAGTATTTTTTTCTTGTCCAATTATCGTGAGGGGGATCGTGGGTATCATCCTGGTGGTCGGGATCTCGAAATTAAATTTGGAAAATGTAGCTATTTATGAGAATTTTATCAGATATGTTTCATCAGTAGGACTTCTAAACATTTCTAAATAAAATATTGATATTTTTGAAATTTTAAGGTCAATGTTGTCGTGGAGATTGAATTTTCGTCATTTTCTGATGATTTTTTGTTCATAGATAGTCCTGCTGTTTCGATTTCCCGTCTCACTCCTGAGATATTTATTTTTTTCTATTTCGGTATAGGCCATTTCCACATTTGTATTTTATTTTGCATTCGGTACGTTTTAAGGAAAAAATCACAGAAATGATTTGAGACTGAAATGATTAAAAGGGTGTGATGTCTATTCCAGCCCACGTCTAGAGATTCCAGTCTAGGCGAGCAGTCCGCCGATGGTGTTGACGGCTGCGATAATCAGGCGCGACAAAATCCTAGTGAGACTACAATTGTTAGAAAAAAATCGGCATTCGCCGTGGAATTGGAGGAGGAGCCGAATTCCAAGCCGATTTTCGGTGTGAAGGATGCACCGAATGATCGACAATCACCTGAAGTGAGTTACCTTTCTAAAAATAATGACATTTTATTAAATTTTTGTGGAATATTTTCATCCACTTTTTTTTACAATTATATCGAAGAGAAAAGGTACATCCCAATCGAGACAAAAAGTATCGAACACTCGGCCAACTTCGGCAGTATCGACGAACTCAAGTTCCAGTTCAAATCAAGGAGGAAGTTCTCCGACCTCTAAGCGCAGAATGGCAACAAGAACACGAGGAACAGCTTCTGGTAGCCGCACACCGAGTGCTAGAGCCAACGTCTCAGCTTCTAATACGTGAGATATCCGATACATAAAAATCAATAAGTAAAACCACTGGAAAAATATCGTTCATAACGTGTGCCCCAGAGACACTTTTACATTTTGGTTCACCGAGAGACATGTTAATTGATTCTTTAATTGGATTGATTTTTCTCAGTGATTCTGGACTTGCGGGATGTAAAATTTGTGGAAGAAAATTTGCAGCGGATCGCCTATCTCTTCATGAACAAATCTGTGCGAAGACGACGCAGAAAAAGAGGAAAACGTTTGATCCGGTTGTTCAAAGAGTCAAAGGAACTGAATTGGAACCGTTCGTTAAAAAATTGGGAAAGAAAGGGAGTGACGTAAGTATTTTATGCCCTTACGATATTTTTATTTGCGCAAAGAAATAGTTCAAATTAATTTTTGTAATAAAATGAGTTGGATTTATTTTTCAAAATATGCATCACATTTTCATCAATATTTCCATCGAAATACTAGAAAGAAATGATATCAAAATAATAATATTCCAATGATTCCAATGGTTCCAAATGGTATAAATGTACGATGTTAGTCAGCCATTCACATTGAATCATTTTTATTTCCAGAAGAAAGCAAAAAAACCCGAAGTCAAATCGAATTGGCGTCGTAAACACGAGGACTTCATAAATGCAATAAGATCCGCGAAGCAGATGCAAGCGCACTTGGCAGCAGGTGGTAAACTAAGTGACTTGCCACCTCCACCAGCAAGTGATACCAGCGATTACATCCAGTGTCCACACTGCGGTAGAAAATTTAATCAAGGTGCTGCTGAACGTCACATACCGAAGTGTGAACACATGCTGCACAATAAACCGAATCCACGTGCCCCTCCCAAACCCAGGCGTTAATGGTTTAACAAAAAAAAAAACAGTAATGGAAAAAAATTCCAATGAAGAGTCAAATTAATGAGCACTAATAGATTCTCCTCATAATTTTTGCTGATTATCATTATAACCCTCTGCTGTATAACTCCATAAAAATAGGCTGATATTGAGATGAATTCGAATGACGAGGAGAAGAGAGTTTTGAAAGAATAGTCCGTGGTGCTGATGTACTAATGTAAATAAAAATGGGAACAATAAAATTAATATTGAAAATTCTGAGGAGGAGGACTTCAGGTGAACCGAAGGTCCCTGCGGCAGTTTCTGATCAGTTAAACCTAGAGGTGAAAATGAAAGGTCAAGTAAATCCAATTGTTCTGACTTGAACTGTGGATACTGGTTAATAATTCGATCAAGAAATTGTCTGAGGTAAATAGTAAACACGTGACGTGACAAGGTGCATGATTAAATAACTATTGACAGTTCCGGGTATGAATTTATATCAACATATAAGCAATTGTTATTCCGGTATTGTAGTCTAATATGCAACATTTTTTTATTTCCCCACATCGTTTCTTTACTTATTGCCATTACATATCAAATCCTTTAATTGATTCATTAAAAATATGTTTTAGGTTCTTAATTACCCCTTTACATGCTATAATAATTATTTTCCTATTTATCAATGCTAATTTCATTATTTATCAATTTCAATCAATCAAATATATTCCCTTCTACATTTATGTCCTGATAAAGTAGCTCTTCCCTCAGTTCGATATTTTGCCGACCGAATCCCCGGTTTTCGAATATTTTCACCAACCAAATTTTTTAACTAATTCCATAGTTAAAATTACATATATTAAATTTCGGAAAGTCTTAGTATTTTTTTAAACATTTACTTCTTATGAACAAATAATAGACAAAAGCGACTGATATAATTCGACGATCCGAAAGCCACTTTTTCCACTTGTTTCGAAGTATCCTATCAATTATAATATTTCTGTATTGCTATTAATTGTATATTTTCTTTACTGACTCAACACCACTCATAACATAATCAATAATATTTATTGCTGATCACGAAGTTTATCAGGATCAGGAAGTCATGACAATTTGCCAGTTGTAACACTCGTTTCCCTTCTTGATGCTATTATCGAATATTTGTCTTGGAGTTCCTTAAGAAGTTTTCCAGCTGCGTCAATGCAAGCATCCTCTAAATTTCTTCCAAAACCCGCATGTCGATCATGAAGAACTGATGCGTAAATCGTATATCTCCTTTCCCTATTCGTTAACTCGAACTCGGGTTCTCCAATTCCGTGAATCTCGCAAACAGAATGGAGAGTTTCGATGATCGGATTATCAAAGACCTTTGAAGTGTCAGCGGGAGTCACCAGCGGTCCCAACAATTTCTGCAGCAGCGATTTAGCTGCTTTGCTTTTTGCCTCAAATGCAAGACGCCCCAATCCGGATCCAGTAGCTAATACTTTCTTTCCATCCAATATTATCAGGCTACAATAGTGCGAATATCTTCGTCTTGACGAAGAGATTATTTTTGTTGGTATGTAATGAATATGCAAATTCCAGAATTTTGAAAATGTTTTCAATAATAACATAGGGGGTTGCCTCGTGATGGTTTTCAAGAGCTTGAGATCAACGAGAAGACTCTGCCCTTTCTCTCCTTCGGACATCTGGGGAAAGTGAATGCATTTTAGAATTATCGAAGTGTTAAAATAATAAATTGCAAATTTTTCAGATTCATGTGGTATTCAGGTCTCTATTGTGATTTTTTCAAATGAATAATTTCAGCTATCCTCTTTTAGAATAATTAGTAATAAAGAATTTCATAAATAGTTTGGTCATTTTGAGCTTCTTCTACCTCCAGGACACGGACAGACCCTTCAGGAATGTCAAAGAAACTAATCGCAACTTAATACTGTTTGTTGGAGATGAAATGCAGTTACAATTAGATTCTTCAGAATTTTAAATCTTCAAAGATTTAAATATGAAAAGAGAACTCAACAATTATATTCTGCAATCCTATAAATTCTATGTAATGACTGGGGTATCACTTTGGTCAGTCATTTGCTCGAAGTCTCACTTGAGTTCTTCTTTTTTCAAAAATTCTTTAATAATTTAACGACAAATTTTTTCTCGTACTTAGTTTTCTTTAATTCATTACAGAATTTGTTGAAAGCACTTTTAGTTCCGGACGAGCCTCCACTTTCGTATCTCATGATTTCGAAAACTTATCTATTTATAATCCGGAAATAGAATGAGTAATTTACCTGTTTTAAACCTATCCACATGGATAATGGCTAGAGACATCAGTAATGTTTAATAGTTAAATAAAAAGGATCGAAGGACAACCGAGCGCCCGAAAATGGCAGCTTTTTAAATTTTGATTTGTTGAAAATTTAATTTTGATAAGAACTATAAAACAAAAAAGTGATTTTGTTTACACTTAAAATGAAGAATCAATTTACATTATTTGTAAGGAAATAGACTATACTTCAATAGTGATCTGTGGGCATAAATAATACACAATAATAACAATAATTATGATGAAAATGTTCTGCGAGTACTCACTGTCACAGAATATAATGGAAGAACAAACAAGTTGATGTTAATATGGATCGTTAAAAATATCAAGGGGTCGTCCTTTCGTATTCAGGCCTCTGGAAATTCTCTGGATGTGATCCTTTGGTTCTCGTGATCTAGATGAGTCCTTTATTTTCAATTATCTGAAGTCCCACTGACCAATATCTTCGGGGGAAGATCTTCAAGGTGAAAGTTCGATTGAAGAGCATTCGAATAAAAATTGCGAAAGTCATTTTACAAGACTCGACTTAAATTCCCGAAAAATCGCGATTTAATTACGAAGTTAAATCCAACAAAAATTAAAATAAATTAACTGGAACAATAGATGAATCAAGTATTCATTGTTCAAAGCCAATAATCTTTATATATAGTTTGTTAACTTCAATGAAATAAGAGAAAATGTTTACAACTTTGAATTAACAAAAGCCGAAATAAAAATGACAAGTTATTCCCTGAAAAAAACTCAGATTCATTCAGAAAGTTGACTAAAAGTATATGAAATTTTCCAAAATTGAATCCACAAAAATTCAAATTCAAAATTACATATAATTTCCAAAGAACTCCGATTCACCCGCGAAATCAAATTCAATAAAATTCGAGGTAATTCAATGAAAATAAATTCGCGAAATATTCTGAAAATATTTTACAAATTGAATTCACAAATATGTGAAGTAAATGACAGTTTAATTGCCGAAAAAAATCGATTTCCGACTTACTCGTATTCACTCGCGAAAAGTAGAGGAGTTTAACCTTCAACGATAGCAGAACTCGAACTAAACTGTCTTGACAAGACAGGGGTGATATCTTTGACGTCTTTGCATAGATCCTGATTGTGTATTATCCAGGGGTGGGGTTATGCGCCCTCAATAACCCCACCCCAATAACTCTATCTTCTTTCCCAATAACTCCAACAACTTCCAATAACTCTCGGATGTCACAACCACCTGATGAATTAAGCGGGAGTTTCAAAATATCTGATCGTGTCATCTAGCGTCACTCTCTGAAACTAGAATTTCAAAAACGTAAATACAATCGTGCACTCCAACACGAACAAATAAAAATTCAGCGATTGCCAAAACCTCAAAAAATAGTATTTGATCGACGAATTGTATTGCAATTAATTTCCCCTCAATTAGCTAATCAAGGTAGATTTATTAGATTTTCATATTAGGTTCCAATAAACAAATCGATTATTATGTTTACATTCTACATAACGACATCTCGACAATTTACCAATAAATTGAGTGATTTCATTGTTATTGTCATCACCCATCAGTTATTTATTACAATCGCACTTAATTTGTATTTTTTGCGTAGGATAAAGATTCCAGAGGAATCAATTGTTGTCAATATTCAAGACGTATTGACAAAATGCACCAATCAGAAATTATGAAGTTCCATTTGGGACATTAGTCAAATAAAATAGAAATCTGAGTATCTGACTCTGTCTCAGTAGTCGACTTCTTCTGAATATTTATTTTCTGTGTCCGGTTTTTTCTTATTCATTAAATATTACTTTGCTCAGGTCATTTAGGATGATAAAAAAATAGGATAATTTAGGGTAACAAATAAATAACTGAATAAATCAATTGACAAACGTCAAAAGGTATTTTTGCTTTCAGCATTAGCTGACTTATGTGACCTAGAATACTTCATATGCAGTGCAAAAGCAATTTGCCATTGGTTTTAGTAGTTAATTATGTTTATTCTCCACTAATTGAATATTTCTGAGTTCATAGAGTGAAACAACATGGATGAGGCTGATGTCCTGGGCTTTACCAAGCACACAGCAATGATTCTGGAGGGTCTCAACGCACACCATTTAATTCCAGAGTTTAAAAGACGAAGTATTCCAACAGATGCTCTTGCAGAATTATCAAAAGATGATCTGCTGGTGCTTGGAGCTAGTGAGGAGTTGGCTGAGAAATTGCAGAAGCAGTTCAAGTCCAGAATCAGGAAGATTGAGTCTGTTCGGAGCCACGAGGAAGAGACGTACTGAAAAATCATAATTATTGGCTTTTCTCCAATCATAACTTGAATTCTTGTGATGCTAATTATGAATAATATATTTCTAGAATTGGAAAACTGTTGGATACCTTGAAAATGGGAAGACAACAATTGTATCTCATCGACACCTTTCTGTTATATTCACACAGAAGATTGATGGAATCATCAGAAGATTATCTAATTGACAATAACCTTAATCAACGTGCTAGTGGGGCACTTGTTATGGCAATCAACAGTACTCTAGAGGATGTGAAACGACTGGAAAGTCAGTATAGAGAATTATCATCGTTTATTAACGAGGTATGATGATTTCAAAAGTCATTATGAGAAATGGAGTTATTCAAATTTTTCGCAACTTTGCAAAAATTCTGTTCGTAATTGATTATTAAAACTATTTTCAGTGTTTATATCGAATGAGTCGATATCTGACCCTGATGCTATTAAAAATCGTTGTCAATTTTTTTAGTTTGTTTATTTTTTTAATTTTGTCAATTTTTTTTTGTTATAAAGCTTTTGTCGTAATACCAGTTTCTGTAGCCCTTTATTCGTTAAAAAACTGAAGGTCAAAGTGCGAGCAGGTAAGGGTTAATGGTTGACTCATTTGCTATAGAATACCTCGTATATAACATTATTTATTCATAATTTTTACATATCAGAATGTTGTGCTTCTTTAACAGAAATCAGATGTTACATCGACAAAAGCCATCAAAGGTTCGGTACTAACTACTGTGGCTGTGCTGACCTGCCTCATATTTACCTGGAAAATCTTTTGTAAATCTACATAATATTTTAATTAAAAAATTATAGAGTACTGTGCTCCTCACAAAACACAGTGGTTTCAGTTTCTCATTTAGTCGTGATTATAGGAGCCCCCAAATAAATAAGAAAGGTTTCGATTAATAAAAAACACAATTGAACGATTTTTTTTATTACATGGAATACATAAAAACAATAACAACATGGTGAATGCAATAATCGTTTTTTGTTACGTCACTCAAACATTTTTCATGACGCTCAGTAGATTCTATGATATCCAATTTATTTAACCAGATCTGAATTCAATAGCACTTCTTTGGCGAAGCCTAAAAATTACTGAAGTATTAACGTTTCAGTGCCTTCATTACGGACTACGATTCCGTCTCGTTTTTTGCTCTCCTGCATGTAGTGTAATTTACACTCGAAGATCCTATGATACAATCGAATTATCACCAACTTATGCAATTCCAATCAGAATCATGGCAATTCAAAAATTACTTACGCTATTAGATGATTCCACTGGTGGGTTTGATACTCATTCCGCTCCACAAGCTCTCGCACTATTTTCTCTTCCTCCTTCAACTGCTTGAACTTCTTCTCTTCAGCGATAATCGATTCATTTAACTTGTCTCTGAAGGACGGACCACCACTGTGACTCGCGTACAACTGTTATATCAATATGTCGTGGGTCAATTATGGACCGATCATTAGAAATGAGTTCGGAAGCAGACATTCGGATAAAAGGGTCACAAATCTATTCCAAGTCATCATAAGCAGTTTTGGATCAGCTGAGATTTTTCGCTGATTTAAATTTTCCATTCAGACTCGAATACTATTGGCTAGACTTACTCGCATTTCCTGTTGAACTCTTTCTTGTGCCAATCGAAATTTAGCGATCTCATCTCTCAGCTGCATCAGCTCTCCATTGTCCTAAAAATACAAATTTTAATATCGTGTACGAATCTATTAAGATTATGGTGATGCAGATACTGAATACCCTATCGAAATTTTCTTGAAGTGTTTTAACTTCCTCGGAGAGAGTTGAAACCGTTCCATTGATACTCGCTTCCACAGCTTCGTGACTCCGCCGGGCTGATTCATATCTGTCGTCCAAGTCTTGTGCTTTGATTCTCAAAGGCTGCAGTTCTGAGAATATACGGTAGGGTAATCAGTTCCAGAGGATTTCACCTCCAGTTCACTTTATTTATTCCAGACAAAAAGGTCGCTCTTGCGAAAATTTGTAACTGTGGTTTTCTTGATTGAAGAAAATATATCAAGATCCTAACTCAGACTAACAACAAAAATACTTAAAGTAGCTTTACCCTTCTATTAAATTCACGGGTATAGATATAGAAAAAAAATCAATACTTTCCGAAATTTAATTAAAATAACACTGACGAAGTATGACTTTATTCGAATTTTATCTATGAAATTAGTTGGAAAATTTGGTAACTGAAAATGTTCAAAATCAGCGAATCCGGTCGCTAAAATAGCGACCTGAGGGTAGATCTTCAACAAGTTCACGAAAGATGAACCAATGTGACGTGTCCAAGATGATGAAACACTAGTGATTGATTTTGTTTCCAATGAATTAATTAGGAGAGAATGAAGGAAATTAATTTTTGTCTAGTATTTTTTCAATAAAAAATTCACCACAACATTAGATCCTTACCATTCAATAACGGCGCCAGTTTAGCCTTGAAATCCATCACATCCTTCTTGAGCCTCTTATTAGTCTCCTCAGCGGTATCTTCCGAGTACCCATCCGGGAGGGAACCCTCCCTCCCAAGCTCTTCCTTATCATCCTCCCTAGTTTTGACTTTACCAAGTTTACCATCAAGTATCGCAAGAGTTCTGCTGAGAACTCCAGCCTCAGCTCGCAGTCCCCCAAGTTCTGTTCTACATTTCTTGTAAAGAACACTTTTCGTCTTCAGCCTAGCGACATATCGCTTCAGCTCCTCTCCCTTGGGAACTGAGTCTTGACCGAGTCTTTTGGTCGTCTCTTTTTTTTCCTCCAGTTTGTTCATTAATTCTTCTACATTTCGTTCGGTCTTCTCGAGACGCTCTAAAGTATTCCTCTTGATTCCCGCAATTGCAGCGGCCTGCTGCCTGAACGGTGCCATCTGATCAGCTCCACCCTCACTGACCTTCGTCTCAGCTAGAGCTTGAACTTCTCTAGCCAAGACATCAAGCTTCTGTCGCAATTTTATTATATCATCAGGACCTGCGTAAGTGTTCGCCACTGCATTCAGAGCCTCAACTTGTGACTTCAGAGCCGCCAACTCTGCTGGCAACCTCTCGTTCTTCACCGCTGTCAGTAGCATCACTTCCTCCGTAAGTCTTTGCTCCAAGACTTGCGGAGAAAGCTCCACTCCCGCTTCCTGGAGCAGATGAAGCTTTCGCTCTGCCCGTTCCAGAGATACCTGGATATTTGATATTGCTTCTTTCTCCTGGACCCTTTGGAGAGACAGTTCATGATCTCTGTCGCGTTCTGAGCGAAGTTCATTCGCAGCTTTCAGAAGATGGGAGTTTGATTCTGTACGAACTTTTACCTTCTCGAGACGATCCAGTATTACCTCACGCTCTTTCTCCATAGCTTTTAGATCGGTTTTTAGTTCTGTTGCTGCTTCACCACTTTTTCGGCCAGCTTCACGCTCTTTATGGACCATCTTGAAGTCTTCTATGAGGGCCTCGTAGCGCTCGTACAGCGCTGCGGTTTCCGGGTCGGCCAGGTATTCCGGGGGAACTTCCACCTGAATTTGGAGGAATGACGATTACATGAACAAACGGTGAACTTCATTCATCAAGACAAAACATCGATAAACATATTTAAGTAGTCATATGACGTACCATTAACGTAAAATTATGAATCCGATTATTTTCTAGGGTCAAATGTTTATTCTTCGAAAAACGAATTCTTATGTTAGCAATAATCACCTTCCATAGAGCAAAATCATTTGTGTTTTTCAAAATAATCATTTCACCTTAGAAAATAATGGGATTGAAAATTTTAGTCTGATGGTAAGTTACGGGGCCACTTACTTAACATCAGATTTTAAGAATATTCCAATTAATAGATTATGTATTGTCTGTTATGCCTGAGATTAGTGTAATTGTGTTATTGTTGACAATGTGGACAGGCAGAATTGTCAGCGTAATTGGATTATGCTGGCTAACCGATTATCGAAGGATCGATTATGACTATGAAACAAATGATGATTTAGCTGTATGAATCGGCCATATTAGATTAGTGACCTGTATCCCTTTTTTTGGTGACAAATATATATATTCAAGGAAAGAAGGAATTCACCAATGTTCTGTGCTATCTAACTATAATCTTATCAGTGAATCAACGACTATTGTCAGTTAGTCATCGAATCGAGTGTATCGTATTACGTCTTAATATACCTCGGCAATGCTCCTATGCTATCTTCCATGTCATCGTTTTAGTCAAACAATAATCAGATGTCGACAATTATCTTATCGCGTACCCTCATCTAATCAAAAATCTGATCTATTTAGATATATCAACTCGTCAAGGAGATAGTGCAAATAGCAAATGAACCTGAATTTGATCCCTGATTTTGATGAAAAATGGCTACCACTTCCGTAAAAATCCAGTGACTTTTATATAATTTGGATCTAACGTTATACAAACATTTAAATGCGTTTGATAATTTTTCTCTGTACGAAACATTTGTCTCAAAGTACCAAATTTTTCGGGAAGTTTTTATTGAACTTCTAGACTTTATTCGATAAGTGTGAGTTATGGAGTGATTTTATTGAATTTATCATCATTATTGTGTTTATTGGAGGAAGATATTGGAAACCTGAACTCGCTATTTTAATCTTCACTATTTTTTTACCTTCACTAGAAATCTTGACAGATACGCACGTTGCCTTGCAATGTCTTTGTTGGTGAACAACCATTTTAGAACCTCATAAATAGTTTCTTGATCTCCTTTCACCAATCTCTGTCTAGAAGAAGATATCAAATTTTTAATCAGTTCCACACGTGACTTTTGTCGTTTCATTTAAGGTCGAAATAACTTGATCGAAATTTGAGAAATAACTTGGCAGGAATGTCGCAGTCAGTATTATCTAAATTGAATTTTTGACAGTATTGCGATTCTTTTAACATTTTTTTTCATTTTTGTCACTGCCCAGAGGTACCTGAACAGAGTAGGTTCTTTACTGGGTTGATATTTCAGGACTCGCAGAATCGTAAGTATTCTCACTGCTGATTGATCCAGATTCTCGTCCCTCATATCGACTTTGGGAGTCTCCGTCACGTCCGACAAAACATCACTTAATATCTGGAAAATAAAGTCATATGGTACATTCCATGGTAACTCAGATCCTCTGAATTTTTTGCTGAAAAAATATCCGATAATTGAACTGTTCAAAACGTCGTTGTTGGACGATCCAGGATCAATTCATTGACTGATTTAGCTCGCAGACATCACACTCTGAATCGTAGAAAAAATTGAGATCGATTTCTAGAAGAGTTTCAATCAGTCGTTCACTTATTTGACGTGAAAAACGTCGAATGATTTCCTCACCTGTAATAAATCTCCCGACTGCACCGACTTGAAAGAAATAAATGTATGAATTTTCTTGAATATCTTATTCAGCTCAGCTATGATAAACTTCAAATCGTCGTTCATTTTTGTCATTTTTTGTACGACAAGTCGATAAAAACAGTAATTTATTTCGAAAAACTCATCAACTCAATATGCCCACCCTGATCATTACAAACAATCAATTCATTCCTAGAGTCAACAATTAAGACCTGAAATTGTAACAAAAGTGAAGACTGGTTACGCCGTTTGTTGTGATACCGTTGCCATGACATCCAAATAAAATGAAACTGATTCCAGAATGTACCAATCACATGAAAGAAACTAAAAACGCGGGAGTCATTAGCCGCGAACAAACGTTCTAGAGAGGATAAAAATGTGAAAACAGATCTGGATCAGTCGGCAAAGCAGAATTTTCTTTATAGAGATATAGGGAAAGCCGAGGTTCGTGGGCTTCCCATCTAGAGCTTTCTCCACGCGGCCCGACATCACATGCGCAGTAGTGTCTTCATCTCGACGGTTGGAAAAACTATCGAAACAATTCACCATAACAACGAAAATCAAAGCAAAAGGAGGATCTCATTCTCTAGAAAATAAAATCATTCGACTTTGTACTGGACATTCAACAAAAATTTCGACGCTTCTTGGAGCCGATAACATTGACAGACAATGTCTGGCATCTTTAATCTATTCGGGGGAACAAATGTGGCCTCCAGGACTCAACAAAAAATTGGTGAGTGAATAAATTTGGGGTTAAATGATTCCACAAAAATTAGACTAATTAATTCTTCCATTTTTCTCATTTCAATTATCCCATTCCAATGATACAAGTCTTATTAATCACGTTAGAATTAAATTAAGGATAAAATTAATTAACATAACCAACGCCTGTTATTGCAGGTACAAATTCTGCAGTTCACTTAGTTCTTGAAATTTTATAAAATTATTCTAGGGTCCACTGATGTGGGAAAGTTCTCGGTGAAGACGAATGCCTTGGAAGGCAGTGCTGGTCCTCTGAAGCAGGGGGGCATGCACAAGCCAAAGGGACTTTCCATTCGACCAAAAAATGAACTGAATGTTTGCACACCATCCCAGAAGACTTCCACTTTGGCCAAGGGCAAGGTCAATGGGGTTAGTTGTGTTTTGCCTGCTTCAACACCGCGCCAGAAGGCAACCGTGTCTAAGGTGATTATTATTTGCCTTTAATATTCTACTCAAAATGTGGCAGATAACGGAAAAGCCGATGTAGCAAAGTTTTTCAGGGTTTTATACAGCTCAGAAAAAAATGATTGATTTATAGTTGACACTGTGAGATTGAAAAATTTCATGTTCATTTTAATATTAATTTTAAAGCCGACAACGCCCATCGAAATGTTCAATAATTTTTAAATATTTAATGCATATGTCTCACATGTAAAAAACGTGTAGATAACAAATTTGAAAATTCATTTGAACTTGGACTTTAAACATATTCAAATATTTTCTAGATTGTCGTATCGACCACGCTCTAAATTTAACCATTTCAAGTTAGCAAATTTTTCAGTGAAATAAGGGCTTTTCCAATCCATCGATTCCATTTTTTAAATCACGATATTTAATTTCATCGAAAGAGTTATAATATATGACACCTTAGCAAAATAAAACGGTAACGTAAGTTTTCAAATTAAGGAACATTCATACAATTTTTAACATTCATCTTAATTTCTTCAGCTTCAAGTGGTTCGTGAGAAGCAATTAAAATGTCTCTCGCCAACATCAAAATCCCCCTACTTCAATCTGACCATCAAGCAAAAAGGAACTGACGATCTTCTCTTCAAAAAGCCCGTGACACCGAAGAGTAGCGAGAGGACGAAATTTGTTTATCCAGAACCTGAGAATCTCTCCATCTACACTGACGACGATCTCGCACCCGGTACGTACCAATTAAATTAAGTTAATGAAGAAAGGAATTGATCAAATCATTTACCGTCGTTTGTGGTGAATTTTTATTTTTAGCATACTCATTGGACAGTGACCTTGAGGCATTAGAAATAATACGCAAGTCTAAATGTGAAGTACAGATCGTACCTGATAGCTTCGACAGTGATCTTGGATTGCCATTAACACCACCAATGTCACCGGTATTATCGTTAAAATATGAACTCTCTGATATGGGTCTTGATTTGGATCCACCAGATATGCCAGTGTTCTTGGACAGTGATGACGATTGGTAGCTACAACATAAGATGATTCAAATATTCGTGATAATTCACGGTTCTACTCTTTCATTCTATTTTTGACAATTTCACAAATATCTTTTCTCAGTGAATTTCAAATTTTCATTCCCTATTTATTTCAATCGATCGATGTAGCTCTGTGATTTTTTCCTAAAGCACTTAACCCTGACAAAGTTAACAATAAAAAAGAAGAATATAGTTAGTTATAATTTATTTAGCCTCACTGCGTGACAAAGAAATTTTTCATTAAATCACGAAAAGTTCTCTCGAGTTTAAAGCGTGAATTTTATAAGAGAAAATGCATTCGCTCAATCGTACAATCGGGACATTGCTTCATGATTGAGCTCAATAAATCAGAAAATGTTAATGCCAATCTGATTGAAGCATGAATCTAATTGATAACCGAGAGAATTAATATTATATTTTCTCCTCTGGTCAGTGTTCCATAATATATTGCATAGTTATAAAATATTGTTAGAAACAACCTGAGATTTAGGATTTAAAAAAATGTTTTGTACTCGCATTTGTAGACATTAATAAAAAAAATTATAATTTTTCTAAATAAATACTTTATTTATCACATGTAAACATATAGCACCTAATCGTTCTTCTTAATTTTTATTCACTGGAAATAGTTTCTAATGTGTTTTTTCTCACAAATATTACACTTTTCTCTTTTAGTCAATCGACAATTGATTTTTTTTTATATGAAAATATAAATACTTATCCCTATTGTTCGGTCACTAGGTGAAATAAATGCTTACCGACAATTTTAAAAAAGTTATTCAGGTCGTGTTTCCGATTGACTGAGACAACTTATCTTAATAAAAGCAGAAACAACTTAAAATGTATTTTGAAACAGTAAAATAAAGAGAAAAAAAACAGAATTATTCTTAACATTAGTTTTATTTACTTTCTCCTCTGAAAACCAAATAATTCTACAGCAGGATTGGCTGAAAAATTTTTAGAAGACAATTATTTACAATATTTACAATGGAATCAACAAAATAAAAGAATAGTTTTGAAAGTAACTTTGAAATGCAAGGACCTGAATAAAAGAATCTTAATTTAAATATCCTGTCGATCTTTTCGACCGAAATAAAATGATACAAATTCTGGAGAATTTCCAAATATTTTTAAGCTTCAAAAATTCACTCAAATTGGATCGACGCATTTCAAATAAAAAATTTGAAGGTTCAAAATTTAGAAAGACTGAATTACTCTTTAATTCAGTTCACAAATAACTTAATGAAAATTGTCTTTGAATAATGAGTGAAGTCTCAACAAGTTAACAGAGATATTTTCAACTTGTAGCTTCACTACCCACGAATTGTCTTATTAGATCTTAAGAAATCCTTAGCGGACAGTACCTCCTGAGTGATTAAATCAGTCGCCATTCAACTGACAAAGATTCAAGAATTATTTCTGAAGCATAAACTCTTCTTGAGGTGGATTGACATCAGAGTAATGTGCACTCTAAATAACCCAAATTCAATTATTTTTAAAAAATAACCAACTCGGCGTTGATTCCTTCTAAAACCCTAGATGGTGAACCGAAAAATCTGAAACTTCTGGGTTCACTATCTATGAATTTTCTTATTCAGCCTCAAGACACCCCCAATGGGCAGCATCTTGATAAGCGTGATAAAGTGAGCAGTCATGTATCCCACGAGTGCCCCAATGACGCAAGGAATGGGCCAGACCTGCCAGGGTCTGTCCCAATCCAGAGGAATGACAATGACCCCCAGCCAAGTCCCCAAGAGTGTCGCCTTAATGTTTAAGCTCATAGCCTCTGCAATTATATTATTACTATTCGCGAATTGCAGACGAGAGAGAATTCCCAGAGTGGGATCTACCCCCAGGTGGAGGCTAGGAGTGACGAAGGTCAGTGTAGTCAGAGTGATGGCGAGCATCGAGGTTTCCTCTCTGTGGGTAAACAGAGGGGCTCCAAAGAGGACGATCAGAACGTAATAGATCAAGCACAGTATCAACAGAAGTGTCAGGAACCTGATCGTCTCCCTAATACCTCTACTCCAGGGCTTCCGAGAACGAGGAAGACGAGTGTCCAGCTTTCCGAAGTGGTTCTGGTCTCTCGAGAGAACTGAGAAAGCCCATTTTATTCCTTCGGCGAACATCAGGATCAAGAGAATCGGTATAAACTTGTACTTCCCCACGTTGTAGAGGTTCTCGTTGAGCTTCAGAAGGATCAGAATACAGGGGAAGTAAATGCAAGTGAATGAGGAGTAGAAGAGAAGCTGGCGGTGCCCTGGTACTCGTTCAGTCAGCATTTTCCTGCAATGTTTTTCATAATCTATGAAGAATTAAGTTAACTCGGAGCTTCCGGTGTTGTGGCCATATCTCGACGATTAATTTAATCCCTTTAATCGTTTCTTTAAATTTTTCATCAGTGAACCAACTGTTTTGGTATTGAATTCTTCGACACTTCTATTTACTTCTTGACATTGAACTTCTTTACAAAAATTAATTGACCATTTTCTTACTTCTATGTGACTATTTACTTCCAGTTTGTTCACTTACGAGTGGAGGTAGATGGGTGTTGCCCAATTAGTGATTTGAATATTATTAAGTAATATCCCGTTCTATTCCTGAACGACGATGGCTGCGTTCGATTGATTGAAATCGACAAAACGTTAAATCAATGCCAGAGGTTATGTCTTCATTTCTATTCAATTTCTCCGGTGTTTATTTTATTGGTTTATCGTCTGTTGGCTCTGACGCCTCTGACCACCAAACAGAGGATAGGCTGAAGTAGAGGTTAAGATCGCGAGGTTCCACAACGAATAAAGATCATATAAAAAGATAATCTTTCTTTATTAGCCGATTCTCATGAGAATCCGTCGCTCATGCATCGCCATGACACCTCCATGTTGTCCGCCATGACACTTGCCAGTCCAATTCTGGATTTTTTATAAGAGAGAAATACATCTCGCCTTTCGATTGTTGTATCAACTGTATTGTCGTCAATATTCACTACTAGTCATCGTCTTTTGCAAGAAGTACACATCATAATCTGATTGTTGTATCGTCTTCACTACTCGCCATCATCATTTGTTTGGAAAGCCGGACGTTTTTTGCGACTACGAATCCTCGAGGGCGTCGACAACAGAAACCACTGAAAATAACCAAACAATCACCATCATATTCTCAGGTGACATTTTACTTTGACCATTATTATCATCCCTGCTCACAGTCTAACAAGGAACACATCAGCTGGAAAGAGCCATTCCTTCACGACGTTTTGCGATTATCACGTCGATTTTGGAAGTATACGACGTCTGATTAACCAGTGAATGGGTTAATTAGTACATTATTGCATCAACAATGCCGGCGAGTACTACTTGTGTTTATCGAGGCTGTGGAAACAATTCACGAAACAAGGACGATCTTATTTACCACCGACTGAGGTAATTTAGTATGATCCTTGAGGAGTAGAAAAAGAGCTTTAACACAGGATATTTGATTAAAAAATAAAGAATTGACGAATCCTTTTGACTCTGGTAAGAGATTTAGATGTGATAGGGTTAAATTAAATGGAATTCTACGTACCAGAGTGAGTTAAATAGAATATTACCTTGAAAAACTTGTTAACACGCCAACTCTCATTTCGGAAATGAAATTTTTGTAGAAGAAAAACGATCACAATGTAGTTTGTGGTCAATTTTATGTTGGAAGCTTGTAATGCCTTCTTAAATTCTGTTTTTTTAACTTTTTCTCGAAAAACACCCAACTCAATTGAGATAGAATTATCACATCCAATATGATCGAGTTCTCTATAAAATTTGTGTAGTTTTTGAAAATCTTTGATTTTATCCAAAGCCTAGATCTACTCTAAGGCCCAAATGACGATTAGTCGTCGCCTCATGATTTGTATCGATCGTTTGTCGTTTTTATACGCTCTTTTATTTTTTTTCCAGCTCACAATCATGGATTGATTATATCGGCAACGAAGGGCTTCGCAATTTGACACTCAGTCAACTACGAGAGCGTCGCATTTGTTCTGCTCACTTTCTGGAGTCCGATTACATTTTTGTTGGGACAATGGGACGAAAGCGGGTGAAAAATGGAGCAACTCCGATCGATATAAGAGTTATAGAACAAAATACAATTCCAGCTGTGTCAGATGATGATTCTTCAAGTGCTCCAGAGGAAAATATAGCTGTCAAGGAAGAACCCCTCGACACGTACTCTGACAACCTGAGTTTTATCGAAGTAGAAGCTTTAAAGCGTGAATTGAATGAAGTATATGCACAAATTGACGATCAGAATACAGAGCTCGATTGTCACCGCATAGAACTGAGACAACAGCGCATCGCACTCGACAAACAGCGTATAAGATATCGTGAACTTCGACTACTTTATCGTCAACAACAGAAGGACATTCAAGTTTTACAGCGAAAAATTTTCCGCCGAAGGACAGCCAATCAGAGGGCTAGAAAAATTGCGATAGATAAAATTCTTCAAGCTGCGGGTCAACGTTTATGGCAGACGATAGCAAACAGCCCGAGATTAACAATCAAGCGCTGATATTCGCTTAATTTGGATATGTATATATGAGGAGAGGATTACTGGAGGTGATGCGTGGAATGAGCGAGTAATTTTGGCCGAATAAATTGTGGAATTCACATGACGATTGATATTTGTTATTTAATTTCACTGGCGAAGGGGTAAATCGAGATAGTTGACTTATTTTGGAGGCGAATTTTTTAGCAATATCTTCGAATATAGGAGAGATAGCGCAATTTTTGTAATGACATTTGCTGTCGTACTCGATTCGTTTTACAGAAAAGATTCTGGTGATTATTTTTCCCATCCAAATCTTGGCCAATAGGATTGCACCATTCGACGTTATTTTGTATAGTCAACACGGTATTTCAGCGGATATTCTTGGAAATTTCACTGGAAATTTTGCATGTTGATATATATAAAAAAAAACAAATGTTGAAGTAACCCTCAATTGTATCTGACAGATTAAATGGCAATTCGTTGAAAATTATGTCTCATGGTGCAATTCTATCGGCCAAGATTTGGATGCAAAAAATAATCCCCCGAATACCACTCGAACTTCGAAATTATCTGATATTTCCCTCAAGGTTCCCTGCAAACAAATAAGCTCGTCAAGTTTTCCAGAAAAATCACTCGCGCTTCGCGCTCGTGATTTTTAAACTGGAAAACTTGACACGTTCATTTGTTTGCAACGAACCTATCGGGAAATATCCGATAATTTCGGAGCTCTTGTGGTATTACATGCGAAAATTTTGATATTTCCCCAGATCCCGAGATATTCATAAAAAACTGGTCAGTTGTCAAAAGTTGCTTATCTCGTTTTACCACTTAGCTAAGATTTGGTTCGCGGATAAGATTGAAAAACAAATTGTAATTAACACATCTTTTCTTATGATTTTTGTTTCACGTGTACATATATTTTTCTTTAAACAAATTAAACGCTTATTACAAATGAAAACAATGCATTGCTGTGTTCCTCCCACATTATAATTTATGATCGAATAAATTGACGTTTAGAATTAATTAAAATGTAAACAATTTTTTGTAAGTGAAAATGTTACTGTTCTTCTCATGTAATTTCCAACAATGTCGTGGAAAATATCGGTGGCAATTTTATGGAATGATTCAAATCTTCATGAGAGTTTGATTCCACTCGTAATGAGATTCCGTCATGCATTTCCGGTCCGATGTTATAAAAGAATCGTCAAATACTCCGGATTCGATTCAGTTGCAGAGAAATATTATAACGAAATGTGGTCTTTGTCCACTGGGATTTTTATTTTGCTCGGCAGTTATGGTACATTTTCTAAAGCTGGTCCTCTTGGATCCCTACAGTTCGGAAGTGAGTCTCTCAATTTTGTAAATTTTTATTTTTGTTGAGATATTGGAGTATTAAGTGCTGCCAGAGAAAAATTATTATTAAATCAAATCGTAAATTTAATTATCCAATGATAATTAAGTTCGTTTTCGGATGGCAGTTTCGGTAAAGAGTTAATGCGCTCTCAAACCGTCCAGATTAAACCCCAATTTTCTGTTTCCAAATTTTCCAACTAATCCTATAAGTGAAATTAAAAAAAAATCATACATTATCGGTATTATCTAAATGAAGTTTCGGAAAGTATTGATATGTTTTTAAAGATTTTCTTGGTATAAACAAATCATAAAACGTATTTACCCAATGGCGAGTTAAAAAATCCTCGTTTTTTGCGTCTAATGATGCAAAATTCAATTTTTAATCTCTGGCTCGACCGGAAATATTGATTTTCGCATAATCCACTCAGTTAAGTTCTGATATTTTAAGTTTTTTTTTACCAAACTGAACCCACAATTAAATTGAAGAATTGACAATGCCAAATGTCAACCGGTTTTCTAAAAATTTTGTGCATTTTTCGATAATTTTTCAATTTACAAAACAGTAGAGCTCCTTTAAATTAAAAAAATATCCGGAATTTCGTTTTTGCGTATTTCGATGTTTCATATTGCGTCTTTTAAGGTAGTGGAATACAATTGGAAAACCTCCAACACACACAATTCACGGAGAGTATCATAGACTGGTTGAGAGACATGAAAACTCGGATATTCGATGATCCTTCAGCACTTCCGGATTTGGCGAGCATTATAGACACGACAAGGGAGAGTTATGAGCAACAGAAAAAAATCTTGGATAGATTGATCGTCGATATGTGTAACAATTCCACCCCTTTAATCACTCGATGCAACCCAAGACTCGTTGGTATTTCTATATTGATCCTTTTTAAATTACCATTGCAGCAAATGTTGAGTTCAACCCCGAAAAAGACTGGGGTTTTCAGCTAGGTCACTGGTACCTGATAAGGAAAAGCTCGGACGATGCGATGTCATCACTTTGGACCCTAGTACGTCCTAGGAACCCCCCGGAATCTACGACTAGCCATTCCTGGCTCGACTCCCCTTCCGATAAAGTTGATATTCCATCTTCTTTTAATACAATCATTCCTATTGAACCTACTACAGTTGAGAAAATTCCTGAAACTGTTGGAAATCCAAATGCTGAGGATAATGAAACTAGTGAACCCTCTGCTGAGGTAATAGCCCCAAAAAATTGAGGAAAATGCAGCGAAAGATGGTGGAAACAAGGAATAATATCAAAATTTTGAAACACAAGAGGTTATGTCAAATGGGAATATTTATTTAGTTATTGAGATTATTCTCAGAGAATAATTTTATGACTTACCCATACAATGAGGATTCTTTAATTTAATGTTTGGAAAAATTGTAGACTCAATTTCTACTGCGAAAAATTTATTATAAATACCGTTCGATGATAAAACAATACATTACAATAACTTTTACGCCATTCTTCTCGATTTTTTTCGCTCCGCCTTTTCCGTCATTTCTTATTACTGTAAGGGAATTAAAATTTTGATGTCAGTAATTTTGATAAGAGAATTTTGATTAAGGGTTAAGCCGAATAATGCATCCCAGCACCAATTATTGTCCCATGCAAAGCGAATTATGATATGGAAATTTTATACTGATTATAACTGATGATTTTCGTAGAATACAAAAGAACCTTGAGCCATCACATTAGTTAAATCAAATTGGATAAACAACAATTGAACAAAACTATTCAAGGAAATAGAAAATTATAATCCCAGTTTACATAAGACGTTGACATGCGGAATAATAAATCATATAATGAGACCATCCTCCATTGAAGCCCGATGATACTTATTTGAATTATTCTTTTACTTCTTCCCCTAGAACGTAAATAAACAACATGAACTACTAGGTAACATGCACCATTTATTAATTAACCCTTGTTCAATTTTGTAGACGTGTGAAGTTTTCTTATTCACGCCGAAATGAATTTTGCTCCTCTACCAAATTCCAATGGATCTCTTTGCAATAAATTATCCAGTGAATTGAACTGTTTTTCATTTTTTTAATACTGCAGAGAGATTTCGAAATATTTACAAAGCCATACAACAATTTGTGAACCATAAAAGCCAATTGGTGATTTTTGTTTTCATGCGAAATAGAGATTACAGCTAGAGATGCTTTTTTGAAGAAAATCCAGTTGTGAAGTGATCAAAAATGTGGGCAATTGTGGAATTATAAAACACGTCATAAAATATTTTTGCAAAGAATCTCATGTACTAGAACAATTTCCTGAGACACTCTCTGATTAAGGGCTCAGAAAAAATAGAAGTTGTGGCCATTAACACAACCAAATCTTAGAGAATATTCGACAATTGCTCTTTCTCTACGAGAAATATTTCTCACATTATAAAATTGAGAAAAAATTTAAGCAAAACGATTTGGTAGCGATATTTTTCTCTCAACCAAATAATTGTAGAAATATTAACAAATTACTATCCAAAAATCTTTTAAAATTTGCATCACTTCACTACAGAATTTATCTACAAAAAAAGAATGTTTTGAATGAGAAAAAAAAATTAATGATGAAAATCTGCTGAAATGTGAGATCGAGAAAATTTTGTTTTCTCATTCGTTCTGTTCTGACGATGGAAAAAAGCACAAAAGAAATTGAAGTGATGAAATTTACCTTCTTAGCCGCAGCGCCGACCTTGCTCTTCTTGGTACCTCGAACCTTCTTCATTCTGTTCTTACGTTCTTTACGTTGTTTCCTGGTCACCTTCTGCTTCTCGTAGAGTCCGTGTCTCTGTAATCTGTGCTTGGGTTCGAATTTCTTAGCGAAATCGAGAGTCTCGTAGATCAACGCAAACCCAGTGGATTTACCACCCCCGAAGTTTGTGCGGAATCCAAAAACGAAAATGAGGTCTGGGGTGACTTTGTACATTTTAGCGAGTTTCTCGCGAATCTCAGTCTTGCGAACTGAGGGCTGACCTGGATGGAGGACATCCACAACCTGACGAAAATGAAGAAAATATTCAAAAAACTGAACGAGAACTTGAATTATGTCCTGTGAAATTGATTTTTTATGTTTAATATAATGAAGTACTTCGAATGTGTTCATAAATCGTGAATTATCTCGATAATTGTTAATTATGTGAGAAACAGTCTAATGATATTTTCCTGTAAAATAATGATTTTACAAAATCAATTCTCTTTTCTTTTTTAAATTGAATTACTCCTTCATGACTTCTGATTTTTTCAGCCCATAAACACTCGCTTCACAATTTTTCAATTATCTCATTAACAAATAATTTTACGAGAAAATTACATTTAACTGTTTTAGAACTGATAAAATTTCCTACAAAAATGCCTAGTGGTATTTAATTCCAAACCCTCCCGTTCTCTAGATCGAGTCACAATTACAACGGGATCATCTCTCAGGGGGACTCAAAACAATCCCTCCAAAACACCCTTATCACGATGAAGATAATAATCATCTCCCGAATTCGAAAAACTTACCATTTGTTTACGGCATAGCAGCCGGTTGGTCATGAACTTTCTAGTTCTGATGGTAGCTGTGCCTTCGGTCTGAAAAGAAAATCAATTTTGAGGTTATGATACACAAACACTTCATCCTCCCCAAAAAATAACCCTCCCATGACACAACGTCTTATCACTGGACGCACACCCAAACCTCCCCCTTGACATCCTCGAAAATTCGTAATTAATACAATGAATGAGAAATAAGGATCATCGCTGTCAACAGCGGCGAAAGTCAACGCTTGTCCTCCCCCAGATCCTCATACCAATCAACCCTAAACCAATTTTTTAATCAAATTTTCCCACCACAAACTTCATCACTTTTCACGGAGTAACATTCTGCAATTATTTATATACTCAAAAAAATATCACACAATTGTTTATAATCAGTGATTACAATTTATTTCACGGATTACAAATACGTACCATCTTGTCCGATAATCGGTCAACTTGGGAAAAGAATTTGCCGGAAGAAAACCGACGCCAGGTGGAAAGGAATTGAACTAAAAATCAATTCTGCCAACAGTAACAAACTTCCGGATGATTATCAGATTTTCATTCTGTAATTTTGGCAGCACTGGGCATGTCAATAACTCTGTCACAAAACAAAACCTCAAAATGCCGTGATTTATCCCGAAATAATTTTACCTACTGACATTCCTAATTAGTAAAGGGAAAAAAGGGATAATCAAGCAACAAAAAAAGCTGCAAAAAAATTGTGCGTTTTTTCAACATTTCAGGAGATGACTTTATGCCAATTGAGTCACTATAATAATGATAAAACACGTTCCCACTACAGTAGATACCCCCTTAACTAACCACCACAATTTTTTCCCGACTCCTTTAGAAATAACGATAATTTTATCTTTAAAAATCGCATAATACTTTTGAGACATAATCAGGCTTAAAGCCTGATCAGGCTATCAAGAATTCAGAATGACTGCGTAGGTAGTTGCCAAGGCTTTACTGTCGATCCTTGCAGGATCCTTTCCAACTCAACCCCCAAAACATCCCGAAACCCTAAAAAATGATACCTTCGTGGACGGTGATTGGCTGGATAATGATCAATAGTGGAGCTGACGTTAAGGGAAAAAATTAGGGGAATGACGATAAATAATACGTGGGGTGAGGCCAACATTTTATCATTTGCTTCAAACGAGAAAATGAAAAACATTACAAATTAAAATTTCCTTAAAAAAATGATAACTTGTTTTTCTACATCGATTAATTGTCAATCGATTTACTTCAGATGTATTGTTAAAATACTGGAACACTTTCAATAATGATAAATAAATAATCGACAATTATGACTTTCATCATCATGATTATTATTATAAACATATTAAAGTTGTCATCAACGTCAATGTTGCTATTATTACTATAATTATTATTATTATTATCGGATTTATGGTTTGAGAATTTTTATTTTCGAAAATAATGATTTTTCCAATGATTTTGTCTCGTCAGACAATCGAGAAATTTTCTTGATCACTTTTGTGTTTGATGATGAAGTGGTGCCCTCTCTCGTTGAAATCATCAATTATGATTCGCTAAACTTTTACGTTTTCGTCAGGCATTGCTGTTGAAAATGGCGTCGGGCTCGGAGCTGCCAGAATATTCCGCTCATCAAGTGAAACGTAGAAAAATTGAGAGTGAAGTTTATGGTGTCTCGGTGAATTTTGATATCGATTTTCCAGAGGTCAAAGTCAATCGTGATACCCAAAATATCGATATTGAAGGTATTTATGCGCAAATATGGTATTAATTTAATAATTATTTTGTAAAAAACAAGATGGCGGTGACTGAGGGTTTACGCCCATTGAAATCGATGCGTTTGCCAACGGTTGGAAGGGGTTTGGTCCGCCATTACAGGAGAACTCTGAGGTTTTAACATGAAATTTGTCAGAAATTTTTGACATTTTATCGGGTTTTGGGAGGTGTTGAGTGTTGAGTTGGGGGTGATTTTGGGAGAATTTGAGGTGATCTTTTTGATTTTTTAGACACCCGAGGGGATTAGTGAAGGGCTGGGGCGATGGACGGACTTTTTATTGTCGAATAAGTCGGCTTTGGGTGAAGCGCAGGCGAACCAGACGTAGGGCTCCCTTGGACACTCACAGATGGCATGAGACTCTGTGAAAACAAATATTTCCACGTTGAATGGAATGTTTGACATTTACGCGGGAGCTTGGGCTTTGGGAATCTGTCAAAATAATACGATGCGAAAAACATTTAGTAAAGTGGAAACGATTATTGTTTGACATCAGTCTGTTTTGTTGAAGAGTACCAACGGGATAATTCATGGATCTAACGAAATATGTCGGCAGTTTTGGGGGGACTCTGTGATTCAACTTGTGCTTCAATTGTTGATCCTGAGGGCTCCAACTAGGAACCTCATGGTTCGATCAAATGAGGGTTCGATCGATCGTATATTGATTCGTATTCCCTGGATATTTCATCGAATCGTGATATTTCATTGAATGCATCGCCTTTCGTTGATCTGAAAACTTAATGCAGACGAAGTCAATGCAATCGCATGTAATAAGACATCTTTCATGGAATAATGAACCATTTTCAAGGGAAATCCTTCACGATCTAGGGTCGATTAAGTACTTACTGGGAAAATGAAGAATTGAAAAGTTTAAATAATAGAATTATATTTTTATACGATAGAATATGCGTTCAACAAAATATATTTCGAGGAGTCTATGATATTTTTCTCTCAGGGTATGATTTTGACAGAAGGGTTGCGATAAGGGAGGGGGGCGGATGATGATGATCAGGACAGTTGGAGGATCTTTAAGTACTTCAACTATTTCTTTTTCCTGTGAACTCTTACTTTTTTTTAAATTTTGTGTCAGAGCTTTCATTTAAATTCAAATTCGTTTCGGGACATTTTAGAATAATTTTCATAAAATGGAGTTTCCAGTTTTAGTTTCTTATTCATGAACAACAAATGACCAAAACTAATGATTCTTCGCAAAATGTCTGTTGGAAAATTGGAAGACAGCTCTTCTGCCTATCTTCAAAAATCACTCGACAAGGTTTATGACGTGATTGGAAGAGTCTCCAGAAAAGGATTAATTTATGATCTGTTGTGCTCCGAACTTGAGAGCGTTGCAATCCTCATCACATGTGGAATTCAAAGGAGAATCTGTTCTCTGGAGTCATAAACTCTCTTGTTTTTTCCCTTAGTAAAGGTTTTTCAAATAGAAAGAATTCAGTCTCTGGACAATGGTCCTCTAGGGCAGTCGTGCCTTCCTCGTGTCAATAATAAAGGATTCAAGTTAAAGTAATTCATTGTGTTGTCACATTTATTTATCTACTTTTATCCATATCCCAATAATGTCAATTGAATGATGTCACGTCACTTGATCATTTGATTCTTGTGACTTGGATTTGATTCACGAATTTGATGATTGAAAACGTTTGAATTCGCAGTACGAATAGAAAAGATTTGACAATTATTCTTCACAACAGAAGAGAAAAACGATAAAAAATCATTAAATTAGAAAGTGGAATCACCTCCAAGAGTGAAGCTTTTGGGGGTAAACTGCCCCCATGAAAAGTCATTAATTCAAAAAAAAGGGAATCAATTTTCTGGACTTTGTCTATTTCTTCAACTCCGCACATGAGTAAAATTCACACTCTAAAAACCCCTATAACTTCATTCATAGTTCATAATATTGATGAGACCTTTAATCCTTCAAGAGCCTCTCGGTGGTGACAGCGGCTTCACAGACATGAGCGACGGTGCGAAGTCGGTTTCGACTACCCCGGATTCAGCTCATATGTCGTCGACACCATCAAGAACCGACTCGACGAGCGATGATACCGGATGTCCCCTGGACACCGCCGACGAGAAGGATGAAGTGTCCTCGACAGTCTCCAATCTATCCGACTTGTCTGGTTTGTCTGAACTGTCCGAGGAGACAGGACAATTGTGGAGGAGTGCATCTGCCTGGGTCCAGAAGCAGATGCAGACTGGTACAGATCCACGTGATTTACTTCAACAGTTACTGATGGATCCAACGCAAATTCCAGAACAAGTGGATGATATAACGTTGTGGAAGCTCGTCCTGAATATAATGTCAGATCCACCGAGACGAGAAAAGCTGAGCTATGTCAACACACTCAACGACGTGGTTAGATTAATAAAGAATAGTAAGAAAATTATTGTACTGACTGGAGCTGGGGTTAGTGTTAGCTGTGGAATTCCAGACTTCAGGAGTAGAGACGGAATATATTCGAGGCTTGCACAGGACTTTCCGAATTTACCAGATCCTCAGGCAATGTTCGATATAAACTTCTTCGCTCAGGATCCCCGTCCCTTCTTCAAGTTCGCTCGTGAGATCTATCCGGGTCTGTTCAAGCCCTCTCCCTGTCATCGTTTCATAAAAATGCTCGAAAAGCACAAAAAACTTCTGCGCAATTACTCCCAGAATATCGACACCCTGGAACAAGTGGCAGGAATTGAGAATGTGATAGAATGTCACGGATCCTTCGCCACTGCCTCCTGCACCAAATGTAAATTCCAGGTGACAGCGGAGGACATTCGCACTGACATATTTACCCAGAGGATTCCCCTGTGCCAAAAATGCAGTACCAATTCCTTGCCGTCACTGGCCACCACTAATACCTGTCACAACTACACAGACCTGGTGTCACAAGGAATTATGAAACCAGACATTGTTTTCTTTGGGGAGGGTCTTCCCGATGCCTTCCACGATTCCATCGCCAAGGACAAGGACGACTGCGATCTTTTGATTGTTATTGGTTCCTCCCTAAAGGTCAGACCTGTCGCCCTCATTCCTTCATCAATTCCCTCTCACGTTCCCCAAATTCTCATTAATCGAGAGTCCCTACCACACCTTAAATTCGATGTCGAACTCCTGGGTGATGGTGATATAATCATCAATCAGCTGTGTCACCTCATGGGAGAGGAATTTCTGGAGTTGTGTTGGAGTGAGAAGATCCTCGAGGAAAGCCCCCATCTGTTGCCACCCAGGTTCGAAGATCCCTGGGAGAGGAGCAATAATTCGACTCAGGACAGCACTGAGATCATTCTCAAACAGCACAATGTCTCCAACGAGAGCCAGGACAGCTTGAGCATCAACTCAACTACACCGAAACACGTGGGGACCAGTGAAATATGCATTTCTCCTTTTGACGCCGGACACATGGAGGGAAACGAAGGTTTCTCACTGCTGGAGAGTCCCAAGAGGCCATTGGACGACTCAAGCGTCGAGAGCAGCCCCAAGAGGCTGAACAGATCTTCAGGATCCACCAGGTCTAGCGATGAGGGGGAGAGATTCAGGTTCACGAGAATTGTCTCGGTTGAATCAACGTCTGAAAATAATGGACAGGTTTTCAATCTTGAGGAGTGCCATGTGATACCCAGGATGATGGAGCAGGAGGTGAGGATTGAGGGGAGAATTGAGGGGAGGATTGAAGAGAGGGAGGTGGAGGATAAGTATGGAAAGTCCAGACATGCCTCTATCGATTCAGCAATCGATTCGGGAATAGGAGACAGTTGTAATAGTGTCGATAGCTCGGAGGCTAAGGAGATCGATGAGAAAAGGCAAGAGATTGAGAGGCGGTGGGGGGAGATGAAAGAGAGTTTGGCGGGGAGATTACCCGAGGGGAGCTATTATCAAGTTTCATCTGGAAGGTACATCTTCCCTGGAGCTGAAGTTTACCTGGAGAGCGAGGACTTTGCGGATATGGAGGCCAGGGGGAGTGAGGTGAGTTCGTGAGTTTGGGAGAAAAGTATAACAAAATTAATTTTTACCGGTTAGTGAAGTAGAATTAAGTGGGAGATATAGAACTGAAAATTATAATTATATAATAGTTGCAGTAAGGCGACCAATTGTTTAAAAATGTAGCCCTGTCTGGGGGTGGCAAGAGTTCAGGAACAAAATATCACAACACGTAAAATATTATCATTGGAGAACAAATCTGAAATTCACTCAAAAAATAATTTGTAACTTCCTGGAAGTTAATTATTTTTTTAATTTGACAGATCTCCACTGTAACGTATGCAGAGGATGAGCGCAGAGCGACGTAAGGGTAACAATAAAAAAAATGTAACATGAGGTTACGAAAACGTGCAATTCAGTCTGTACATAATCTCCGGAAGAGCATTAAGCAGAGGAAATCCTCCGGTCATGGATAATCGAGAGTTCGGGGAGATGCTTTGGAAACGATGAGAAAGAATAGTTGATGTCTATTGTCGTCGGGAAGGTGGATTATTCATTTCGATGTACGGGGTAACGTGTAATATTGGTTCTCCACATCTTAGTGCCGAGGTATTGAGCAATCGAATGATAAAATCGTTGCGAAGTGAAATAGAATTACCGAATTTTTATGCATTCTGCGTAATTATTTTAATTTCTCCATTTCACTTTATTGAATCGAGGACAAGAGGTGGCTTATGTCATCGCTCACATTATTTATCTACTATTGTACATACTGTCTTTTGTAAACGATTTTTATTTGTTGGGTTGAAAAAGTGAGGGAAAATTATGTCGATTTATTGTTAAGGGAGCGTATACAGGTAGTGGAACATGTAAATAGGGAGTGAAGTTTTCGTTGCATTTTTAGGCATGGGAAGGACATTGTGATTAAACTTCTCTGACGTTTACTAACTTTGGAATTGTTTAAACAAATGTATGGGGGAGATGTGAAATGGGGAGGCTAGTTTTGTTAAAAGTGGCATTATCTTGCTAATCCGTGAATTTAAGAGAAATTGTCATAAAATATTTTTTACAGGGAATTTAATTTTCTACGAAAAATATGTGTGATATTTTCTCGTATAATTATTCGTTTTGGAGATAAATGCGAAATAGTAAAATAGAGAATTTTACTCCTTTGGTTTCAAAGTTTCTTCGATAAATTTGTGGAAAATTGAGTAGAGCATAAATTATTAGAATTGAATTGAATAATATTTATATTTTGTGATTAATTGGGATTAATTGATCAATTCATTGCCCTTTTTTTATACGATCTCAATCAATTAAGTTAAAAAATGACAAAAAACTGAAATTGGGGGGAGAAATGTAGTAGGAAATTAGATAATTAAGCTTTCTTTGATTTTTGATGGTTAAATTACTCTCATTAAGTGTGAAAAATCAATTACTGCTGCTTTAATTACTCCAAAAAATGGAATCGGCATTTAAATTGATGTCAATTGATTAATCTCTTATTTGAAGAAAAATGTATAACTTAATATGTTGTGGTTATCGCTAATTTCATTAAAATTCTGATTCTCTGGTTTAATTGGAGCACAGGCGAATGTACAAAGCAATGCCAGAGGCTAAATAGCATTGCGTGTTATTTTTATATGGACAGCAAAAGATGTGTAGTGACTTAAGAAAAATGTAAAAATCATAGCAGAACTGCTGCAACAATTAAGAGGCGTCGATCCAGAAGAGGAGATGATTTCAAAATAGATTTATGAATTTTCGATAAGACCATTTATTTGGAATAATCATTGAACTCATCTTCTGTTCTCCATCACCTCATCTTTCAGAAAATTGTGTGCATTAATTACTCGTAAACAGTCATAATAGTTCGATCTAGAGATAATAAGTACGAACATATGTATTTTACGCAGAATAATGGAACAAAAATCGTTGAAAAATAATCGAGGAATGAAAGGGAAAAGAATTTTTTTGTCTAGATTAGCTGTAAAAACTACAGAAGTAAAAAACATTGATGAGGTTATTTGTACTAGAAGATGGAATTAAAGTCGTGATGTCTTAATTCAAATGAAGCAGTAGGAACTAATTGAAATAGGGTAGATGAACCCCAAGATTATCTTCTCAATTGATAACTCGAAATGTTTTATAAACATTGATATTCAATTTCTTCTTCGCTTTGTAAAAATACCAATTTATTTATATACATTACAAAAATGCTACTGGCACTCATCCAAGTGAAAACAAATATGAAAGAAAAAAATGTAATTAAATTGATTAATATTATTAATATTTTTCCATGAAATATTCATCAAATTTCATGATTAGCTTTAATTTATTTTGAAATCATCCAATGAAAGACAGAAATCAATTTATTTGTTTCATAAATTTTCTTGCAACGGTACTGACTTATATATTAATTAAAAATGTATGTGTATAAGAATATTTATTATTTTTACTTCATTTAAATGAATTTTGAAGCGATAAATGATTTGAATGAAATATCAATTTTCACGTTCATTAATCACTGTTAAGAATCAGTAAATTAATAATCGATTGATATTTTCAAAATGGACGCAAATCAGTAGATGCAGTTTTGAATTTTTTATAATTTGTTATTTAATGTAATTGATAATATAAATTGTTTACTTTATCTACAAAAAGAAACCAGTTCTTAGGAATCAATTATTTTCTCTCGGTATTACTAACGCATAAGGAATCTAATCTAATCGAATCACATCGTAAATTAAAGATTTTTTATGGAATTCAAGAGAATCGTGTACAGGTGTTTATTTATTTAGTTACCTTATACATTCATTACTATTATTCATCATGAATGATTGAAAGATTTTTTGAGGGGGTTGGGGGGGGGGGGGACGAATGGAACTAGTGGGAAATTTTGTGAGCTTCAAAAATGGTCTCTTGATATTTTTTTATCCAGCGGTTTTAAATATATTTGCAAAATAGTTGGAGAGGTATTTTTGAAACTTCAGGATTTTTCATATTATTTGGCGAATTTTTCAAAAATTATTCGCGAAAATCTGTTTAGGGAAAAAACGCCAGGGGATTCTGTTCAGTAGAAATTTCAGTTTCAGCAAAAATAGTCACTTGACATTTTTGCCAACAGATTTCAAGATGTTGGAAGAATAATATAACAATCGATTATTTTCAAGAGTATCGTCGAGGGTTGCTTGCGATAACACTTAGAATTATCCTAGAAAATCACTTAACAATTGTGTATGCAATAATATAATTGAGTGTCGGTCGAAATTATCGAAGATACTAACGCAATTGTTACGAAGATTTTCCATGAAACATTCATGTAATTGAGAAATGAATGAAATATAAATTAGAAATGGTCGTAGATGAGATTGAATAACGATAGGGAATAGTCTGTAAATAAACGAGAAATCTTGAGGGTAAGGATTGTCTTAGGAGATGAATTGGCAGATGACAATTAATAAAATAATTTAATGATATTAGTGTTAAGGGGATGCAACAGAGATTAATCAATAATTTCAGTGGTAAACAATCGCAAATATTCTCTCACAACAATCCTCGTGGTTCGATTAAGATCGTAGTGAGGTAGTGGAGTTTCGAGGAACAAGGAGAGTGACTATTTTTATTGTTCGTGTAATTATCATTGAGGGAGAATGACTTCTGATCAATTATCGGGGTGTCTTGATATTATTTTGTACTTAATGATTGGGGTGAATACGAGAGGATAAATAGTTCATAATGAAGTACGTGAAGATGTGTGGTGTACATGGCAATGATAAATATGTATATTTTCAGCAGTAATAAAGAGAATTAATGGTTATTTGTGTTTTTCCTGTTTTTCCACGTTATTGAGAATATTTTTTGGCAGTTTTGGAGTCTAGGGGAGACATGGATTGTTATGTTTGATCGAGTCAGTCAACTGAAATGTGGAAATTTCCTTTCACTTCATTTATATTTACACACGAGGTCTAGGATCATAGTGAACAATCATAAAGTTTTACGTAATTAGTGCTGATATGCCCTCATTATTTGAATTTTTTACCGATTATTAAGGAACATTTGAGGAAATTTTTTTGAGTTTCAGAAACATGAAACTCAGGAACAAAAAAAACTTGTCAGAAACTTTTGTCGCTAATCCGAAGGAATTAATGATACTGGATGCTAATTAGAGTACCTCTTACAATCTGGGATTTTATCGCTGAAGATCAATCTTCGATTTCTCAAAATTAAAAATAGAACGCTGATAATCGGTTACATGATTCTGGGAATGAGTCATGATGACCCTGATATCATGAATGATGATGCCATTGGGAATTAATCAATGAATCACTCAAAATTACTGACAAAATCACTTAACTTCAGAATTATAGGTGAATTTATGAAGAAGTGGGCCCTATTTTCGTAACAGCATGATAAACTCATCATTTATATTCTAAATTTTTAATTTCTTTGTAGCTAGTAAATATTTTTTATATGAAAGCTTTTTCTGACTGTGATGATGGCTTTTAAAGTATATTCAAGATGGAAAATTTCGGACAGAACATGTGCGGCTACTTTTTCCAATCGTCACACTCATCGGAAAATATTTACCGCCCTTGTTGTATAAAATACTTCCCCTCAATATTTTTTAAAATTTTTTTCAAAGTTCAAAAATCTTGTCACCGGTTATTCATCGTAGATTTCTAAAAATTATAAATTGATCACTTAATGTGAGTTGCATTACTTTGAGAACAAGTAATGGTATCTCTGATAGTGATGATTTCGTGTTCGGTAACAAAAACACGGATCTTCAAAACGTCGTCTCGAGGAAATCCAAAATATGAAATCAGGAAGAGGTTTTTTCGTGGCTTTTATTCATCAGAAAAATATGTTTCGCTCACGATTTGGAGGATATAATGATCTGCACGACCGTGCTATATCACTACAACAATATCTTGAAGGTAAAATACTTTGATAAAGATTTTTCAGTTGTTTAAAACTTTCACGAGAGCATTTAGTATCAAGTCGCAAAGGCAGTTGTGTAAAAATTTGTGTCGTATGCTCCAAAGTTCCAACTTAAAAAAATACATTTTCCCCTCTTGAAACCTAATATTCATTAAAATACCCCAATAAAAAACCCCCATTCAGAATATTTTCCTCGTAGATAAACCTGTGTAAAGGGTCCCAATCACGCCAATCCTTAAGGCCCTTCCTGATCTCCTATTCCCATTCATTAATTAATTAAAGTCACGTCATCATCCTTGTATATCCCCTAAAAATATTTGTAAGACTCCCTCACTTCACTTACCAATTAGTTTTGGACACGATGGGAAGTCCTACCAAGTTTGTACTCTTAAGTAAAAAATAAAATTATTATTTTTATTTATGGAAAAGCTGAACAATCCTAAATTACTCGATTATCGAACATTCCAACTACTCGTTGTTTATGAGACATTTGTTATTTACACAAATTGGGTAATTTTCTATTCTTTTGTGTTAAAATTGTTTTGGATAATCGAAGATTATAACGCTCTCAGATCAGAGGTAGAAGAGAGTCAGGTGAATGATGAAAAAAAATAACTGAATTATTTGAACTTTTTAAGAACTAAAATTTTAAATAACTTCAAATAATAAAAAAATTTTTCTTCCAATTTAGCTTTCGCGAGTACTTATGAATTCAAAGGAAAAATTACTGAATATCTTGTATTGGACAGAAGAAACTAAAACATTGATACCTGTCATACGTGAAATTCGGTTGAAAAGAACTGGAATTACAGAAAAAACACAACTAAAATATTAAATTTCATTAATATCTCGTTGAAGGAATCTCAAATAAATTAAAAGATTTTTTTTGTACCTCCCCAATCACCGAAGAAATTAAAATCAATTTCTAAGAGGGTGAGAATCAGTGCAGATTCACTCGACACCAAATACTTCGTACATAACCTCAGAATTTTGATTACATATTTTCAAAAAGTTTTCAGTTCACCGATGACATGAATATTTCACTCAGACTTTCAAATAGAAAGGTCTCTATTGATTTCATAATGCTGAATTTTCTAACTAGTAAAAAATGATTCTATTCATTTCGAAATGAGCGCCAAAAAACCCTCACTACGTGCGTCAATGCATTTTCCATATTCTCTCTTAACCCTTAAAAATCGATGAAGACCGATATTTTTACAATTAAACAATCATTCTTGCTCCATTCAAAGGTCTATTAATCGATCCCTATCAATTTTGCACTCCCGAATTTTGAAACAAATAAAAAAACATTCCATTCAGTTTGAAATGACCGCCAAAAAATCCTGACGATGTGAGTCAACACATCGGCCATGTTCTTACCAAACCCCCAAAAATCGATGAGAAACAATAGTTTCATCGAATAAAATCGCTCTTGCGTCAATCGATTCGTTCAATCCGTGAGATCGGGACTCATGTAGTGCACAAGGAAATAAATATACGATTTTACATCATATGCAATCGAGCGGTCACGAAATCACCCGATTGCTGGAGATTTGGGAGAGACAATAAAATCCGTGGGAGCGCTCTCTTTCGGCTCAGACTGGCTCCGACCGAGCATTGCAAGTGATCATTTTGTATTTGTTACTCCCGTCACCTGTCGAATTTGTTATTTACGCCGATTGAAACGAAAACAAGCAGCAGTATGTGTGGTGAGTCCGTTATTCGTTGCTACATTTCAATTGGTTCACAGTCCTCGAGAATGATATCATCCATTACTCTATTTCGTACTGCGAATGGATGACACGTTTCCATGGTCAACATATGTACGTCAAGACACCGGGAATTAGTTTATATTTTCCCTAAATTTTATCGAATATTGTTCATATTTCAACCCCAATCATTAGATCTTTCCAGAGTATTTTCAATAAAAAGTTTATTTTTGAGAAGATGATTTTATGCGAATTTTGGGAATTTCTTTGGGATACGACGTTTGACAACAATAGATTTTTTATTATTATTTTTGTTAACATGGGTTAACAGTTTAAAAGGTATTTGGAATTGGATGTAAAATCTTGCAGATGGAGAGGGATTTTTAAAAGGTTTTTTGAAGAATATTTTTTAATTAATTAATATTTCTAATTAATTCAAACCCAATCACTGAAATTGTCCAAAGAATTTTTGATAAAAAATCGATTTTTTAGAACATTTTTTTGACGAATTTTGGGCGTTTTTTTTATTTCGACGTTTGACAGCAATAGTTTTGTTTATTATTATTTGGTTTAACATTTTTTAACAATTTAAATGAGATTTGGAACTAAATGTAAAATCTTGCGGATGAAAATTGGTTTTCAAACGCTTTTGTATGAAAAATATTTTCTAATGTCATAGAAATAGAATATTTTTTTGTCAACAATTTACAAAAAGAAAACGAAAAATAAAGAAAAAAACTTATGTCTGACGGTCAATGTGAACGAAACGAATTTATTTTCGTTTCAATTCCGTTGTTGGCGTCTGTTGACACTCGGTCGATAGATTATTGGTGTTAAGAAAGGTTGATTATTCGATCGTAACATCGATCCGTTAATAATTCATCAACTGTTCTTTATATTAACAAGGAATAAGTGATGAGAATAAAAGGAAAAATACATCAGTGGAAAATTTAATTTTTTCCATTCTCTTTGAAGTCGATTATCTCAAAAACTAATGGTGTTAGAGGAAAGTATGTCTGAACCTAAATGGTAGCTCATGAAATTATGAATCAAAAATGTATTATGACTTTTGTCAATCCGATGATTCGTTCTCCAGATAGATAAGCTCTTTAAAAGAATGTCAAAAGTCGATTACCATTTTTCATATGGAAACCGCTTTCGTAATTAAACGATTATCTCCAAAACTATTAGTTCGAGGGCAAAACACTGATAAATTTCCTTATGTTATTTTTGCTTAAGTTCCCTATAGGAATACAGAAGGTATTAACAAAAATGTCAGAACTCAGTTGAAACATTTCATTTGGGAGATGATTTCATAATCAGGTGATTAACTCTAAATGGCCACAGGGCGAAATACCTTAGATCCAATGGAATAAATTTTGAAAAAACGAATATAAATTGGGCCTATTTCATATTTTCCAAAATTTTAAAAAATATATATGTATATATATATAAAATATATATAAAACACCTAATTTATATATTTTTAAAAACAATAAATTACGTCTTTTCACTAAATTTTTTGAAAAATACCTTTCAAATCAAATATTACCTTGTGGATGGAAACTTTTTTGCAGTGGATAAAATTTCCAATAACAAACAATAACAACATTTCTTCACATTTTCATCGAATAGAAAAATAAATAAAAAATAATGATAATGATTATAGTAATTTCATTTTTTTGAATTTGAATTCCAAAAAATTCCAGTCATTCTCTTTGTTCATGTGGAAATTCTCAATTCTTCATGAGAAAAATTGATACAAAGTTGGGAATCCATGAACGTTTGATAACACGAACAATTAGCCGGACGTTAGACCCATTCGATAAAAACAATAATCAAATTTCCGCAGAACTTCATCTCCTAAACTCCACGTGTTTGACTTTCGTTTCCTGCTTCAAGGGCGATTTATGAAAAAAAACTTTCGATTTCTTTTCGAATCAAATCAGAGAGAGAGAGAGAGAGAGAGGGACAAAAATAGGAAATTAAATTCTTAAGTGTTGCAAGCACTCCTTCATTTGAAAAGATCACCTTATTATTTCGTAAGACAAAAACAGGCAGTATATTAGTAAATAAAAAGGTTCTCCATCGGGGACAACGACCTACGCCAACTCACGTACTCGATATTTAAGTCAGTAGTCGACTTGAAATTTTTTTTTAACTTCACCTCCGTATGGATAAAAATTGCGGAACGAGTTATTGGGGCTGAGTGAAAGTTTCGTGTCTCTGCAATATCTCGTGATTTTATTTTCTTATACTTATTGGGATAGTCGAGTCGCCTTCTGACTTCTGACATTTAACTGAAACTCTTACTTTGTTCGAAACTACGGGGAGAATTGACAGATGTTTAGTGATCAAGTTGGGAAATAGGAAGAAATTATTATGGTAAATAATTTTTCGACATTTCAGGTGTGAACGCTGCTTTTGACGTCGACCTTTTCAATTTGTTCAGGTTTTTTTATGCGGCGAAAAGGGGGGAGGTAAATGAAACCGAAGTTATCGAACAAATTTTTATTGTTGGATTGAGACTTGAAGTTTCTTAATCATCATTAATTTTTTTAAAACTAGTTTCGACTTCGGTGGTTCGATCACATTCGACATTTTTCATGTTAGTAACGAAGTGATAAACTAAATTCAGATTGTTGTCGTGTAAAATATTCACTCGACAGTTTTTCAAATTTTACTATGGTGAATTTTTGAAAAAAATATTGCGTACAATCCACATTTTGGTCTTTCAGTAAATATTTTTTTCCGGCAAAATCAATTTCATCTAATTCACTGTCGATTTCGAATTTAGTTAGAAAACATTTTTCCTCCGAAATCCAATGGCGTTGACATAAAACACAAATGGAATCGCATGAAATCGATTTTATCGCAAAAAACAATCATTTAAGCGATTATTTTTCTTTCTAAGCAGAACAAATCATTTGGTTTAAATGCGTTAATAAACATCAAAGTATTTAAATTAACGATCACTATAATCTCTACAACATTAGGGCTTGAACAATTAATTTCCGGGTCCGGTAATTAATTAATACCCACTCGAAGGATTCTCCTCAACTCCTCATCTCTGTTAATCCATTTCAATTTTTACCCAGCAATCGTTATCACGACTAATAAAATCCTGATAAGGCCTTACCTCACATTTCCTCCGGGAATTTTCCGGTTTCTGGGAATTTACTATTTTTTAAAACTCGAAATTGTTTACAATTTAAACGTAGATACGAAACGGATGCGATATATTTCCGAGTTTGGAATGCAGTTGAATCTAGTTATTGTCGTGTTGGGATACAGTTTCCGCATTTTATGAGATGGAATTCTCACCCGGGGAAGGGGCGAGAGGGGTGGAGTGAGAGAGACGATAACGAAAGCCTTTCGAATTTCTTCAAGGTTGTGATTTTTCAATTCTCACAAGGTTAGACTTGAAAGTGAAAATCATGAACTTGTTGAATGAAAAGGTGTTGTCCTTTAAGTTTATTGGACATTTACTAAGGTGATAATATTTTTTAAGTGACAGATAATTATTTAGCTGATTTTAATTGATTCATTTGTTACAGGAATTTTTGCCTATTTGAACCACTTGACCCCGAAGACGAGACAGGAGATTCTGCTGCTTCTAGTGGGAGGACTGAAGCGGTTGGAGTACAGAGGATATGACTCTGCAGGTAATTACTTTCATTAATGGGTTAGCAGAGGGGGGAGGGGTCAGGAGGATAAATCTGAACAGTCGGTTCGTTATTCGCTTTTAGGGAATATTTTCACGAATGGTGGATTCGGGGTAATGAACTGACTCTTGAAATATTCAAGGGAACGAATTCTGATATCTCCTTTTTTTTCTTAAATTCGGTATTTTTTGTCTCGCTCAGAAAAACATCAGATGTTTCTCTCTACATTCAATAATTTCTCAGATATTCGAAAGATAATAATCAAGATCCAACACACGTTCGAGGGCTGGGGAATGCATTCCAAAGACTCGTCAGGTCATTCTCAAAGGGGAGGGAAAGAACTATGACGAACGAAAACCTGCTGCATTTGCATTTTCAACTATCACTGATTTTTTTCCACATTTTTGCATATTTTTTCGATTCGCAGGAGTGGCTCTGGACTCTCCTAATGGCGAGGATATTGCCATCGTGAAGAAACAGGGAAAGGTCAAAGCGCTTGAGGATGAAATTTTCAGTCGTAAGTGCACGTCTCACTTCAATATAAAACATGGAATTAAAAAATTTATTAAAGGAATGGAATTAATCATCGTCTATTAATACTTTCAACTGAATAGAGTACAATCTCCGAGAAGATTTTCACACTGAGAAAATTTAATTATTGGAAATTATTATTGTTATAGTTTATTGAATCATTTGATTGTGGCGTTCCATTCGATTAAAATGCAGGATATCTTTATCTATAAATGCAAGAAAAAATCTACGAAATTTCACCAAATCAATGAATTATCAATTAAAGTGTTTCTCGCAGAAATATTTAAAGGTATTCCATGTAATTTTGGTATATAATGTGATAAACATTTCTAAAAATAATACTAGACACTACAATAAACAACGTTTATCAGTCTAAAATAGGTATTTTTCGAAAAATTCATTTCTATTCTTCAATAAATGTCTTTTCAAGTTCTGTATGTAGCGATAAAAATCACAGAACTTTTTTACGGTCCATGAAATTCTCTATAAACATTCTATTCCATTGTCGACTAGATCCAACAATTTTAATATTTTTTTAAATGTTTAGAAACAAATCTTGACCTCGAAAATACCACTGATTCCCACGTGGGTATCGCCCATACCCGTTGGGCGACCCACGGGGTACCATCTGCCGTGAATGCCCATCCTCAAAGATCCGATCCTGATCACGGATTCGTAGTTGTGCACAACGGTAAGTGAATACTCCCAGAATCCAGGAAATGATTATGAACAATATTAAGAAAATAAAAATCATCATAAAGATTATTTAACATCATAATCCATTAGTTATCGCCCAGATAGCTGATAAGATTAGTCCACTCGACTCTGGGCTTTCATTTTGTATCATTTTTCTATCGTGTATTATCGATCTTGCCTTCGTCAAGTTGTTTATTCATTCAGGTTCCATGTGGGTTACATTTGGCATTAATTTTTCATCTAATCTTCAGGGATTGTTACGAATTACAAAGAAGTGAAGACACTTTTGCAGCAGAGGGGATACGTTTTCGAAAGTGAAACAGATACTGAAGTGATTGCTAAACTTATTCATCATCTCTGGACTCAACATCCCAGTTATTCATTCAGAGAACTTGTTGAACAAGTTGTGCAGCAGTTGGTGAGTTTAACATGCCCTCACATTTTCGCTCACATATACCTCAATGCTGGCCTGATGTTATTCTTCACTAGTCGGAAGCAATTTCTTAATTTATTAGGCAATTATCGTAACATGAGATATCATGAGTAAAATTTCATTTATTTTATTTTAGGAAGGTGCTTTTGCCCTCTGCTTTAAGAGCAAATTCTTCCCAGGCGAATGTGTCGCAACAAGACGAGGATCACCCCTGCTGGTTGGAATTAAAACAAAAACCCGTCTCTTCACCGATCACGTCCCCATTCTCTATGGAAAAGGTAAAAAATCATAATTTTCATGGTTAACAATGTCCTCAGTATCATTAATTACATTCTACAAATACGTATGAGGCCTGAGGAGTTCTAAAGGCGAGTAATGAATTTGGTTTAACCCTTTGTCTCATCGCATCCCAGATTAATATTCTTGTGGGTGGACGTGTGGTGGTGATTAATTAATTAAAAACCGATAATCAATGTTATGGATTAAATTCTGTGCATGAAAGCAACTCTGGACTAATACATTCCCTACGAGGACTAATTCACTGCATGAATATCAGATTTAACAAAATCAGTCAAAAATTTCGAGTACAAAGAAAAATGCTGAAGCTTCTATTGCATTTTTTAAAAATTTAAATTGAATAATCCTCAAAATTGTTGAAACGTAATTTTGACTTTACGAATTGTAGAAGCTTTTGCTTTGTTGATTCATCGATTGTTTTTTTCAGTAGAAAAATAATTAATGATATCCAAGTTATTCGGCTAAGGCCAGTGGAATACTTTTATACTTTTGAAGTCGAATATGACGACTTTCATGTAAACCACATTGGATCCTTAGTTTCTGAGTATTTTACAACGATTTTATTGGTCAGACTTTGGGCGCCGGTTATTAAAAACAGTCATTTTGTCACTGCATAAATAATTTGTTCGAAAATGCAACCAAATCATTTATGTTCAGGACTTTATCAGAAACGTATTACATCTTTGTAAACATGATTTTTTTGAAAATTTAAAGAATTTCAAATATTAGTTTACAAACAACCAACATTTTTTAAAATAAAAATTCTGTTAAAAATGTCTTTTTAATTTTTTCTCTTAAGGCTTAGTGGGATACACTGAATTATCTGGAATAGATTGTTTTTAAAAATTTTGTCTCCAACTTTCGTGCAGGGCTGCATCAAGCAGAGATGCACAAACAAATCAAAATATGCTGCAAAAAAAGTACAAAAAAACTGAAAATACAGAGTTTAATTTTTTTGCATCTCTGCTTGATGCAGGAAAAACAAAAACTATCTATTTCAGATATTTCAGTTTATCCAATCGGGCCTGAACTTAGTCTACAAATTCGATGATTGAAAATAGTAGAATCTCCAGTGTGGTTTGTTTTAAACTACAAAAGATACTTGGATACCCTTAACCGATTTATTGGACCTACATCTGAATTAATTTCCGAGAAATTGGCGAAATTACTAAAGACGTTTTTCCAGTTCAATCATTAATTACTGATCGATTTACCATTTTTTTACGATTTATCTTTGCTGATAGTAAAGAATCAATTATTGCTACAAACTAGAGCTTTTATTCAATAATTATCATTTATAAATATATCAATTTAATTTTTACAGTTTATTTGAAAAAAATATTTATTGGATACTACACTATATTATTTTTTGCATGACCTCTCCCTCGGCCTCATTCTCCACCATCTGCCTGAAACAGATGATCTTCTGCGTGAAACCAAAGGTACAAATATTAATAATTAACTGATATTGATGATCAATAGATTATCGTAAGTCTTTATTCTGGTTTACGGGGGTAAATCAAAAAAATAATCAGTGATCGTCTCGAATGATTTTATCTTTCTCCTTTATATCTTGGATCTTCTTTCTGTTGATTGTAACACGCTAATGTTTCGCTTGTTTCATTACATGTTGAATTATGTTCTCATCGTGTGAAGATTGTCCTTAGTTTATAGATTAGGCTTTATGTGATGAATAATGAATGCAATTTTTTTTTCGTCATCGTCCTGATATCAATCTACGTTTGCTGATCCTCAGAGGGTGAAGCTACTACCCAAGGTACTGTTTTTTATTTATAGGACTATATTTCAACTCTGAATATGGGAATGGGCTAAATGTTATTTTTAAAAATTACTGTGGCTTTGTTGCTTGCATTTTGTTGTGCTGATACTTGACATCTGTTTTCATCGGCATCTGCATGAATTCAGATTGAACGAGGTGAAGGGTAAAGTATACACGTCTTCAGAACATTCTGAATAGAAATTAATTCGATTGATCGATTTTACTTAATTTCCATTCTGAACTCAATCCGTAATTGTTAAAATGTCCATTGGTCCTTGTGTGTTAATTGTTTCCTCAATTCCCGAGATTAATCTGATTCACTTGAGATTAGTTTTTAATGAATATCGTTAAATATATTGAAGGTGAAACTGGTTAACGATATTTATCGAAAACGGAAATGTAAACTGAATTAACTTGTCCTGTTTGAGTCCACCTAAACCACTAATTTCAGATAATTCTTTATTAATTGTGTAATTATTAACATAAAGATGCAGTTTAAGATGCGTCTAACTCACAGAAAAGTCAAGTAATCTGTATCGCAATAATCAATTATGAATTAATACTGATAACATTGTCAATGTGTATTACGTCTTGAAGAAGTTCAGGTGTAGCTCTCATTTGCGCTTTTGAAATACTTTTAATACATTTTTTGGCCCGCCAATTGTTAGCGCAAATATTGTCTGTATAGTCATGATATATTAGGGCATCACAATTTTTCGGTTCCTAAATTTCCATCACGTGAAAAATTCCCCGGAAATTTTTTCTCGTTCTTAAATTTTTTTCCTCAAAAAAAATGGTAGAAAAATTTCCACCTCGCAATTCTCGTGGGATATATTCAATAAAATACAACATATTCTTATTCAATTATTTAATTTATTATGTATTATTCCATTTAAGCTGACAATTACCGATCATCGGTCATCATTTTTCCGCACGAGTACAGAAAAAAAATTTGAACAAAATTCTAATCCTAAACTACGGTTTAATTTAAAAACGATCAAATACTTGTAAATATTTAATGAGAATTTACTCTGGGCTGGTGGGTGTAAACCAGTGGAGGGTAGTTTGCCTAAATATTAAAATTGTTTTATGATAATTATGATAAGGATAATTTTATCAATTGGAGCAGATCACAGGCCTCATGGAAGGAGCACTGAGGTACCAGTGATGTCGCGAAGCGATTCAACCGCTGAATTTCAACCCCTTGTGGCTGAAGAAGTTGAGTATTTTTTCGCATCTGATGCTAGTGCTGTTATTGAGCACACTGATCGAGTTATCTTCCTCGAGGTAAGATTAACAATCAAAATTAATAAGCTCAGTTTTAAAAATGTTGACTTTCTCTCTGTTAACCAAAATTTACTAGAATTGTAGTTATATTTACTAAAACGCAAGAAAAGTTAACAGTTCTAATTCATTTTTCCATGAAAATTTGAGGTTTCATAAAAAATAATTGTTAAATTAATTCCCTTCTCGGAATTATATTGTTCTAAGTGCACAATAATTTTGCAGCTCCTCAATTGGGACAATCAATTTTTTTTTTAATTTTTTCGATCGACTATTTCATGACGATTCATGAAAAAGAACGTTCTGCGACTTCAAATTTATTTCGGGCACTGGCAAAATGTTTTTCAGTCGCGATTTATTATTCAGTGATTACATATCATATAAAACGTGATTATGTTTACTAATTCCCGTTTTATTCGATATAGTTGCACAACAAAACATTAATCATTGAAAATATTATTGAGGCACTCACTGCATGAGGATGTTAACGGACGTTTTTTTCAATTTCGTTAATGAGTAATGAACAACCGGATTTTGTTTTTTCGGTTTGTATTTTTTTTTAAAATGCATTTGTTGATTCGATGCGATTAACGGTTGTTTCATGGTGGTTAATTTCAGGATGACGATGTAGCTGCTGTGAAACAGGGAACCCTGAGCATTCATCGTCTGCGTAGATGCATGGACGATCCACATGGGCGTGAAATAACAATTCTCAAGATGGAAATCCAGCAGATCATGAAGGGAAATTATCAGTACTTCATGCAGAAAGAGATATTCGAACAGCCGGAGTCAGTGGTTAATACCATGAGGGGACGACTCAACTTCGAGAATAATTCAGTTACTCTCGGTGGAATTACTGTGAGTAAATATTGTGTAATTGTTTAACTAGACATATGCTAAATGATGGACATTGATAACGATTGATTGTAACGTCGAAATGGTGCCTCAGAGCTACGAAATTAATATCAGGTCGATTGTCAGTCTCAGTAATTATGAAGAAAAACGTATGAAATTCCTTTAGATTCGATTCAATTATATTTATTTGACATAAATTTTCAGGATTACATTCCCGAAATAAAGAGATGTCGTCGCCTGATGCTGATCGGTTGTGGTACGAGTTATCATTCAGCCGTAGCCACTCGTCAACTTCTTGAAGAACTCACGGAGCTTCCGGTTATGGTGGAACTCGCGTCTGACTTTCTCGACAGGAACACCCCAGTCTTCAGGGATGACGTCTGTTTCTTTATCTCCCAGTCTGGGGAGACAGCTGATACTCTTATGGCACTTCGGTACTGCAAAGGACGTGGGGCACTCATCGTGGGTATCACAAACACTGTAGGCAGCAGCATTTGTCGTGAGTCACATTGCGGTGTTCATATCAATGCTGGACCTGAAATCGGAGTTGCCAGCACTAAAGCGTACACTTCACAATTTATTGCGCTGGTGATGTTTGCGTTGGTCATGAGTGAGGACAGAATTTCCCTTCGTCCAAGACGCCTTGAGGTGATCATTCAATTGAATTCAATTTTTAAATAATATTTCATCGATATCATTTGTCTGATTATTATTGAGTTAACATTGATTATTAATTTATTTAGGAACCGAGAAAGTAATTACGTGGAATTAATTTTTAGATATATAAAGGAGATTAAATTTGCATTTGCATAGCTAATTAACGATTATAAAGAATATTCTGATTAGTTTGCTAGTCTCCCTGGAATTTCATCATATTCATTAAAAACTGGTCAACATCCGTTTAAACTATTTCACCAGTTAGCCAGTAAATTATATTAAGAAAAAAATTGTAATTAGATTTTTGGTGGAATTACTGGTAAAAAATTCAACATAGAGTATTACAGTGAATTATATTTTCAGAATTGCAATTAATTAGACTCTAGAGGGGAATTGAAACAAACTTTTCTGATATACGATAAATAAACACTATCAAAGGAATTAATTATTAACCCAGAATTAATGAAAATAATGAAATAATTAATGAAGAAAAATGTTAAAAATCGATATCCATTCTGCAGATTATCGAAGGATTGAAGAACCTGGATAACCAAATCCGTGAAGTTCTGAAGTTGGATGATAAAGTGAAGGAACTAGCGAAGTCTCTATATCAGAATAAATCCCTCTTAATTATGGGAAGGGGTTACAACTTTGCCACTTGCATGGAGGGTGCCCTGAAAGTTAAGGAGTTGACTTACATGCACAGCGAGGGGATCATGGCTGGGGAATTGAAACATGGGCCACTGGCACTCGTCGACGATTCTATGCCGATAATTATGATTGTTATGAGGGATCCAGTGTACACGGTGAGTGAAGTGAAGAAAGTTAAAACTTCAATTTTAAAGTTTGAAGTCACGTTCTCGACTTCTGATAAAATTTTTCTTTAAAAAAAATAACATCGGAGAAGTTTTTGAAGCGTTTCAACTCATTTAGAACTTTCGACAATCGAGTTTCATGAAGAGAAAATTAATTGAACGGTCATCGATTGAATAATCGGAAAAGCTAGCAAATAAACTCGAGAAACGTTGGTGTTCAGGAAAATTAGAAAAGTAGCAATAAAAAATATTGCAGAACAAAATTGACTGATGAGCCAAATACTGAACTAATTTATTATTTCAATAGTTAAACTTGAGACGACTGAATATGAAAAATCCAAATTGACTCTTTGAATTATAGCAATTGAATAATTAATTTATAGAAATGCATGAACGCTCTTCAACAAGTAACAGCACGTGACGGAAAGCCGATAATAATCTGCGAAGTAGGTGATAACGAAACAAAAGCCCTGGCATCGAGTATCCTGGAGGTGCCAAAGACTGTCGATTGTCTCCAAGGCATTCTAACTGTCATCCCAATGCAATTACTATCATTTCACATTGCTGTGCTACGTGGATGCAACGTGGATTGCCCCAGGAACTTGGCAAAGTCCGTAACAGTCGAGTAAAATCCCTCAACAATGACATTTTCTATTTTTCGGGAGAAATTGAAGTCACACGACACTAAACATCGACTCTAGAATTATGGAAACTAGAATTGGGGTCGATAATCCTGTGAGATTGCTATTTTTTTACGTTCTTATCCAATCTAGAGATAAGGCACTGCCGATAGAGTGGGAAATCATTATTTTTTTTCAGTGATTACAGAGCTGATGAGGCTGAAACAGCGATGATAGGACAGGAATCTAAATTCACCTCGAGTTTTTATGCAAATATCTAGTGCAATAATGAGTTTAGAAGGATTATCGCCTGAATGGTTTTTGAAGGATATGAAATTCTCTGCAAAAGATGTCTCGTGACATTTTTCACATCACCAATTATTGCCGATTTAAGCGAACAATTATTATCACATAAAGGAAAGAACAAAAAACAAATTATAGAATTAGTGGGACTATTTTGTTAATGTTTCCTCAAGTTTTGAATTTATTTGACATTATTTGACATTATTTGCAAAAGTAGGTAGTTCTGCGCAAAACAATTGGGCTATTTTTTTCTAAATTCTTCCCCTCTAAAGATATTTGCAAAAAAACTGAATGAATAGCTCGTTTCCTCTCATCACTCAATGAATAGATCACATTTTTTTATTTTTATTTTCGTTTTGTTAGTTTTAAGACTCAGTCTGTTGGATTTTTCCAAATTGTTACTGAAAAATAACGAAGGAAAAGTGAAAGGAGAGACGCATTCTCTCCCGAAAATCTATCGAATTGCATTTATCAGGTTTGACCTACTGTATTATTGTTACTGCTCTGCATGATTAATTGTGATTTTAATTATAAATCGGTTCCACTAGGCTTAGGATGATGATATGACGAGACGTAGAACGTGTTGTTTTAATCATGAATCGTTAGAATTAAGGGTTATTGACGATGTTTTAACGTGAAATTTTTATTTGAGATTTGAAATTATTTTTGTAATATAACAGTGTATATGATGGAATCGTCAAGTTGAAGTTGAATCAAATGTTAATAGTCAGGACGTTTACGAAATCAAATAACCATTTGCAATAGGGGTTTGAGGAGGAATGTCAAGGAGGAAATAGTTTATATAATTGTGGTCAATAAATTTATATAATGCTGAAATTCGTAGTTTGTTTATTGATAAAATCCTTAAGGAATGAGGAAATAAATTCGCTCGTAACAAATATGGCCACTGAATTTATTTATTTTTGTCTTCCTGCTGGAAGTATTGCATTTCAAGGACTTTTCGGTCCTCTAATTTTTATCTCAAGATGTTTAGAATGTTATGAAGTGTATGGTAAATTTCAATTCAAGGTCATTTCAATACGAGTCCAATAACTTGAGTTTTTATTCATAAATTGTGAGAAAATTTAACATAAATGCGGTGAAATTCAATCGGAAAAATTTTGAATTCAAGCTACGATGAAGCTCTGTTATGTCACCCAGGTACACCCCGATCGGTAGAGTAGTTCCTGAGGTACAACAACGTCTTTGTGTAGTGCTTGCATTCGAAGGCAAAAAGACAACTATTGTACACAGTTCGAAACCGGGATTGATCGTGCCGAGATCGGGAAGGATCGGTACAAATCGTTGGAATTAGGGAGCCTCGTTGGACGGCTACCGCAGTCGTCGTCATTCCGTCAATCAGTGTAGAGTAATTCTTGGCTGAGGTGGTAGGACGTCTGTCTTAAAAAACAATTCGCTCGAAGCGTAACCTGGTTCGACTCCAGCTCTCGGCAATTTTTCTGGTGAATAAAGAATATTTCTTTGGGGATTCCGGGACTAAAGGTGTTTACCTGTCCGTCGAAAATATCTACCATTTCAGTTGATAATAACAAAAATATCATCAACCAAACACTGACAAGACCCTTTGGGATACCGACCTCGCTTAGCCGATACAACACCTTTATATCTGTCTTATAATAGAGATTAAGGACCCAAAATACAAGAGAACGAAGGAGACTTTGGAAAATTCTAACCTCTAATATCCAGGCGCCTCCTGTTCTTCGCAAAATGCAGTTGATAGTAGAAGTATTTTCTCCTTTTTTAATTTTTATATCTGACAGATGTCCTGCGACCGTTACCCCACACGAAAAGAAATTTTGGATAAAAATTAAACCTCTAGAGGATGAAATCTGCGACGAAATGACAGTCAACCACTTTTTGGGTGATAGTTTTGTGCGAAAAATTAGACTTGGGAGACTAATTTTATGATAAACCTAACCTTCCTCCCTCATTCCACCCCCCTGGAGGTCTAATTTTTCCCTAAAATTTCCTTTCGTGCAAAGGAACTTCTCCATCTAATCGAAGTGGTAGATAATTTTTTTGATGAGAAGGTAAATTGATTCGTTTTCAGTCCCAGAATCTCCAACGAGAGATTTTTTATTCGTCAGGAATATTACCGAGAGCCAAGGATCACCTTCACTTGATGATATAATGATGCTTCCGTATTCCGTCAGGGTGTTCAGGACCTTATGGTGGCTGGCCATTAAAAATGGTGCGCCACCCCCAAGAGTCACATTCGCCACAGAAGATCTTGAAAATATACTGAATTTTGTAGGGTCCGTTATGGAGCGTTGGGGGTGTTATTACATTCATGGAAACCAAGCCATTTAAAAGGTCCCTCGCTGAGTCCTGTAATCACTTTGATCTTTTTCTAACATTTCTATTGCATTTTACCCTGAGGGTGAATTAACGGTTTTGTGCGCTGCGCATGTTAATATTCTTCTTATTACATTTAGACGGGTCAATCGCTAGGATAATACGACATATTCTACGCGTTTTCCTATTCGATCAGACGAGGATTTGAAGAATCAATTGCATCTATCACTTCAACTACGAGAAAATAAATGGAAGGAATTTATGAAGGACGAGATTCATTTAGAGGCTATTACGGAAAATAATTTTTTGGCTGGGGGAATTTAGGGTAGCTCCATTACTTAAAATATTGCAAATCCTATCTGGGGTATTATCACACGGGCCTAGAAAATAAGGGCTTATTTCTTCCTACGGAGGGGTCTACTTCATGTAATAAATTTCGAGATTTGTTCCTAAATATTCTATTAAAAAATATCTCTAGTATTTTTTGGTTTTGGGAAATAAAAACGTTAGTCTCGAAAATCGATCGAAACGAGTACTTTCCAAAATTCATAAAAAAATAAATTGTTGCTTAACTTAAAAAAAAAAAACTAAAACATTCGTTTTTTTTTCATTCTAATTTTAATAATTGGATTTTCTAAACCATAAGATAAAAAAATGAGTTTCATCTCGTCATTGAAATGTTTAAAAGTTCTTTAATATTAAAAAATCAGTATCGAACGTTCTACAATTAATTTTAAAAAATCATAAAATATTCCTTGTTCATTACATAAAAATTTTTAGCAACAACTAAACGCAAGATCTTTGATCTACTTTAAATTTTTAATTGAAAAACTAAATAAAAACATAAAATTTTACTGATTTCACTTGAAATTTCCGTCACAATTCCAACGAATGAACCTATTTCTCTCGATATTCCTATTTGTCAGTTAGGGGTAGTCTCCTACCCCTCGCAGTACGGAATGTAAATCCCCTCAATATCTCAATTTCCCATCCCTCGATCCGTCACAAATTCCCAATGATCAATCAACCAAACCTTCAGTGGAATAAAAAAAAACCCTCACCGGGGCCACAATTTCATGTTTCCCGGGTTGGGCCCCCTCCAACCCCTGGAGGATGGATCGATGGGGGTCAGTAGATTCCCCAGTGGTGCAAGTAGTTATAGTCAGTATTACGGCCGCCATACTTCGGGCGCATGCGCCCGTCTCCCCTCGCTTAATCAGGGTTGTTGGGCGCCCCCTAGTCACCCCCACTCGTCACAGAGTGGGAGAGAGAGAGAGACTCGGCATCTCCATGCGATCCGATGTCACCAAGTGAGACAAGACAAGTCCTAAGTCGTGGTAGATCGAATTGACAGAGTCACCCTGAGACCCCCGAGAGCCCGGAAAATCTTTAAAAAAAAATCCGGGAGTGACGCAGGTAAAAATAGTTAAACAATATCTCTGAAAAATAATACATTTACTGTTATAAATCTGGACAGTTGCCGATGGCTACGAATTCAGACGGTGTTTGTGGTAGTGTTCGAGCGACCGAGTGTCGATACAAACTCAACCTCATCTAAATATAACCTCTGTCTCAAATATTCACCGAAGCTGCGTAACAATTCTGTGATTTCCCTATTTACATTCTGTCCCAGCGGATCGATTGTCAGTGTTCAACTGCATCAAAACAAACCCTCCCCCCATACCCTAACGCCGCCTTCATAACCCTCGCAACTAACCTCAAACCCATCAAGATATCGTCCTAACCTCAAAATCAATAGTTACCGGAAAGTGGTTGAAATCAATTCGGGGAGTTATTGGATTCCAATAGTTCCCAGTAAATAACGATAGAAAAAACGGAGGCACGACCTTGAAGCCTCTAAGGGGATATCAAAAATCAACTTAACCGGAATTTAATCACTAGGAAAGTAGGTTGTGATAGTTTCTTAGAGTTCGACGCCATCATAACTCGCCGAACTAACCTCAAAACGACCGACACATCAGAAGGACAACAAGGGGAAAGTGCTCGCTGGCAACAACATTTTCAATTGTAACAAGAGACGAAAATCTGAGCTCCGGTGAACCTTCACGATATTAAGTTGACCTTGAAAAAATAGATTGTGATAATATATGAAAATTTTTGGCAGTTGCGCTGCCCTCATAAGCCCTGCGTAAGCCCTGCATTTCTGAAAAAGTCGACCAACCTTCAAAGTAATACATTACATATTAATTAGAAGCATTTTAATCCCTTGAGCTACTCTCAAAGTTGCAAGAAACCCCCGATAAAGCAGGTCAGCCCCAAAATTAAAATACGAAATGAATTTAAAACATTAAAAAACGTAAATTCATCGTTCTCAGCGGCCAAACAAATTTCATCCCCTGAACTCATCTGAGTGACCTTGAGAAAGCCTTAATTTGGCGTCAGTTTCACCTCCAATTAGTCCAAGTCAGTGGTTGAAAAAATCATTCAAATAATCTGGTAAATTGTGACTTCTAATTGTTCCCAACAAATAAAGAAAAATCGAAAAATTAATCTTGGACTGGCCGAGCTGCGCGCGTTCGCAAGAATTCCTGTGGGGGTGATTGTGGTGGGGGGTTGCGGCCCGGCGCAAGTGTGTTGTGAGAACTACGTGAGTCAGTCAACGGTCTGCCGGCGTTCTGTGCAGACTGTGGTCATTGCGTGTTAAAGTAAAATTCAGTCGTGTTATCGGAAAATATATTGAGAGCTAAAGTAACAAAGCCGGAGGCAGATAAATAAAGTGAATATTTTTTTTTAATTATCCAGAGGGTCCCTTGTGTCATCACTACCGGGGGGGCGGAACCATCGATCGTCGACGGAAAAACAAAATAAACAATTTGTGGAGAGGCGGACCCCCCGGGTTTACACCGGGTTACTATCGTATACACTACGAGGATTATCGATCGTATTTGACCCACGAACTAAAAACTGCTGTTACGGACAGGCGAGTGGACTTATTCGACGTATTTCGAAATTTTGTTGACTTTTTTTTTGTTTTTTTTTTTTTAGAGAGGTGTTGAGGGGCTGGTGGTGGGAGTGAGATAGTTTTGGGTGGGGGAAGTTGTGGATTATTATTTTTTTATTATTGAGGATTCAGCATGGCTGCCCCAGTGGCCAGCACGAGGTTCAGTGACAACTATGATCTCAAGGAGGAGCTTGGAAAGTGAGTAATATTTATCATGTTTTATTATGGTCGAGGTTGATGTTTCGGTTTGATTAGGGAAGGGGATTATTTATCTGACGAAATGTCAGTTATGCACATCGTCGGTGGGATGAAAAAGGCGGATTTGTTGCTGATGTTTGTATTGACGTTGGGTTGAAGTCGAAGTATTTTAGACTGGGATGGAAAATTGTCTGAGGGCACACCCTCAGGATAGCTATCCCTTGGAACAAAGAGCATTTGGGTTTAAAAGAGAATGTATGTAGAAGTGAAATTTAAGGTTTGCAATCAGTTTAATTTGTTGACATGTGACAGGGAATTATTGGTCACAGAATTCAGCGAAGGGGTAACACGAGATGAGTTGAATTATCTATGAGTAGTTTTTGGGGAATAACTCGGAATCTGAGAGAGATAGCGAAATTGTTGTTATAACATTTATTGTAGTACGGAATTTTCTCCGCAATAAAGGTTATAATGAAAATTTCGCTGTCTTGTCTAGATTTTGAGATATTCATAAAAAAGTAATCAATAGTGAATAGCTACTTATCTTGTTTTCCCACTTTCGTTAATAATTTGTTAGTTAATACTTCTACTGCAATTCCTATGAATTTTTAGTTTGCATTTTGTTCGACGTCGATTGTTGAGAATGTTTTCTCAACTCATAACGATAGAAGTTGTTTTTAGAGAAAATAAAAATTCTGAAGTGAACATTTCAACCGTTTCGATTCAGAATAATGGATTGTTAATGAATAATTATAAAAACGTTAATATTTGGAAAGAGCTATTGTTTTTTACGGATAGTGATGATGACAAGGGGTTTCAAGGGTGAAATGAGGATTTATTTACGTGGGATAACACCTTCGGGGACGAATTCTTGTCTATTACTATCAAGTAATGTGGCTTTTTGTTTCAAATGGTCGTTAAATTGTTTATCACAATTGAGAAATATTTTTAACAGGATTTTTATTCATATTTATACTTGAGAAGCCAAATTATTGACTTGGGAAGAGCAGCAATTACCGCAGCTTTTTTCGAGGCAATAAGGGACTTCTCCACATTACAAATTTCGTTAATTTGGGTGGATAATAATGGACCACTTAAAGATGGTTGTGAACATGTTACGATTATGGACAATTTACGGTTATGGACGTGTTTTGATGTTATATTTGTTCATAAGGAATATTATCTGGTGATAACAAGGCTCTAAGGGTGAATTAAAGCTCTACAGTAGTTTTAAGGGGTCATTGCTGATATCTTCGCATTTATCAAGTTTTTTTTACAAATTTCGGGGAAACGTTTATGAATAAATATACTTTTTAAAAGTTTTCTTATTATTCAATGGCACACGAATGTCATCATCGTGAGGTTTTCCTATTTTTCAAGTAAACGTCCGTAAAAATTCCCAAGACTGATAAAAATTTAGAAAAATAGACGTACGACCAGGAATATTTTTCAAAAATCCCTTTTTGAAATCAATTTCAATTCTTTTTTTTTGGAAGAAGAAATCAATTCTCTAAAACTGATTTTCTCGGGATTAAATGATTATTTTCTCAGTGGCAATCGAATGATAAATTGTTTAAAGTCAAAATCAGGTTCTCAAACCTGAATTTTAAAGGATTTTCGAATGAAAATGATAGAACTGGTGCGATAAATTAGTCGTTTAGAAGAATTATCGTCATTTTTTAGAGACAAAAAGGGGCAACTAGAGCTGTAACTCTGAGAAAAATACTTTGCAATGGAATTTTAATGTATTCTTGAGAGACGGACAGGATATTCATTATTTACTTGACATAATGCGGTGTCTAGTTACACCTTGTGCACCTCGTGTGCGATTTCTTTCCATTTCTGATATCCCCCACCATAAGCCTAGAATGTATTCTTTATTGTTGCTCGCAACAGAACGTATTTCATTAGTGAATAAACTGTTTATTTTTTATCCCCGATAATTCCAGTTTAGTATTTCGTCGTATTCGAGGAGCTAAATTCTCGTAATGACTTCCAATTCTGCTTTTACTCAGATAATGTCTCACGGTAATCATTGCAGTGGACATACGAGTGGGGAAGACTCGAGATAAAAATAAACGTGGGATTCTGTGATGTTTCCGGGATTCCCTGAACGTTTTTTCATTGCTGAATTTTCTTTCTGGGAAGGGTGAGGGATAGGGATAGAACTGTCTATTTGGTTAACGAGATCTTAAGTAGTTATTGCCGTAATTTTCTGATTTTTTATTTTTTTTTTTACAATTTCTTGGAAATTATGGATCAGATGAATGGGAAAAAAATTATCGGCTTCAGATTTGATTATTATTCAATGACAAAAAGTTTCATAGACGTACATTTATTTTTTCAAATTTTTGGAAAAGTTATAATCAAAATTTACTGAGAAAATACAAAAATTTTCTCGCGGCAATGAAACTATCTGAGTTATTGATTAATAATAGAACTTAAAAACTAAAGTTTTCTCAAAAGTTTCTCAGAAATTAAAAAAAAAAAATGAAGACACTTAATTTATTAATTTCTGATTTTTTAGAAATTTTCAAAAAATAGAAACGATAATGAAATTGACAAAAAAAAAAATTCGATTCCAAATGTGATTGAGCTTTCAAAATATTTTGGACAGTTTTCGAAAATCTTTGAACTCAAATCTTTTAGTAAAGAGTAGAGCCACGTTAAAAACTATCAGTTATGGGAACTGATATAATTTAGATATTATTTTTTTCTGCACTGGATTATGATTAATGATTTCGTCCAGCTCATTCACTTCGTTATAATGCAAAACAACGAGAATTCTTTAGACGTATCTAAATTGAATTCAGCGCGTAAATTAAAAACAAACCCGCGATTAGTTTTATGCTACAGCACTCGCTGGAGCATGAATAATTGAATGAACGATGTTACACTTACTGACTAACACACATGCCGTGTATTGATAGCATGATGGTGAAATCGATCCATCATCTCGAAATTGAGTCCGTTGCGTGTTTTAGCCTTCACCGAAATTCAATATTAATTTTTACTTCCACAGTTTATGGATCGGGGCGTTAGAAAATAACGGAAATTTCATTGTAATTTTCAGGAGAGAGATATTGAATACGTCGAGTGAAATATTCAGTAAAAATGACGTATCTTTTATGTAACATTCCGAAGTTACATCTAGTGATGAAAAATATTCCGGAATTATTATAGAATTTTTTTGCAGCGTTTCATAATTTTTATCTAAATTTTCTGTAAAAAATTGCGATATTGTCGAGTAATTTTTTTTAGCCACTTTTCTCATTGATAAATGACCTTAAGGTCCGTTATTTTTACTGAATTTTTATCTCTGTGTAACGGAGAGAAATGTTCAGTAAAAATTACGTGTACACACAGAGAAATATTCAGTAAAAATTACGGTACGTTAAAGAAAAGTTACGTAACAGTTCAAATTCACTAGAAACATCACCTAATCGCCTTTAAGTATCACATAAATCGAAGGGAATTAGAATTAGAGACTGCAAATTTTCGTTTCAACGGAACCGGGAATCGAACCTGAGTAAAAATACATATAATATAATACATAAATTTTTGGTGGAACTATCACGGAATTTTCTCCCAAAAGTTTCGTAATTTCATCTGAATCCTCGGAAAAATTACGATACTGTTACATATACTTTCCCAATTAATAACGCAATCAGTGAGAGACTTTCCAGATCCATAATATCTCCTGAATATTTATCTCTACCAACAAAAAATTTTCATAATTAATAATTAATAATTTCCCTCCACGTGGATTGTCAGAGTAATTTTTACCAAAAATCTCTCTCCCTCTATTCTCTCACTGCAGTTAACAAAGTTTAATGATTAATTTCATGTTTTGTAATCACACGAGTTGTGCCGAATGCTGAAGTATCACATTTATCACATCCAACCCGAATAACCTCGTAATATTTCCGTTAAAATGGCAACAACAGAATAATAGATTCATAATTGAAGTGATATACACATGAACTGAATTTCCAAGTTTAAAATTAAATCCCACCGTCGTACACTCACACACACACACGACCAACACCCATTATCTGACAATACAACATTGTTTTAACTAACAATTCAAGCAACGCTAAATATCAACGCAAACTGCGACGGAAAATTACAAATTCCGCGGGTATTTGTCCCCGTTATTCTACACTAAAAAAAAAATCTAATTTTGCCAATGGTATTTGTTCTGGACAACCAAATGTCCGACAGTGTCATTCGGCAAATCGCTTTAAATTCTTGTCAGAAGACTACGTGACTAACACAATCATAGTTTTTTTTCTCAGTCCAGCAATATCTTTTTCCATTTTTTTTTTTTTTATTCTTCTTCATTTCAAACTCCATTTTATTTTTTATTATTGAGAGGCGCTCATGCGAGAAGTTGTGTACGTTTATTGACCGTTATCAAATGGTATTATTATTCAGTCTATCCTTTGCTCCAATAACCCACTTTGATATTTTTCCGTACGTTAAAAACTCACTCCCGACCTATTTGACAGAGCTATGGACAGTGCTAAGTATAGTATACACACTTGCGCGTGTCAATTTCATTCGAATGGTGTATAAACGTTGCATTCTCTCACCCGGTACTTTCTGAGTTTAATTCTGTGTGATACACGTCATTACTCGTGAATAAATTGGTTTTAATGCTTCCAGGGTCTTGATGTCTTCGAAGATATTGTATAATTTGTTATTTTATCGGGTGAAGGACGAATAGTCCAGTGTCAATGTGTGGAAAATTATATTTGTCGTAGCACAGTCAATATAATTCGGGTAATAAATTAATAGTTTGCTTCTGAATTGAATGACTGTGATGATGGATTTTATGGGGTACAATGTTAACATCAATTAAGTTTATGAAGTTGTTATTTACGCTTTTGAAAACGTTTTATGCTCGAAGTTGAAGGGTAAATTACGCACAAAATGTATTTATTTTAGTGTTAGACAAACGTCATTTAATATTTTGAAGCTGTAAATTGTGATTAACATTCAGTAGCGATGTGGTAAAACGAGATAAGTGACTTTTGACCAGTTTTTGATGAATACTTCAAAATCTAGGGGAGATAGAAAATTTTTGTTAGTAGCTTTTTTGTCGAGCGAATTGAGTTCTACAATAAGTGTTCTAATGAAAATTTTGATATTTTTGTTAGATCCGGAGTTATTGCTTAAAAACTGGACGCAGAGATGTGTCAACTTATTTTGTTTAACAACTTTGCTAGTGAATTGTCGTAAATTATGATTCCATTTAATTAATTTTCAATTTCAATAGCGTTAGTTATGATTATGTAGATGTAAATTAAAATTTTGGATTTGGAGAATGTTCTGAGTGTTGATTTTTTTTTATCGTTTTTTTTAATTTTTTATTTGCGGCGAAGTTACTTGAAAATTTATTTGTGATGTCGGGAATATGTTATCGAATTCACCAGTGATTTACCTTCAAAGGAGGGACAGAAATAGGAAAAATTGTTCTCGCCAATTGAAGAGCAGAAATATCTTTCTTGTTGGGTGAAGAGATTGTTCTGAGTCTTTGTAACAAGAGTTATCCGTGTGGAAAAATTAATATCTATCACAGATCTTCCAGAATTCTGGTGAAGATTCGTTGAAGGATTCAGTTTATTTTAGAGGGTCTTCCTTAATTTTTTACTGTCCCAAACAACAATTTTTCGGTAACTCATGTTGATTGGTTAGCGATGAGCGCCGAATGTAGCCGATTCTTCCCGACATTGGATTTCATTGTCGGAACTGTTGCATGAGACTTTGAATTTTTATGAGGTCGATATAGAAGTTGTCCTAAGACGATAAATAAACTTTAGTATGCGGTATAGTAATTTTTTTAGACCTGCGGTTTGCGCCGAGATTTTAAGGTGACACATCAATTTTTTATTGGAATCGCGCTGTAAAAATTGTCAGATTTTTCCCTCCGTGTAGTCTCCGGTCCTCTTTCATTCTTCAACTGGCAGAGTGGTAACTTCCGTTCTTGCCAACCGCGACGATAGTGAGCGTGAAATTATTATCGTGACGCAATTACTGCGTCTAAGGACCCCCTCGTCGGCTTTATGAACACCGATTCAAATCGTGTAATTGCCGTTTGCAGTTCTACAATAATAATTTTACGTTTCGCGGTTCGAGGAGGCACTGAGGCTTGTAATTAAATCTACTTCTTCTTGATATTTGTTTTTAAAAAATTTAACTGAACTTCGGAAAATTGTTTTTATCATTTTCTTTATCGTTCAGAGGAAAATACTTTTTTATGGGACGTTGAGCAAAAAAATGACAATGAAATTCGGTTTAGATATCGAAGATCTTCCAAACATCGTCGAATGAATCTTCCAAAGATCTTCGGAAGACCAGTTGGAAGATCTTCGGAAGACAATTTTTCTTGGGAAGATATTTTTTAAAGAATATTTTCCAAAGTCAACTGTTGAACATCTTAACAATAAAAAATCCGGTTCGAAAATCTTCCGACGAATCTTTGTCCATTACCAAGAAGATCCTCAGAAGATCTTTCGATGATTCTACTGAAGATTTTTGGAAGATCTGTAGCCGATAATAAATTTTCTATCCGGAAATTGAAAAAAAAAAATGACTGATCGGAAAATTGGAAAAATAAATGAACAATGAATTCCAAAAAAATAAAATCACAAAACATTTTCATCAGTCTAATATCGTGTTTCAACTTTTGAAAAGTTCCATTCGTTTCTTGTTATTTTTGCTCCCTTCGTCCAATGATACACCAAGTATTGATTTCAATAAAAATAGGAACGTGAGAAAAAGTGAGGCTGCATGTGCTCAGTGAGAATATATAAAATATAAAATGACATACACGAGGGAAATGGAGAGGGTGGGGGGCGGGGGGGGGGGGGGGAGAAGAAGGGGGTGTAAAAACACTTGGATGATTATCGAGTTGACGGGTGGCGCGTGCGCAAATGATAAACACCCATGTGAGATAAGAATGGGTTATGGCACAGGGGAGAGTATCATAAAAACTATTATTATTTTGATACTGAAAATTTAATTATTACTCATTAAGTTTGTTGAGCTGAACTAAGCGCCTGTAATTATCCCTTAAAATTGTGTGAATGGACTCGAGTTGAATCATTGCCTTTATGAGAAAGAAAATTTATTTAAATTTAATTCCAAAATCACATTCAGTGGTGAATAAAATTTGATAAATAACTTGAAATTGTTATCAGCGATTGGAATAAATGAAAAATATATATGAAGAATTTTTTTTTCTACTGATAGCGCAATATAGTAAATTGTTATATCACTAACTTTATGATGACGTTAAAATGTTGATGGATTAATAAGAATAACAGACGTGGATACAGTGACAGACGCAGAAGGGGGAGTTGGGTGGGATGAAAATGTGTTCTCGGAACACACGACTGACAATCAATCGGTACACTCCCCGCCCCCTTCACTCTACCACTCGACAGGACAGTATCTGTCCTCGCTACATTTAATTAACACGTGAAACATAATTGAATCTGCCCAACAGAGCGTAAGGATCGTCCAACTTTACCTCGATAGTCTCATTTGCCTTTTTTTTTTTCCAACTTCGAGGAGTTTAATTGATTCGTTCCTTGCATACTAATGGGTCACGGTAACAAAAGTTTCACGGCAGATCAATTATCGGTAATTGATTTTTCAAAAAATACTGCAATAAGGTATTTTTAACAGATATAGTTTTTTTACGAGTAAAATTGTGCTCCTCAAAAAATTGTGGATATTTTTTAGTTCTTATAATAAGAGAAAAATTATTTCGGGTGTTGAACAATTTCTGTCTGTTGAAGATCTTTGGGAAATATTCAGAAGAATTATTGGAACATCAAAAATTTCTCTGGTGATATTTTTGAAAGAGGGAGAGGCTCGTAAAAATATTTTCCAAAGTCAAATTTAAGATATCTTCCAAAAATAAATATTGGCTTCCGAAAAATTTTGGAAAGAGATTTTTTTACTCCTGTGGCAGATCTTCAGAAGATCTTTCGTCGATTTTTTAATCACTCGGGAGATCTTCCGAAGATCTATCGGCAATTTTTTTCTGTCACTCCGGAGATCCTTCAAAGATCTTTCGACGATTTTTTTTTGGCCGTCTGAGAAATTTTTCGAAGATCTGTCAACGATTTTTTCCGGTCAACCGGAAGATCTGCCGAAGATCCTTTGACGATCTTTTTCGTTGACCCAGGAAATCTTCCACACATGTGTCAACGATTCTTCCGAAAAATTTTAGAGAATCTTTGGTCGACAATAAGTTATTTACGCGAATACTTACAAAAATATGGACTTCGATTCCTTTGATATTTGACGAAGAAAAAGGTACTTTCCACCAAACACATCCATATCTGTAAAATCGAATGACTGTTAAATTTCGAAGTTGTAAATTCAATAGGGGAGTGCTGAATAAAGTTCAGTCAATTTCAGTTTTCAATCATTCTCTGGTAAATATACCTTGAAACAAGAGATATCAATATTTTTTCGAACACCATATTGGTGGAACAAATAAAAATCTACAAAAAAGTCGATCACAATAAACTTGATATCACCTCTCAATTTCGAAATATATATACTTCGAGAATCAATTAAAAATATGAGTGGGCTTAACCCAGTTCATCACTTCGCTATCGGATTATTAATAGAGTTCAATTTACTTCATATTATTTATTATTCTGGCAACGAGAAAGTGATGAAAAAAGTTTTTGTATACTTTATTCAAGTTTTTACGATCTCTTTTCAACCCCTATACCCTCTGCACCATTCCCCGGACAAGAGAAAATCTTACTCAGGTACAGTAGTATATTTTTACGATACTCTCACCCGACAATGAAACTGTGGGATTAGAGTGTTACAAATTTTGATCCAACCAACCCGGGATCTAACTCGTACCCTCTTCCATGCCAATCCCACATTCTAATCCCGCATCTACTGCCGTTGGTAATCTGCAATTTCCATATTCACATCCGGATTATGTTAATAACTAATAATTCATCTAGAAAGATTGATGATTGAAATAATCGACAAGATTGACGTTGAAAAACAATTTGATAACATTGGTAATCGTGTTGTTCATACGGAGATAATTATTTAGTAAAAATTAGGGAATTTGAATTTGTTTATCAGTTAAAAAAGTTGCTGAGAATGTTTACTTGACAATATCGCAATTTTTTCCAGAAAATTTCTGGAAAATTTCTAATTTTGCAATAGTTAAAATAAAAATTAACGGTAAAACCGTAAAAATTTCCTCCGGTAAATATAGCTCGTGAATTATGGAAAAAATTCATAATTGTTATTGAATATTACTCTTCGTGCAGGACAAATTATCGTATCCTTTGAAATTAAAATGGAAAATGAAGAGGACAAAAAATTATGAAAATTGAATATCAAATTTGTAAAAATTTGTTTACGAAAAATTTACTGTTTGTTGTTGGTAGTTTTGCTAAATAATTGAATTGCTAAATAATATCAAAACAATTCGAGTATGAACTTTAATTTTTTATTTACCGCAGGCAGAAGTATATCTTTCTATGGTATCTCCAGATGAACTACCTCTTACCAACCAAAATTTTCACGTTCTGGGTCCATTTGACAAAAGGCCCTTGTTTATTCATTCCTCCCTGTTTCTCCTCTCTCTCTGTTCATTGAAACTATTCTAAACATTTCAGTACTGTTCTGATAAAAGTTATAAAATAATAGTTATAAAATTATCAAACACTTGTTCAACTTTTCCCAAACAGCCACATAATCATAACACTTACTAAGCTCTCACTTAACTTGTTGTGTTAAGCATTGACAATTCTTAATAAACGGTGCCATAATTTCGACTGAATTTCTCTCTCCAGAAATATAAATTGTTCCAATGTGAGTTTTAAGAATAAACAAATACTGTTGACTCAGGATATTTCCTACCTAATCCCACATTAACTCATTGAACGTTAAGATTAAACGTCATCCCTCACCACCACCCACCCCATACCAATCCAGTTCAACTCGTAATACACACATAGGTGATATGACTGGCTTATCGTCCTATCGCGAATGCCTCGGTGCTATTCCCCATGGGGGTTAATCATTTATTTACACACAAGCCAGAGTATACCGTAGTGCATACAGTACCATCAAGGGTAGATGGGGTAGTGGAGATCAGCTAACTAGAATACGTGTTACTGTTGAAGAACAAGCAATCCACACCCCCTTGCTCTCATTCAAAGTCCCTGTGTCAACATGCGAATGAGCCATGAGATCAAACAGCAGTAGAAATTTGCTGAGAAAAGACAATTATTTTTGCAAAATATTCATTTACTTGAGGGAGGTATCTGTTTTTCAATTCTTTGTTTATGAAATGGAGTAGTTCCGTGAGAATTATTATTAGGTTTGACTTGGGTCGATATATCGTTCTTGAAGATGATAATGTTAATTATGACGTTGGGTAAATTTGTGGAATAATTATTAGTGTTGAATAATTGGTTGGAATTCTTCCCTCAAGAAAATGAGACATTTAGAAAAATTGAATAATTATTTATGGAGTTCGTTGAAGGTCATGGACAAAATGGTTATTTTCTAAAGTAATATCATTATTGTAATTGAATATAACCGGTAATTTTGGAAAAATAAATACTTCTGTGAAGTCGATGAGAAATGTTGAGCTTGATGATGGAGACAAGGTGGATTCAGGATTGGAGATCGAGCCTGGGAGATCCAGGGTGGAAGCAATATTGATTCCATCGTTGAATCGTATATTGATCCAACTTGAGTCGCAATTTCAATCCAATCTTGAAGCAGTTTTGTTCTTCCAGGCTGGAGGGAGCAGGATAGAACGAACCTTCATTTCATTGTCGAATGTAAGACTGATTAAAGCTCAGACGTAACTTCCATTGAGTCCATATAATTATTAGCTTTATAAATAAGGTACCTCATGTACCCAATTATATTCCACTAAAATATTTCAAGGAGTTATCAATAGTAATTAATTGTTGGGGGATTATTGAAGAGGTGATCGAGGATTGTCTGTCAAGTCTCGATCGAGCCTGGACACTCTGGTCAATTCTCAGTCAAGCTTGATCCAATCTTGGTTCCATCGTCCATTCCCCTGGCAGGAATTGCCAAGCATTGACAGGAGTGCCAAGCTTGGTTGAGTTTGAAGGACCAAGTCTGGCATTTTTTAACATGGATCTGGCTTCAACTGGTGGAGATGCCAATCTAGGACCAACGTTATTTCAATAGGTCACCCCAAAGCCCAGTAGAGAACCTAGTTCATAGCCTGTTTCAAGCTTATTGCCAGGTGGAGAGCTTTCTATAAAGTGGGTCTGGCTTCAGTCAATGATAATACCAATTATTGTTGATTTTTTTAAAAAATGGGGAACATCGTAACGAAGTCTCGATGAGATATCAATAACGTCGTTCGAAGAACGTCGATCATTCACGTTATCGACTTCATTCGATTGATCGTGACTGTATAAAATCAATAGAATGTTTAAAAAAAAATCGTCATCTGGTAACTCTGCTCACACCATCGTTACCGATTACGAAATTGACAGGGAAATTTTACGTCAGAAGATCGTAATTTTTTATTTACGATTCAAGGAAAAATTGAGTCGATCGTTAATAAATAAGAGACAACCGTTAATGTCAGGTGTTTTACGATGAATTTCCTAAAATCGATAAAAAAATTTATCTCACCACAAATTATTTCAAACTGACAGTGAATTCCCTCGTATAAATCTCGGTACACTCGACACGCGTGGCCCATGATACATGAAACACGTGACTGAACCACGGGTAATATGAATATCGATCGTATTTTACGCTGGGCTAAACCCTCAGAGGGTGACTCGGTTATGTATGTTAGTGGAGTGAACGGTGAGGGGTGAAATACCCTCAAAGGAACACCAACAGTAATACGTAACGAGGTTAAATTTTAATTTAACGAAAGTATTTCAACGTTTTTACGATGATTAAATTGGAAAAAAAAAATGGGGAAAACTTTTCTCCGGGTTTCAAAACTTTTTGGAATGTTCATGGGTTTATCATCGGGCTTTGTGACTCGAGGTCAAGGCGGAATAGGGGATGAAGAGGGAAGTATGTCGAATTAACGAAGGAAGAAAAATTTTTGAGTCAATCTTACTGGAGTCAGTGGTAATTGGGCGAAATTCAAAATAAATTGAACTTTTTGATTTGATTTAATTTGAGGTTTAATTGATTTTTTTTTTTTAGATCAATTTTTGGACCAAAAAGCTTGACCGTTTGGGTTGATTCACGATTTTTAGGATAAGTTATAGTCACACTTGGGCACGGTTTAGTGAGCAGTAAACAAATTTTAGTTGACGATTAGGTCATTTTTCGCGGAGGATTTGTCCACTTTTATTGGGCAATCACCAAAATTTATGTGACATGTAAATTAATTTTATGATGCCGGTACGGAAAATATGGGAAATTAACGCACGATGGTAAATTTTCCGGTAAAAATTATCGTATTAATTGCACCGAGAGGAATTTTTTTTTAATTACGGGCCCGTTCCGTAATTTGCCAGCCAAAACATCATTCAGTAAAAATTACGGAATAGTTGGACAATTTTTTACTTAACATTCTATATTTTTTCTGGAACATTTTGGATTTTTTCCTGAAGGTTCACTGAAAATGTGCGCAACTGTTCCGTAATTTTTACCGAATATTATTTTGACTGGCATATTACGGAGAAGACACGTAATTTTTCAAGAATTTATCTCTCCGTGTGGTAATTGGGATCGGTAAAGTAGAGTGATTTTAATTCCTCTAAAAAAAAAAATTAAATAAAAACATTTATTAACACTTTTTATTCCTCGTGACGTGATGATTAACAAACAGTCTAACTGTCTCAACGTTGAATAGCCCCCAGGATATTTACCGCTGCTCTTCACCAGTGGCCTGTGCCCAAAAATAGATTCAACCCGAGAATAGGCCGGAAGTACATACATATCTCGAGGGATTTCGTCGACATCTAGAATCGATCCCTTCACCCTCACCCATCCAGCCTTTAGTTTCGTATTTTTCAGTTTCACCGATTTTAAAATTCCAATGAGAATATTCTGGATGGACATTCACTTGTTTTTTTTCCTTTTCTCACCCTCGAATCTGAGGGTAGAAGAACTCGGTTGAAACTTTTCACCACTTTTTTTTTTTTGTTTCTCCTCATCTTTATTCTCCTGTGGGCGTAGGAAACATCGATTTTTTTAATGCCTCAACCTTCCACAGGAAGTTGCACCAAGTGAGCAATATTTACGTCACAATGTGACATATTTCATGTTGTCGGGGCGCAGTGGTATTTCAACTCTCCCCTTTGCCATTAACTTCAATTTTTCTTTTCCTTTGTGGCAATGGAAAATAGAAAAAAATTGCTATGGGTTGAGTTCAAAGGAGAGATTGTGACGTTTGAATTTACGAGAGACGGAAGTATTGCGTTTTCTGGTTTACTGGTGGTATTCATTATTTTATTATTATCAAGAGAAAATATTTGATTAACAGTGAAGTTCAAAGGGGTGAAATAATCCACGTAGAACAATTATTATCTGTTAATGATATTTCACGATTTTTTGGATGAATCATGGGAAGATATTCCAAAGATCTCTCTGGGCACGGACAACAAATTTTGATTAACAATTAGACCTCCGGGGGGTGAAAGGGAGGACGAAATAACATTTAGCCAATTTTTAGGGTAAATTTTATCGAGACAAATAAACTTAAGGGCCTAATTTTCGCTTATAGAAGCGTCATTTTTATAGAACATTTCTTTCCATGTGCTCTGGTAGCAGATGAAGAGTGGCCAACAGTGGGCCGAGATTCGGCCGACTGTCGGCCTACCCTCGGCCGACTGTCGGCGATGCCTCGTTTCGGACCATGGTGGTAATCCCAAATGATTCTTCGGGAGATAATTGTTTGTGGGAGTTTTAGTCGGAAGAGGCCCTTTTATGAATATTTTTCAAAATCAAATTCAGAAAATTTAAAAAAAAAAATTGTCTTCGGGACATCTTCCGATGAAGATTTTTGTGTTACGAGGGAGATCTTATGAAGATTTTGTTCAATTTTTTATTACAATTCTATTTTTATTCCTTTCTCGACAAAAGTTTGTTGATTAACCCTCATTTTTTTCTTTGCATTTTGGAACGTGGGTCATAACAAAAGCTTTTGGTAAATGAAACAAGAGTTTTTTTCGCTGTGAATTTTTTTCATCTCATGAAAGTCTGAGTTGAGTTTCCATGAAATTATCATGAGAAGCAGTTTCATGAGTTGATTTTTTATTCAGTGAGGTAAATAAGAAACGACGGGGATAATTTTCATCTATTTCGAGAGACGAACTCGCAGAAGTTAAAATTTACTTAAATTTTCAGATGTTTTCTCAAAGACATTTGGAGTTTCTTCGCTCTTTATTCAATTAAATAATTAAATGATGAAGTATTTTTTCAAATTATGAAATTCTTTTTCATTCATAATTCAACGTTGGTCTTCTTTTGACACAAACTAATACATTCAACACTCATTTTTTATTCACATCTCCATAAAGAATGATGATAAAAGCTCACAGTAGACGAAACAAGATTTTTTTCCACTTCAATTTTTCTCCATCAGCGTTTGAGTTTCGTTTCCCTGAAATTTTTATAAGAAAACATTTCGCACGTTGATATTTTATTCAGCGAGGTGAGCAAGAAACATCGAGGGCTATTTTTTTCATTCCCTTCATCAGGAACCTTTGTGGTCGTTGTCGAATTAAATTTTTAGAAATTTTTTTAAGAACATTCTGAGGTTTTTCAGCCCTTGAAATTTATATCGTCTCCACTCACGTCATTGATTTTTGGGGAATTGACTAAAATGAGGGCGTATGTGCTGTTGCGTAGACACGAATGTACCGACACTGGGAGCACAGTCAGGGATTTCAAGTTATCCGATTAGCAGCAGTAGAGAGGAATCGATAATTTCCCTTCTTCTTATTTTCGTATGTGTGACGCTGTGAGACCGAGCTTTATCCTCTACTTCTACACACACCATTGTACCATTTTTGTGTAACACTCGTGCACACAAAAGGGCATTTAATTCAGTTTGCAGAACACGAAGAAACAAATGCAATCTCATTATTTTAGAATTTTTGTTATTCGTTTATAAATAGTCAATGGGGGTATGAAGATGTGAGAGTGAGAATATTAATATTCTCACCCTCACATCTATGATCAGATATTAAATATCTATGATGATCATTAATTAAATATCTATGATGATCAGATGTGAGGGTGAGATTAGCTTCATGAATCTGCCATTTTTGATGTATGAGAAACAACTTTGTCAATTACGAATTGTGAATCGTCGGATGAATTAAGAAAACTTTTAATTCTGGTGCTGTTCGCAAAAATTGAACTGGCTGATGGAATTTTTATAGTAATTAGAAAACAAGTTGATGAGTATCGAAGGCGATGGGAGATCTTAACGAGACTGGGGAAAACCCAGTGGCCTCACGTGTCGATCAATCGATTTGAGTGTCTCGTGACCCCATGACACCCAGTACTCATCGAAAAAACGTAATTACCGCTTCACTCAAGTAAATTACAATCCTTCAATTTCCTGAAAAGGCAGAATCCATCAATTTTTTCATTACGCCGGAAAGCGAATATTAAGGGGGAATAGTGATCGGAAATTCGATCTAGGAATGAGAAAAATCATTGCGGCCGTTATTTTGCGCAAAAGAAATTTTAAATTGGGGGGGGGGGTTCATTTTCACGGGGGAAATTTTTTATGAAAATTACCTAGACGTGCAGAGGGTGAAACGAGGGGGGAAATGATCTTCAGCCAATTTTAGGTTCAATTTGAATTTGTCGGGGACATTAGAATTTGGGTCTAATTTTATCGATGAAATCCAACCTCGTCCCAGGTTTCGCCCTTTGGAGGTGTAATTTTTTATTTATAAAAAATTCCGTATATTTATTACAACAAATTCCGTTTTCCGTTGAATAAAATTTCAAATCGGCGAATTTTGTTGCCATAATTTTTGTTATTCCACTACAAAAAAGATAAACACCGGGACTATCGATATCTCGAATCATCTGTTACACTTGTTCCTCATTGGTTAAGTTATCTGAAGCGGAAAATTTGAATTTAGACCTCATTTAATTTTCAAAACTTCAATCCTGACAGTTATAATCACATCACATGTTCAGTCTCGTCATATTATTACAAAAAAGACAAACATCGAGACTCTCGATATCTCGAAAGACTGTCACACTTCTTCCTCATTGGCTCCCCTGTCTGAGGCGGCTAATCCGAATTCACAACTCGTTTAATTTTGAAATTTCCCACAATTAAAGCGCACAATACCGCGCCCTCGTTTTCGTTATAAAAAAATATAATATAAAAAAAAAATTCTTTACATTGTTTTATCACTCGCTTCATATAAGTTTACCTTCATCCTATCATAACTCAGCAACATTGAGGAAAGACTAAAATACGTGTATTCTAGAAGTAATAATAAAAAAAAAAAAAAACAGCCAAGCAGTAGAATGAAATCTTATCACCACTACCTGTTGTCCTGAAAATGAGCATTCTGTACGTACCTCAGTCACGATCAGGGCATAAATTCGAGTGCATTTATACGTGAAAGACAAGCCCCTGTGCAATCACGCGCGAAAGAGGCCAAGTTATAGAACGTAACGAAGAAGCCAAGAAAGAGGTCGAGAGAGTGTGTCTCCTCGCCAATTTTCGATCGGTGGCGTCTACTTTGCGGGTTATACTAAAAATTTCCACTATCCACCCCCTCCCACCCTCCCCAGAGCCATTCTCCTGTGATGTATGCTTTACATTACCCTTCTTAGACAATTTATAGCAGCGAAAAATTCTAATATTGCGAATTTTACATTTTGGTTTGAGAATACATGGAGAGAAATTTTGAATAAAAATCACTCCTCCAGAGGGCGAAACATGGGACGAAATATCACTCAGGAAATTCTTGGATCAAGTTTTGTCAGAAGCATTAGACTTCGGAGACTAATTTTTGCAATGAAACCAATTTTCGTTGCTCGTTTCACACTCTGGAGGTCTAATTTTCATTCGGTGTAGCTGAGTAATTTGGTTATTTTTTTCTTCAGTGAAATTTTCTTGTATTTTTGTACTCACACATCAGAGCGTTTATTCGAGTCCTATTTGACAAAGATTTTCCAGACTTTTTGTAATAATTTTATTATTAAACTTTGTGGATTTTAAGTTGAAACGCGATATTAAAATGTTAGAAATCATTCCAAAAATTTGGGATACAATGATCGAGGGGAGATTGATGAAATAACTAAAATAATAAATAAAATTAAAATTTCAAATTATGTTGAATAATTTGAAATTGAACAATTCGTGTTATATCGTAAATATATTTTTTTATAATTGTCATACATCTATTGAGGGGTTTGAAGGTTTTATATTTTGTAATTCTGAGTTTTCTTGTGCGATTGAGAATGAAAACAAAAATTTCAAAATTATGATGAATAAAAAACATTTAAAAAAAGGAAAAGTATCGAGTGTTAGTGTTACTATCATAAAATTTGATTCATAGAATGAGATAAACAAATATCGTTCCAATATACAAAAAAGATCTCGGGAAATTCGATCTTAAATTTCATCTTTTTCGGTAATTTTATTCCAATCTTCACTTGAATCCGTAAAAATATTTATTATTTCGAACTATGCAATAAAATAGTTGGCCAAAGTAACAATATAATGAACTGAAAAACGATATCATCGTACTTTAGTCGGTTAAATGGTCGAGGGTGGTTTGAAAAGGATTTCTCAGTCCTTTGTCAGTCTGTTTAATCAACAATTGAGGCATTCAAGGTCTCAATCCTCAGGAATTCATCGAGCCAAGGGCCGCAAGCTCCAACAGACATCCTGCGATGTGGCGTTATATGTGACTAATTAGCCGTTTGCTGTGGGTATATCGGATACACTGGCATGTGTGTGTGTGTATGTGTACTTGAAAACAAAGCGAATATGCCGTCTCAGGTACAAAGGGGATGACAGAAAAGAGGGAATAAAGCGAGAAAGGAATTTCCCTTAAATTATGTCATATTTATATTCCAAACTGGTGAAACTAGGAATTTATCGAGTGAAATTTACTTAATTTCTTTCTCTTCGTTATCGTCCACTGAGATTTAAAATTTGTTTTTTCATCACTGCGTGCGGTAAGGAGCGAATTACCCACGTGGACGCGTGACTTATGGGATTTTTACGCACATCGTGATGAAAAATTCCATACGATACAGGCGTAGCATAAATTTTCGGACTCGTGTAATTAGAAAATTCGGCTCCACCTCGAAAATTTTTACCGCACTCCGTGCGGTAAACCACAAATTTCGTGGATTTTCTGATGTTTATCGATGGATTTGAATGGGTTTTGAGATTTATTTGAACGTTGTTTCCTAAGCAATTTGTGTAGTCGTGAATCATTTCTGTATTGGATTTATCGGGGGGAGAAGATGGGGTTCTATAATAGGCATTATTAATAACCCGAAGAAATGTGGTTTGGGTGACCTGTATTTTGATGGTGGGTAGGTACCGTATGGTAGCAATATTATTACCACACTGCAATAACAATGAATTTGAAGGTACAGTAATTATAAAAATGATTTCTTCAGTGACTTTCAATCAATTTCTGATAAAAGATTTAATAAGTTTTTCACTAATTCAATCATTTTTTGAATTTTCTATCAGAACTTGATTGACTATCTACATAAACGACCAACAAATTCAATTATTTATTTACGAACAGGGAATATTTAACAATATTTTTGTCAGATGAATATTTAATTGACTGAATTTATGTTTTTTTTGCTCCTTTCTCTTCAAATAGTTTATATAGAGAATAAAATAATTAAATTAGTAATCTGATTGTTACATGTCATAAAATGTCATCAACAACTTATAACTCATCATTACGTCGCTCGAAAATATTCGCAAGTTCGTTAAATTAAAAAATAATGAATTATTTGTGGCTCATGACATCACATTTAAATTCCAAACGCGCCATGTCGTGGTGCATTCCCTCAACAAAATGGCGTACCCGTTAGAATTTCCCCTTATTCTACAATTTTGAGGCTGATCAGTCAGTACCATCACCCCTGTAACACAGATCTGGGTGGTTTTGAGCTGTACTGTAGCCTGCAGAGTAATATCGACCGGTGTGAGAGCGCTTTGCCCCACCCCAGGGTATAAAACGCCTTCATCGTCTACCGGACCTCTCGTGGATACCAGTCTCTCGATATGTTCATTCCACCCTGGCCTCTTCTCACGTTGACGATTATATATCCCCTTAAATTACCCAGTATGTCAATCTCGGTGACTTTATAAACCCAAATGTATCGCATCTCATTACTCTTCAACTGTTATTGGTACATTATTTGTCTATCACATTCTCCAAGAGTAAAACAAATTTTTCATTGAAACAAAGTTTTAATTAAATTTTCACGTTGCCATCACTACTAACTCACTCCGACACTGATCATGGCTGTGTATGTGGCAGACAAAATTTTAATTGAATTTAAAAATTAACTGGAAACAATATCAGAAGAACAAGTCTCCAGAAGTACTTTGCCGATAGTTAATTATATTGGTAAAATGATAATTGTAAAATGATAATTCCAAGGGAAAATGTTTTTATTTTAATCTTCATCTTCTCCTTGCGCCCTCTGAAGGTCTAATTTTTATCCAAAATTTCTTTTTGTGTATTTTCCGCACCTGTGCGTGCCCAGAAAACGATATTTTTCCGTCATACAGCGAAATAACACGAATTTTGTTGAACTTTTGGAGCACTGTTGGCCAATATTTCACTTGTACTACATCACCTTTGTGCTAGTGATGCGCCGACAATATGCCAACGTTGCCCCGACATTCCGCCAGCAGTCCGCCAACATTACCCCGACATTGTATAACGTATATTCTTATGTATCTAGGTCGTTTGAATATATTTCTCAAAAACTAGATTCTCTCCTATAAAATCGTTTTGCTATTCGTAAAATGACCATTCGATAAAATTCCCTGGTTTATCAGATCTTCCCCTCATCATGATTGACTATCGAATATATGTGACCCTCATGTACTACCCCCTTTTGACAATACACATCTAGGTCCCCCTCATATAATACCCTCTTCCCATTGGTGAAAGTACCATTCAATAAAATCTTGAGGCGTATAAGACCTGCCTCCCTCTTTTGCCACCCTCTTTTTTGGGTGTGTTATAAATGACCCCTTCTTCGAACCCTGACCCACAAGTCTTTGCACCCCCTCCTCCTCCCCTCCTTCTGGGGGAGGGGCATTACAGAAATCTTTAAAATGTAAAATTGGTGGATTGTTTGGTAAAAATTACTAGACCGTTTGCAAAAAATAAAGAAAATTTTGTAAAATTGTTTGAATGTTGGGTAAACATTACTTAACCGTTTGCAAAACATTAAAAAAAATGTGAAATTGCTGGACTGTTTGGAAAAAAATTCCTTCACCGTTTGCAAAAAATGTTAAAAATTAAAAATTGGTCGATTGTTTGGAAAAAATTATTGGGCAGTTAGTTAATTTTTTTTTAACGGCTAGATAATTGTTCAGTAGTTAACAAATTTTAGTAAACGACGCGACAATTTTTTTCTAATGATCAAAATAACACACAATCATTACCAAACGGTGCGATAAATTCTGCTGGACTTTTCCCTCTGTGGAGCGGGCAGAAAGGATTTTCCACATGACATCCGTGAAGTTGAATAATTGTCTTTGGAATAAGTCGACGTCAGATGGAAAATCATTTGAAATGTGAAGATTTATTATACCCTGGGGATGCATTTGTGTGAAGTTGAGACTTGAATTCTCAAAGACCTCAACTTCAGTTTACATCGGGCAAAAAAAAATTGTCTCTGAAAGTTCAACTCGGAGAATTCAGAATTATCTGAAGTGGAAATCCACTATTTCCTGGGGGATAGCTTCATATGGCCTTTTGACTCGAATTTTCAAATAATCTCCGTCGAATTTTCAAATAAATTTAGTCTTTGAAATTCGAGCTCAGGTGATGGAGAATCTTCTGATATGCGGAGATGTCCCATTCCCTGAGGCGTATTAATACGACCTTTCGACTGAAATTTTCCCGAAGAATTTCCAGTTCAGTTTCCATCGATCGACAGAAATTGTTTCTGAATGTTTGGTCTGAGGGAATTAGACCGCTCTGAAATGTGAATATTTCTATACAGAGAAAGGTTCACTTGAAATTTGAAAATTGTTCGGTAATTGACTTGTGTTTTGGCCCCTCGGGGAAAAATTACCGCACTGTCCAGTCAAATTTGTCGAACTTGCTACAAATTATGGTCTCATTCCACACAAATTATTTAATTATTTAATAGTCAGAGAACAATTTTGGAGAAAATTACGGAGCAATCGGTAATTGTTGATGTGTAGACAAGATGTCTGCGATGTTGAAAGTATATTTTATAAATATTTTTTAATTACTGCAGTTTCCGGACAAAATTCAGAGACTTTAAGGAAATTAAGGAAGTTTTATGTTTATTTAAAGTAGCTCTACCCTTTCAGTAAAGTCAAAACCTATAAAAACTAACTCAAAATTCTTAGAATACTCTCACATTTGGAATCGGAATTTTCCCTTAAGTTAATTATCATTTCTGTTTTAAAAAAGTTTAACAATCAGACCTTAACACATGGTCTTACGAAAAAACAATATTTCTATTGTAGTAAAAGATCAAAATCTCCTGTTGATAAGAACAAAATATTAATAAAAAAATTAATACATTTCGAAATTTAATTTAAACAATACTGACTATCCCTGAACTTTTCCGAATTTTAGTAATGCAATTAGGTGGACAATTTGGCCCCTAAAAATATTCAAAATTAACGTATCCAGTCGATAAAATACCGAACTGACGGTAAAACTACTCTAATTAAGAAAAAGTTTTTTCTTGACAACCAACATAATTAACCAACATCCTCCATGAATTAATTAATTAACTACTTGACTCAATTAATCGTTAATTTTATTTATCGAAAACACATCTGGCTTTTATTATTATTATTACTCTCGTCATCTCTCTGTTGAACTTTCATCTCCTATCAATTTCCTCTTTATCTTAACTTTTCCGTAATTTCCGAAATTCTCTCAAAATTTTGCAATTTCCTGTAGTTCATTTCCCCATTAACTATGCAAACATCGCCTTGAAATGTTCCCTAGACTATCGAGTTTTGTATTAAATGTTTGTCTGGAGTTTGTGTACGATAACGGGAAAAGGTCATTGACCCTATTTCTCTCTTTTTCTTGGATTATTGCGACATCCTACACGATTGAAGTCGCCTGAAAAAGGAAGAATTGTCCTCATCGATTCTACTTCACCTCCAAAATTCTCATTTTTATTTTCCCCTCTTCCTTCCGCACATTTTTTTCTTCTCATCCTCTCCCACTTCCTGTTCTTGCGCGGGATACAAATCCCAGTCCTGGGATGAAGGGGAACGTGCGCGTGGCTCATCGATCCGTGCGCCCCAGGAAAAGCCCGAGAATTGAGGAGAATTCAGGTCTGCACTTGCTATGGGGTTGTGGCGATGAAGGATCATTCAACCGGATTTGTTTAGATTTTTTTCACCGGGTATCTCGGATGAGACTCGGTTAAGGGGAAAATGTGGGAGCAGAGATTTCATTAGATTGAATTTTTTTACAAAAACTATCTCTCGACATGGGATTTTCCCCAAACCCGATGGTGTCAGAGATAAGGCACAACCGCCTGAAATTTAAGAGTCAAAATTAATGTCTGGATTTTAGATACTTTTTTGTAGAATTTTTCTGACAGTGAGAAATTTCGAGAGAAATGAAAATTTATCTAAATTGGAAATATAAATTAAAATGTCAGAGATTTTAAGAGAAGCTGGGGAGGATGTGAAGCAAAGAAAGACTTTTGTAAGATCAAGGAAATAAATAATAATAAAAAAATTAATTAATTAATTAAAATGTCTAGTCATGTGTTCATTTAAAATTCGGGTAACTTTTCATTTCAGCCCGACATCTTTCACTCTTTGAAAAATGGTTATGAAAAATTTATGATAATCAGTCGTTCTTCTTATGAAAGGGATTAAGGTCATTGTCCTGTGCAACATTTACTCGAGTTTTTGGGTAAATTTGTACGGCGAAAAATTGAAAAAAGTCGAGGCTGAATAATCACTTTCTGGTTGAGATTGTACTCTTTGAAGTTGAGATGGAAATTTTTGAAATATGGGTTACTTTTCACGCATTAAAATGGAGCGTTAGGCATTATAATTTTTTTTTGAATCAATAGCTGTATCGTGGTTCAAATAAAAATTGTTTGAGATAGAAACGTCATCATTGAATATAACAAAAAATTTTTTAATCGATGTCAACTCTTTAAAATCCTTTAGTACATTATCAACATTCAGCACTCCATTTTGCCCTATTTTTCAACTCTGTAATGTTCGAAATTTGTGAGTTATTTTTAAAACTGTGAGTGGGCCTGTTAGTCTTTCGCGTTAATTAACGTCTTTATAATAAATATTAAGATCATGGGAGAATCATGGGATCATGGGAAGATCATGGAATTAAAATCATGAAAAAATCAAATTTTCATCGATATTATGCGTTATCCACTGAAAAAAAAATATCTTCGGATCAAGTATATAAAGTATACTTAAGTCAACTTTACAATATACTTCATTAACCTATAAAATATATACTTTATTCAAATTTTTGTTAATGCAGTGGATGAAGAATGATTAACTTTTCTTCATTTCTTCCCTTCAAAACTGATGTTCCTAATTTCCCAGGATTTTTTCCCCTAGCAAATGCTCCCACTCTGTCCTAAATCCGTCCCTAAAAATCCCAGAGTGTCGTCACCTTCCCCCCCCCCCCCATACCATCAGCCTCAAGTTTATCGTTCTGGCCTCGTTGCATACATAAGTACGTTTAATTTACGTCGCCTGAAGAAATTTATGCCCCTCTCATTCTTCATGCCCCCAGTTCTTTTTTATCCAAGTCTTCCTCGTTCTTTATAAGTTCGGTACAGTAGTATTCCTCAATGCAGCATTAACTCGCGTCTCTGCGTCTCTGGGGTGACAAAAACCCAACTCGAGTCATAAAACCTAACTGTCGACATGAGAATTTCCTTCAATAGTTGAGATTCAAATTGTTTAACTCGAAGAATAGGGTTTTCTGCATTGTCAAAGTTCAGGGAATTTTCGTAAACTTTTTTTTGATTTATCTGTTTTGGTAATTCATAAATGTGCACTGACAGAACGATTTAGTTGTGCCAAATGAGGGTTTTTAATTATTAGCTGGGTTTGTTAATAATTAACGAATCATGGTAAGAGTTGAAAAGATTCGTTTTATGCCAATGGACAGGGCAGTGAAGGTTGGATGACGATTGATTGAGAATTGACCAACGTAGATCGAGCCTAGATTATCAAGGTTGAACCAAGCTTGGATGAAGTTTGAAATTTCCAGTCTCGATCGAGGCTTGACCGACAAACCTCGATCAACCTTTCGAATTACCCGATAATTCCCCCATAAATAAATTATCATTGATAACCACTTGAAGTATTTTAGTGGAATGTAATTGGGTACATTGAGGTACCTTATTTATGAAGCTAATAATTATATGGACTGAATGGAAGATTTACGTCTGAGCTTTAATCAGTCTTAGATGCGACAATTAAATGAAGGTTCATTCTATCCTGGTCCCTACAGTCTGGAAGAACAAGATTGTTTCAGGATTGGATTGAGATTGCGAGTATAGTTGGATGAATATAGGATTCAACGATGGAATCAATATTGATTCCACTCTGAATCTCCAATCCTGGACCAATCTTGTTTCCATCGTCAGGATGAACATTTATCACCTGATCGATCTGCAGTCAAGTGATTTATTATTTTTTGCTGTATTCAATGATGCAACTTCGATCCCAAATTATTTTTAGTTAAAAACCATCGAATAATTGACTTAAAAAATAATTATAACCCCTGACGCTCCAGTGAAAAACGTGAAAAGTTATCGCAATTTCAAAAAATTCTATCTCAACTTCAAAACTGACATTCTCAAGGAGAAATTCATTATTTAGCAGCTACTGTTTTCAACTATTCACCTTTAAAATTTAAACAATAGCTGTCGAGTAAATATTGAAACAACGAGAACCTTAATACATGATAATCAATTTTCTATTTACAATAGAGAAATTCATTCTGACGTGTGATAAATTTTACCCCTCAACGCCAGCAATTTTTACTCCAATGTTAATTTCTGTTAAATAAACATTAACAATATAAACACTGTCGGTGTGTCGTAGTGCATCGTCTGTTTTCCTTTCGACGGAAACTGGATCCCATGTTTTTAAAAGCAACAATTCCTGTGCCTTGAAAAAAAAAAACCACGAAACCAAACACCAAAACTAACATTGAATAACATTTATTCCTCAAGACTAGTTAATATTTCTGGTTATATTAATTCCCTTCCTCAAGTCTACCAACGTTTACTCAGTATAATAGACGAACTAAACAATTTAAATAACGACATTCATGACCCGCAATGACGTCTGAAGATTCTCTCAGCGAAGTTCTCGATTAGCAATTCTACCTCTTGCAACAAAATTTGATTAAAGTTGCAAAAAAAAATAATAATAATAACAGCCATTCACCAACATTTCCATAATATGCATTTCCTTTTATCCACCATTTTAGTTTTCCATTTATCGACCGGCATAAATTACCATTAATTTTCTTTGAATTGCCCTTTTATAACCGGCATATCATCGTACGTAATTTTTCGTGGAATATTATCATCATTGAAAAATCTGAAATAGTCGTTGGTACATCGTTTTAGTTTCAGAGGTAATAACAATGCCGAATGGGTCGAATAATACTCATAATTATACTCATCAATTACCAACCCCTTTCCCCTGCTTCATTTTCTCACTCGCAGACGGTATCATCTGACATAATTAGTTATTTCCCACCAACTCGTGCCTCCAGGCAACAATCAGCAGTGCAATTTCCACGTTTCATGTCATGGAGAAGATATTGCAATGACAAGATATGAGTGCGAATGAAATGATTACTTTGTTTACGTAATATCCATCTGTTGGAAATATTAAATTTTGTGAGTAGTAATTCATTCATAAATTCACATTCACTTTGATTCATGGAATATATAAATTTTAATGGAACTTTACTCTGACGAATTATTTATTTGAATGAATAAATGAGGTTATGAAAATACTACGAAACATTTTTCGTTTAATAAATAATAAATTGTTCGTCGATGGGAGTATTTGAATATGCCTTTATTGTCAATGAACACTTGTGTGATCCGAATGAATTCTTTATAGGAAATAATTAATTTATAATGTCATGAATTTTCTTTAATTGAAATGAATCAACATCCACTCGATCCTAATAATTTATTGTTGAAATCACTAGCGAAGTGGCAAAAAGAGACAAGTAGTTTTTAACCTTTGATCAGTTTTTTATGTATATCTCAGAATCTAAGGGCTATATCAGAATATTCATCATAACCTTTTTTGTAAAGCGAATTAAGTTCTACAACAAATGTTATAACAACAATTTCGCTATCTCTCTTACTTCAGCAGATATCGCTCAAAAACCCGATTGAAAAATGACTTAACTTATCTCGCTTTACAATTTCGTGACTGAAATAGCAATAAATTTCAAAAAATTGCAATAAAAAAAATATACAATAATTTTTAATGAACTTAACTCTTTCATCAACAATCAATCTAATATCTCCCAAGATTAAAAATTTTTTTGGCATCCAAATGACACCGCAATCATTCAAATCGCTCATATTGAGTCACAATATCTCGACGTTCTCACAATAATCCAGTCCATTTTACCCCACCCTCCGGAGCCACACACTTTCATAGAAAAATTTTCTTCGGAATCTTCCCTATTCTTCTCCCCCTCGTCCTAGATTTCTTTCTTTTGTTTGATCCTCCAATTTTTCCTCCAAAAAAACAACAAAAAAATCGCTGGGGAGCTAAACTTTTATCACTTCCATTCTCTCCTCGGATTAATACGATACTCCCTTACATTTTATCGCACAAAACGGTCATCAAGGGGCACAAGGGGAGGAAAGGACAGGGAACAGTGTGGGGGAGGGATTTTTTTATACAAAGGGAAAGCCCTATTTTACAATACTCCCCTACCCACACCACTAGGGGGCTACTATCAAACCGGCAAATGCATCCAGGGGTGTGCACTCACTGGTGGTGGAGGATGCATTTCCGGTGAGATTCAACGATTCCATAGAGAGAAACAGAAGTGAGGGAGTAAGAGGATTGCGTGCAATGGAATCTCTTCGGCGATGAAAAATTTCATTCTCGAGTAGATTTGTATCCCACCGAGTATTTTATAAAGGAAGTGGTTCGATTCGCTGGGTTTTATCTGGGGAGAATTATTTTATGGTACGGTTATATTGATTTTCAAAGAGGAATAATGTATTAAATATTAGGGGTAGGGGGGTAGGGGAGTTTTTTTATTCATTTTTACGGAAATTTGTTGCAAGTTGTTGTGAAAACTTGCAACTGGCTAACGCCTCAAGGGCTTTCAGCCCAATTATCTACATTTTGCATAAATAATAATACACGAAGAAGAAAATTCTTGAAAAATCAACCTCCTATTCCGTAATCTGACAGTGAAAATCATATTCGGTAAAAACTACGGAACAGTTACACATTTTTTCAGTGAATTTTCAGAAAAAACTCCAAAATTTTCCAGAAAAAGTATGAAATTGTTTAGTAATTTTTACTGAATATTGTTTTGACTGGTGAATTATGGAACAGACACGGAATTTTTAAAGAATTTTTAAAGAAAAAAAGAAACAGAGTTAGTTCACGTATTGGTTGTAGGGGAGGGACATTTTATGGCGGAATAACGAAACGAAAAATAATGGATTTGGGAAATCAGTTGGGGGAATCGAATCCCCATTTTCCGGACGTCTGGGCCAATTTTTTTTTATTTAGTAGATATTTGGGGGCAGAAAAAATAATTGAAGATGTGATTACATCTAATTAATATTATTGAAATGGGAAATAAGGGGGGAATTTTCGGTTCATTATTATTCCACTCACGATTACACTGGACTATTTATTGTTTAAACGAAAAAAATTTTGAGATAACACAGTAGCGAAAGGCAAATGAATGCAGGAGGAAGATAACCGAGTCTCGAAAGTAAAATAAATAATAATAAATAAATAGTATTGTAGATTCACTGAATTGCGTCATCATTGACGTACCCCAACGACGGAAACCGAGACTCGTCCGGAGATTGCGTCACAGCATCTCACCGAGTTGAAAGAAAAAAGGGTGAGACTTTCGCAAGAAAAAGTAGTCCGAGGAAAATGAGGGAATAAAGGGGAAAGGGTTCACTGGTGAAAGAGGTCATTTCAGTTCCACTCGGGAGTAGTTGGGCTTCCGGTTACGAGAAATTTCGTGGGTTAATTCCTTCCTGTGTATGCACAGGGGCATGAAAAATAACGGATAAGAGTGAGAAGGGTATTTTAAAAAAAGAATGAGAATAATTTTGACATTTTTTCTAATTTTGTGGGATAAGGGGATTTTCAACAATAGGATTTTTTCGAGTCCTTGATAAACATGTGGCATTACTGTTACGTATTCTCTGGTATAAAAATTTTATCTCGTTATTTGTTTGAATAATGTTTTAATTTATTATTGAGACAGAGATAGAAAGACTCGAGAGGTACAATCCTCGATCAGCCCTTTGAATTACCCGATGATTTCCCAATAATTACATTGAGAGAAAAATATAATTTTGTTAATTACATTTGTGTAATTTGTTTTGGCCAAACAAATGTCCGAAATTTTCATTGGAAAATGCACTTTAAATTGTTGTCGGGAGAATATTTAATTGACAAATTATATTTTTAATTATCATTCATAACTCTTTGAAGGGTTTTAGTGAAATATGATTGGAATATTCTACTAAACAAAAGTTATTAAAATTTTCTACAACCCACATTCACCGAAGTTTCTAATGAAACTCATCGTTATGAACTGGGTAACATCATTCGCTTGACGTCAGACGCTACGGGGAAGTTTCATCCCCCTGATATGAACTTACTTTTCAGGAGAACATGTGGGTAGCAAGTTGCGAAACAGGGGAAAAGGCGTATCAAGGTGTACAAACACCGGACATTGTGTCTGGACAGTCTGACGAGTTCTCAGTATCGGGGTTATTGAACGTACAATTGAGTCGAATTTTATCAAATCCTAAAGGATGAAAATTCAGGATAATCTCTCATGGAAAAGGGTTGAAAAATTTCCACCGAATTTTGCAATCAGGTTTGGGAATTTTTAGTGGATAACATTTTCAGTGAAATTTGAAGAAATTTCGACATTCGAAGATGATAAATTCATGGAAATATTAGAGGGAACTGCAGAGTTCATCTTCCATTCAGTCCATATAATTATTAGCTTCATAAATAAGGTACCTCAATGTACCCAATTACATTCCACTAAAATACTTCAAGTGGTTATCAATGATAATTTATTTATGGGGAAATAATCGGGTAATTCGAAAGGTTGATCGAGGTTTGTCGGTCAAGCCTCGATCGAGACTGGAAATTTTAAACTTCATTCAAGCTTGGTTCAACCTTGATAATCTAGGCTCGATCTACGTTGGTCAATTCTCAATCAATCGTCATCCAACCTTCACTGCCCTGTCCATTGGCATAAAACGAAGCTTTTCAACTCTTACCATGATTCGTTAATTAGTAACAAACCCAGCTAATAATTAAAAACCCTCATTTGGTACAACTAAATCGTTCTGTCAGTACACATTTATGAAATATCAAAACAAACAAATCATAAAAAATCTACGAAAATTCCCTGAACCATCCAGTAAACCTTATTTTTAGTGTTAAATAATTTCATTCTTGGTTCAACCCTAAGAATCGAAGCTAGATCCACCTTAGTCACCTCTCAATCAAGCTTGATCCAATCTTCCCCAAAGTCTCCAAAACATCAGTGCTCGTCTATTTTCATACCAAGTAACAGAAATAAACTCTCCCAAGTATCGACCGTGGGGTGACGATACCAAGAAAAGATTGCTCCTTATCTCCCCGATATCTGAACAATCCGCTCAATACAGTCTCCACCCTTCGTGGAAAAGGTGAAGGAGTCGTTGATGAAAAAAAAAAAAAAGAAAATCTAGCCCTTGAAAATGGTCGGTCGCCAGTGGAGAGTGATCTCGTATTTTTATCCCAGACTGTTTGGCATTCTGAGGTGAAAATGGGTCGAGAAATCGAAGGACTCTGGCACACAGGGAGCGATACGAGTTGAATCAATATCAAGGATTGTAAGAACCTTCTGAGGTATTTAAAGGCCTTTCTGAATTTGAGGTAATGGGAGATTCGTGGCCCGACCAGTGATCATGTGGACGTTTGGCGTCATCGTGAACTTCTGGGGTGTTTGTGTGGGCGTACCATTGCCGGCTGTTGAAGGCCTTCATTTTCCTAGTCATCCCTGGCCTAGTTAACGGATACTCCCCGGTCAATGAATTCTCGTCCGGTTTCTTCCGTCAATTTTATCGTTTTCAATTAAGTCCCAGTGACGCACTATTTGCGAAATCTGTGAAATTTATTTTTGGAATTTTTTTTTTGGCAATTCAGTTGATTATCCGACGATTTTCCGAGGCATTTTTTGCTTGGAAAGTGATTCTTGTTGATTTTTTCGGCTCCAGTCAATTCAGATGAAAATGTCGATTTTTTAAAACCCTTTTAACCCCCATGACACACTATTTTTGCTTCGCATGTTGTCCTCATGTGTTTTTACCCTTATCAGGAGTCGCAATTCGATTTTTTATCCTTCAGGACCACTTTTCCATCAAATTAATAACATGAATGCAATAATATTGGACCCCAAGAGGCTAAAAGTATTTTTTATCTCGTTGCCATCAATATTTTACCTCTGATATGTTATTTTATTCTTAAAATTGTTTATTTTTGTTACAGGGGTGCCTTCTCAGTGGTCCGGAGATGCGTACAGAAAAGCACGGGCCTGGAGTTCGCAGCTAAAGTCATAAACACGAAAAAATTATCGCAAAGAGGTGAGTCATTAAAATTTTTATTAAATAACAAACGGTAATTATTTTCGCCAATCGGTTTAGCACTAACTAACGATATCATATACTTTTCTTTTTCTACTAAAAGTTTGATGAGTCATATTATTGATTTGGTAAATCATATCATTGAGCTTGATGACTCAGAAAGTTTTATCACTGCGATGAACTATTTCTACATTTTTACAAAAAATTTATTCGAAATTTTTTCCAACATCCACAAAATTTTACAAAAATAGTCGCTCAACAGTGAAATTTTGTAAGTCGTTAATGATAAATGAAACTGATTTCCAAGATTTTTAGATAGAAAAGGTTTAGAAGAGTCTTTTGCTATTATTTTCGCGAATCAGTTGTTTTTGTGATGATTTCAAAATCATTGCTCGTTTTTACACAAGAGAATTTATTTACTCATTCAAATATTGATCCGTTGTTTAATGAAAAATACCTGTCAACATCAATATTTGGTCATTCGGGAAGTTCCCATCCAATTTGTATATTTATTCCTCCGCAATTTCAGCTCTAACGTTTGTAGAGCGATAAGAAAAACCGCAGCCGTTTACGACTACAGGCGTTTAATTTAGCGAAATACGATTATTGCCGTCTACCCAGTTACTGCGACAGAGTGAGAATGGGTTTGAGAATCCGGAAAATTTTAACGATTTTCCACTTATCACTTTCTGGATATGTGTAAAGGCCATGGTGCGGTATTTGAAAAGAATTTAGTGGAGCTCGAAGAGGGCTGACCCTATCAATACCTTTACAGAGCTTTTTCAAGTTGCGTCTGTCAAGGATAAAAAATACTTATTTATTTATCTTGATATTAAGGGGTGCTGGGGTAATATGGGCACTTGGAAAACATTGATACTCATTAAAAAGAGTTGTATTTTTAATTTTAAAAAAGTTTCCATATTTCAAGAAACTTATAGATTAATAAAGTATTTTGCAAATAATGGATTGACAGGCGAGGGGAATTTTCCAGAAACAATAACGTAAATTCTGCAAAAAAAAAACACTAATGATTGTGCTAGTTATGGTCATCTACTAAATTCTATTGGACTTCAACGGTATTTTTTTTATGATAAATTATAACGTAAATTAGGGCGTTATTGAGCAATTCAGTAGTGAAGGCTAAAACGAAATAAGTCACATTTTGATTGTGGACCAGTTTTTGATAAATATCTCAAAATCTAGGGAAGATTGAGAAATGTTTCTTATGACCTTTTTTGTAGAGCCAATTGGGTACTACAACGAATGTCATTAGAAAAATTGTTCTATCTCTTCCAGATTCAGAGATATCGCTCAAAATCCAATTCCGAGATAAGTCAACTCATCTCGTTTTACGACTTTGCTACTGAATTCGAAAGATTACATTTTTATTGGCTTTTTAAGTCGTAATTACGGTTGTTTTGCATCTCTATCATTTTGAAAAAATTATTGTTTTGCGAAGATCTTCAAATGAATCTTTTGGGAACATCACAGAGATCTTCCGAAGATCTTGCAATGATTCTGCTGAAGATTTGGCGAAGAGATTATCTTAGTATCTCATTAGAAGCTCAAATAAATAATGAAGTTTCCACTCGTACTCCATCGCGGACAATAAACAATCTCACGTATTGTAAATACACTTTTGATGGTGGTGAACGTTGGATTTATCGATATTATGCGATATTCTCTAGTCAATTTTGCAGATCTATCTCAGACTGGCTCATGAAAACTAAACGAAATATCCCTAGCATCGTCTGCCACCGTCTAAAAACAACAAGCAACGAAGTTGACACTTTGCCAAAATTCCATTGAAAGTTACGATAATTTTACGTTGAGCGTAGAACTTTTAACAGAACTTGAGAAAATCATAAAAGCAAAATTTACATTTCGTTTTTTTCTTCTACTGAACAATTCGTCATTCACCTGTTGGATATATTTTATATCATTTTAATTCTAGAATTTTTCCGTTCTGTCCTTGGATCGAATATAATCCCTCCATTAGATGCGGTTATTTATAACTCACTTATTCAATGGGTTTTTTTATCTGCTTTCGTTGGATGGAAAGTCATGTGAAAGTGTGAAGCCAAAGGAGTGTTATAATCGCATCAATCAAAATAGTGCAGATGCGGTTTATCCGATAAACGCCATCGTCAACGTCTTGTCGTGATTAATCGAATTATTTTTCCCTCTTCGATATTTGGAATGAGAATATAATGAGAATCAAATGGATTGTCTTGTCTGCCAAAGATTTTCGGGGATTCTTAAGAATAATTGTCGAAAGATCTTCGGATCGTCGGACATTTTTTGCAATGTCTTCGTATCAAAATGCGCAGTCATTGTCACCTTTGGTCACGACTCTGAAAATTCATGAAATTCTCGGGCCAATACTCGGCCAACTGTTCGCCAACACTGGGCCGACACTCGACCAACTGTTTGCCAATGTTGGCCGACCCTCGGCCGATTGTCGGCAATGCCCCGCTTCGGATCAGCACAGTTAACAAATGTATATTTGATAAATCCTGTCTGACTTAATATTCGCCATCGAAAGGTGCAATTCGTTAATTGTTAACAACCATTCATTTGTTCATATTCAACTTTACCGTTCATTAATAGTCGACGAATTTCGGTTGGAATAAGTCAATCGTTTTATCAGCATAGGCTCGACGAATCGTTGGACATTTTTCGAACGGTCTCAATATCAAAGAGCGTTGTCATTGCCGACTTTGGTGACGACTTTGATAGTTCATCAAATTCTCCGCTTCATGTCTTCCGTCCAGAAAATCGAAAAAAAGTTGAGATCGAGGGTTGGGTTTGTTGGTGTTTTCTTTTCTCCAAAGGTCTGTTTGGCAAACGGTACGTTGAAATAACACCCGAAGCCCTCTGGCGAAGGAGAAGATTGGGAAAACGGATCGTTTGTTAAACGGACCTTAACAGCAAAAGGTCGATAAAGGATTGGTCCCTTTCCTTTTATTAAAAGAAATATAACTTGTTTGAAATAACAAGGTACATGAAGAAAATGGCCCCGAGGCGGGGTCAATTCTAAGGGAGTTATCATAAGGGAAGACGATACTGTGGTTTTAAAGACTGAGACTGAGTTTGGAAAATTCTAGTGGTTTTTCTAGATAAATCAAATTTTCGATCAAATCAAATTTGATCAACACATTTTAATCTTTATGAAGTGTTGGGATAGACGTGAGGTAACACTCGCTACCGGATGTCACGGAAATTCACTCTGAACTTCACGTGGAGCGTGCGCAAAACTTGACTTTACACACTCTGTCGAAAAGTTGTTAACAAAAATCATCCCCCGGGATTTCGTAAGAGACATTTTCCAGAGTTCATTATTATTTTCATTTTCAATGTTTCCCTGTAGAAAAATTCTTAACAAAAATCATCCCGCGGGATTTCGTAAGAGATATTTTTCCAGAGTTCATTGTTATTTTCATTTTCAATGTTTCTCTGTCGAAAAATTCCTAACAAAAATCATCCCCCACGATATCCTAAGCGACATTCTTCCTGAATTTATTATTATTTTGTAAATAATTCCGAACTACGTACAATAAGCATGAACTTGCCTGAATAACCCCAATTGTTTGTCCCATTCTCCAATTGAGTCAATACACGATGTGACCCATTTATTTCCACTCGAGTGATTCCCCCACCACACAATATAACTGGGTCAATAACAAGCGTCATGCACGCATAAAGGACTCAATTTCTCGAATCATCACCCAGTTCCGCAAAATTCACTTGAAAAAAAAACCCACAAAGGGAGGAGCGAATAAATAAATAGAAGCTTTGAGTCTGGATGTACTGAAGCCGACGGGCATTTGTAATGTTGTTGTTGGCGGAGGTAAAACAGAGAAGACACTTGACCAACCCCAACATTGGCCATGGCCAATCCGATAAACAAGCAAAGAGAGCAATCGCCTTTTTTTTTTTTTATTTTACCCTATTTTTTTCTCCCAGACTGAGTAATTCTGTTTGCGTTCCAATCGCGCGGAAGATGACCGTGCGAGCCCTCTGGGGGTGGCGCAACCCTCTCGCGTGTCCCTTCGGATCTCGATTGGCTCTGGAATTTCTCGTGACTGGGGGGGGTCACGCACGCTAAACGCCTGTGGAACCCGTCTGATGATGTCAATCGCACGAGCTGATTAATGTTGTGCCAAGTTAACATTTTTCTCGGTTCTCTTGCGATAAGAAGTGAGGGAGAAGTTAATTATAATAATTTATGCGTTGAGATATTAAATTAAAATGGGAGTTTTATTATATTTTTTTTTGCGAATTCCAAGAGCGAATCCAGGTATTTGTTGAGAGTCAAGTTTTTTGCGTTTGAGTACGTCGATATTTTCAGAAGGGATTTATGAATTTTATTGAACTTTATTGATACCGATCACTGGTACCACCTGAAATTTAAATTATCACAACGACTTGGCAATATTAATAATATTTTGTAACGATAAATAAAATAAAAGCGATGTTGGAATTGATATAATCATCAGAAAAGAATAGAAACACAATTTTTTAAAATTAAATAATTCAAATCATATCTCGAGGATAATATATTTAATATATACTTAATTTAATATATTATATATTTAATATACTGTATATTTAATATATAATATATACTTTGATATGCACCGCTGTACGCCCAAAAAAAAACTGACAAAAAAAGTTACATCTTTTTTTGTTAAAGAGATTTTCAAGAGAAAATCGATTCTTCCATTGCTGAAAAACCATCAGTCACTAATATCAACTAACTTTAACTCGTGACAGAAGTTGGCATAAACCCTGGCTAATCCCAATTAAACCCTGATTAAATTCCAACTACACACCGACTAAAATTCACCTGAACTTTTATTAAATCAAAACTTCCACCGTTTTTGGGTTGTGACGAAATTGGAATTCGTATTTAGATTGAATCCGTTATTTTCACCCAAATAATCAGTGAAAAATTCCGATACTGCCACATATAATATCCCAGTCGATTCCGTAATCGATGAGGGGCATGCGAATTCCGTAATTTTTACCGAATATTTCACTGCGTAAAATGTAGGCAAAGGAAGATGTCGAAAGAACGAAGAATGAGGGGGACGGCCTTCGCGTCTGGAACGGACAGAAGAAATGACTGAGTAAGAGTCGTGTTCCCAGCGAATTCTTATAAAGTAAAATGGCAAAAAAAATATTTCCCGTCTCTTCTATTGAAAATGGGTGAAAATAGATGGGGGAACAGCTCTAGAAATTTATTCGAAGCTTCAGAATATATTTTTTCCTTGGAGAAGAGCCTCTAGTAAAAATAATATTTCATTTCCTCCGAGTGATAAGATTTTATCGGAAATAGAGTATGAAATTACTCATTATTGAGGGGATCTTATATTTCTCGAGACGTAAAATTTAAATTTTTTCTGGTACGTTTCATCATTTCAACGTGAAAGTTATATCCATTTGACACTGGCACAGGCATTCATATTAAGATATTGATCCTATTCATGCTCAAAGAGGATTCCTCCATTCACTTTGATGCTTCTCGTTTCTCGAAACTGTTCAATACCAGGTTTTCTACGGATAAAATGTATTTTATTTCTAAGAAGTATTTTCAAGTTCTGAGAAACTGCTAGGGGGATATATTTTTTTTTACAAAATTGCTGCCATTGGAGCTGAGGTTCAAAGGCAGAACAAGACAGATGTTGTCAAGAGGATCAAATAATTTAAGCGAAATATTATTGAACGGAAAAGTTTTGCGGAGACGAAAAAATCCGGTGGTTTCGTTCCTCACTATATAAACAAATTACGATTAACTATTGCCCATGTCATGACTCAATTCAAATCACAAACAAAACAATATTTCTTAACGTCTCTCTTAACGTTTGAAGTTATTGGAGAAAAACATCAGCGAAGCCCTCTTCGCAATAATATTATTATAAATTTGTTTACTTAGTTTTATAAACAAAATTATGTGTAGAACGTACGTGACGTCAGCATTAATTTGTTGATAATTAACTGTTAGCGAAAACTTCTGTGAAAATCATTGACCTGTTTCGTAATCTGCCAGTGAAAACAATATTCGGTAAAAATTATGGAACAGTTACGCACTTTTTCCGGGAACTTTCAGGAAAAAATCCAGAACATTTAAGAAAAAGTATGGGAGGTTCAGTCACAAAATATGGAACTGTTCCGTAATTTTTCAAGAATTTTTCTCTCCGTGTAGTGAAGGGACGCCACCGCGAGGTGGCATTGAACTCCGCGAGTAAAATCGATCGCGCAATCAATTTCCTCGAGCAAATGATTTTATTCTTTTCCTGTGGCCTTGATTTTTCTCTACTCTGACTTTATTTCAAAGTTAGTCTCTTGTAAAACTGATGATCACTACAACCGCATTTTGACTTTTTTTCAAAATGAACATTTTATAAGTATAATTTCCAATCAACTCCGAGTCTCATTTATTTTCACTCTCGGTTTTTCAAGGAACAATAGTTGGTTCGCCTCAGCTGATTGGCACATTAATTAATTAATGTAACTGACAATTAGTTTTACAAAAACTACCCAACATTACTACATCATGATGGGAAAAATTTCACTATCTATAATGCAACAGTAATTTTCCTCACGTTTCTTCCGGTCTTTTAAATTATTTCTCTCTGCGACAATTTAAAAAATTTTTTATAATTACCTCTCAACCATTTAACCCCAGGACTTTCAATATTCTCTTCATCCCCCGAGGGTAGAACGTGTACGTTGTCACGTGTCAACTGGGACAGAGAGAGTCGAGCTGTCAGATGAATCGAATAATTGTATAGGGGTTGAATTGAAGAGGGCTAAATATTTTTCAATCCCTCTGTTTAATTTCCTCGTTTAACCCCGTCCGACAAATATGTCGGTTCCTTTGTTGACTTAAACGAACGAAATTCACAGTTGCTCCAGTTTACCTGTTTTTTCCCTCCCATTATCCACAACAGTTGGGGGATGTTACCCTATATATTCACCGACGTAACAACGAGAATGAAGGGGTTAGAGGGTGAGATAGTGGAGAGGGGCTTTCTGCATTGGCTATGGTGCTTTCCAAGGTGTTTCCTACTGTTGGCGCGGTATGACCTTGGCCCAGTGGCCGTTCGACCTGTAGGTGGCCCTCTCCGTTGCTCTCATTCACCCCCTCGGGGATTCTATCGGCTGTATATTGGTTACTCTCGTAACGAATATAAATATTTCAGATCCACTGGCCAACTCCAACTGTCAGACATATTAACCTCTGACGTAGATCATGGCACGACGAATGGAGGAAATTCACGGTTTTTCTCATTCGTCTTCGAACCTTAGGGGCAATATCAATTATCATTATTGTAAGGGTTGATCATTAGTGAAATTGAGGGTGTTGTCGTGTGAAATAGGTCATTCGTGGGTTTGTACGAATTTTTTAGTGTAAATAGGTGATAAAAGTAGTTGAAGAACGAACAGTTTATGGGGGGATTGGGCTTTTGGAAGTCGAGATTGAAATTTTTGAAGTCTGGGGACTTTTCATGGGTTTAAGGGGTGCCATGAATTTGAATTTTTGGAAAATCAGCCCGTTGATGATGGGTTTATGCAGGACTCACTACTAAAAACTGTTGTCCTAATTTTCTAGGGAAAATTTTTGATATTTTCATGTCACGATTTTTCACTGAATTTTTTGGAAAATAAATTGAGGGGAAAATTGAAAGAAAATGAGAGAAAACTGAAGTTTTAGGAGGAGTAAAGGGATGAGGTTGTTTCAGCAATTATGGAAAGGGATTTTAGGAAGAGAATTTTGGACGGTGAAGTTTTTTTGAATGGGTTTGTGCAGTTCCAATTGCTTTAGAAATATTCACGGAAACTGTGTCATCTCTTATGATATTTTGAATAATTAATTCGTTTAATCTCAGGGATTCGGATAAATTTCGAGAGAATTATTAATCTCTGAAGTTTAAAAAGCAGAATTCGCACTACCGACGTTTTTTAAAAAATATCTTCACTTGGCAGGTATATTTATAGCTGCCAAGAACTTCAACTACAAAGAAGTTTCACTCAAGCAGAATTAAAAATTTATAAATAGAAACTGGAGGTTCAAGAGTAATAGCACAAGCTTACTTATTAATGCGATAGGCTTATTCCCGCAAATGTTGGAAACCGTTTTTCGGAAAGAGCTTCAGACGTTACGAATGTTTTTTTATGAGTTTTTTTTTTTCGAACTCAGGAGTCTCAGAGATATTCTCGGAATTCGTCTCCTCTCGTCTCTTTTTGTAATTTATTCATTTGACCTTCTGAACTGTGAATAAATTCGTGAGAACTACTAATATCCGAAGTTTAATGAGCAAATTTTGCACGCAAATTTATTTAAAAAGTATCTTCGCAACATCATTTTAGTCGCGAAAAACTTCAACTTCAACGAAGTTTTATTCCTGCAAAATTAAAAATTTATAAATAGAATGTGGAGGTTCAAGAATATTAATAGAACGATCTTATCCAACATCATGGGGATATTCCGGTAATTATGACATGCGGAAAATTACGTAATTCGTAGTTTTAAAAATATTGGGCTAATCCACTCAATAAATCAATCAATATTCATTAAAAAAAAATCATATGACATTAATTCTCAATTCAGGAATCAGCGGGACAGACTTTCGAGGTATTGATAGTATCGATGTTCGTTCTTTTGACAGTAGAGTTTTTTTTTATCACTGTGTTCCCATGAACCGTTGGTCATTAAGGTGTTTCATGTGTGATTTGAGCGGAAAGAGGGGGGGGGGTGGAGACAAAAAAAAGTGTTATTGTTATCGAGGCGTGAACACGAAATTTTTCAATTTTCCGTTAATTATTCGAAAACCCATTTGAAGCTCTTTGTATGTGAATTTTGTTTATCAGATTAATTGACTTTTTAATGTGGTCACATCTGTTTTTTCAATCTAATGACAGGGGGGCAGTTTTGGAAACGGTCCTTATCGCTGTGTCTAATGGAAAATATTAGAATTTTGGAGAATATTAGAATTAGAATTTTAGATATTTTGAGGTGATTTGAGAGGTTTTGGTAAATTAAAAAAAGTAATTCTCGCTAGCGGTTCTAGAAAATTGGAGAGACTTACAGCTCAAAAGAATCATCGAAAGATCTTCAGAAGATCTCTCTCGTGTTCCCAAATAATTCTTCGGATGATTTTCGGAAAAGTATATTTTTGTCTGAAGTCCGAGATGTTCTAGATTAGATTTCAGAAAATATTCTTCAAAAGCTCTTCACATCTGCAAACAGAAGTTATCTTCCGAGGATCTTCCAAAGAATCTTTCGAGGTCATCCGGAACATCTTCCAAATTTCTGATCTTTGATCGCCAAAAATTTTCTACGCGAAGAGGGAACATATTTCAAAAATCCATAATATTATAGCTTTCGTTAATATCATTAGAATCAATTTTTTTTCACTAGACAGTTTATGGAATATTTCCGATTCTACAATCACCTTTCATTAGATAATTATGAACCGGTGACTCAGGGACGCCACCGCAAGATGGCGCAGTACACAAATGTAACTTGAAAGGAGTTTCAGACAGCCCTTTAACACGAATAATTTTCCATGCATTAGTTGGCTCATATAATCACGGCCTTATTATAATTCACTTTGACTCAATTATACTTCACTTAGGATTGTAGGAAATTTGACTACTTTTCAGAAAATGTGAAACAAAGTGTGGAACAAAACCAAATCACCGGCCGTTGTTGAAGTGATTTACCGAAACAAACGGATTTTGCTAAAAAAAATGGGCTTATCCTAGTCCACAAATTCGCTACAGATATATATATATGTATATGTATATCTATATATGTATATATGAATGGCCATTAATTGTTTCCAATGTACATTGACCTAATTCACCTTATCATCCATGAACATATACTCTAAAAGCCTGTTTTGAGATAAATTCATTTCACCTTTTGAATACTCAGTTTTCCCATCACTCGCTGTGCACATAATTTCTCAGTGATCACTTGTTTCATGTCATCACAATGACATGATAATGGATTTTCATCTGATTATGATTCTCTTCTGCAGTTTCAAAATGAAATCTTATCCTCGTGAGGTGCGTCATAACATCATTCCGCTGCCCGACAAAAGCAAAAGTTTCTTTACAGCAGAGAAAACACGGAAAAATCCTTGAATCCAGGATTGCTATTGATAGATGTTATCCTAATCGATAAAAATTGTTGTATATGTATACAGTTGTAGTATATACTTGGAACAAGTATAAAACGCACTTGATTCACGTTTTTTCCGAGTATCATCTACTTCATTCAATGCTGTCAGGGAAAGGCATCAGATGCTATTGATTCCCATCAATCTCATCTTTCAGTAGTGAATGAGCGAAGATGGGAGGGGTGGGGGAGACTATTTCGCCCCCATTTTGACGATAAAGGAATTAACCTCGTCATGGTGTATTGCGTATTCAATGTTTAACTGACTACCGTTTTTCAATCTCCCGATCTCAAGTGACAAAGAGGAAATAAGTTATTCACCGAAAGATCTTTGACTGTTGCCATTTACTTTTTGGTCATTAGGTCTTCAATGAATCATCAAAGTAAAAAATGATTCCGAGAAAAAAGGAGTATCCGAATCCGTATAAGCACCTGAATACATCATCGCAATTCTAATTTACTTCCCGATTTTATCCAAATTTGGTCTTACTTTCGCCCTCAATTAAATTAAGGTTAAAATCCAAATCTTTGATCCGCTCTAAATAAATAAAAATATAATTTATTTTCGGTGGTGTGGTAGCTTGTATGTTACACCTTTACACTATAATAATATCATAATTTTTTTTTATAATCTCGCTTTCCAAGTAAATGCTGAACTATTTGCAATTCTTTGTCATCGGCTGTTAGGAAGACATGAAAACTAGTACCACGACGCCTCCGCATGGTGGCGCAGTAGTCAAGTCCCAGGCGTAGCCCTTTCTCGAGCCGCAATCAATTCATGTTTATCGTCATAATTAAAAAATTGTCAGCATTTCTATTGGATTATGAAAAGGAATTTTCTAAATAATATCAAAACGATACGTCTTTCTCCTGTGATGTCTTCAGAGCAACTAACCCTTAGTGACCAAATCTTTCACACTCTGGACCCATTCCATAAAAGGCCCTTGTTCATTAATTTCTTTCTTTTCCTTTTCTGGTTCTGTTTATTAAAACTATTCTAAACATTTTGGTTCTGTTCTGAGAAAAACCATAAAATACTCAGATGGACTAAACACAGCCATGAACAGACGGTTAATTGTCGTCCACACATACCAAGCACTCTCCATAATCTCCAATAGTTGGATATCCATCAAAGTAACTGGAAAATTTTCTAGTTGTAAGGGTTCACTCGGTAAAAAAAAATCGTGAATTTTTTATCTAGTAAAATTGTTAGTCCCAATCCTTTTCACTTAAAATCCTTGTACCAACGCATCCGGCCATTCATTCCATCCATCTATCGGCCATAACCCCGGAAATGCCAGCATAATGTCAACATAGTTGATAACAACCGGGTATGTAATTTCATAGTGTCTTCATAACTCGTAGCATACACGAAGAAAACTTGTCTTGTGCTTATTTTTATCGACTTAGCAAGTTTACGTTCAGGATCAAGGCTCAATGCCGAGGTGTAATAAGTCGTAAGACTGGTTGAGTGAAATAACGTGACAAACTGTGAGATGACATCGTCCAGTAACGAGTTTAGGACAAACAAGGGTCACTTGTTAGGTAGTTCCTCACACATCTTCCTCGGCTAGACTTTTTTTTCGTCTCTCATTTGTCGCTTCTTTCCTTTCGAAAGAAATTTATCTCTATTTCTTCCCTCTTCTTCCCCCTTTTTTAACCGAAAACTATTGTTGGTTTATGTCGTTTACGATTGCGAGGCGCTTCATTCCCGGACTTGTGTACACACTGAACCTCGTCCTTTGTCGGATATTCTTCAATTGGAAGCGTCAGTACACACCGGAACCACAAAAAAACCTGTGTACTATTTTGAGATTATTCTTCTCTAGAAGTTTGTTGGGTCAATTTATTTCTGGGACAAGGGGTGGTTTTGTTGAAATTTAACGGAAAATAGTTATTCCGGATGACTTTTTTTAGAAACTATGGAAAATATATTATCGTGTACTAGACTGATGATATTTTATTGATATAAATCTTGAATATTTGATGAAGAACAAATCATGATCAAATGTTAGATTCCATCGGTTCATTTTAATCGATTGTCGTGCGAGTCCAGGGGCTAATCTGACTCGAATGCAATAATTTAATTTTTTTCGACTATAATTCTAATCTCAGCTGTTGCAGATCTTCATATAGCGTTGACAGGACTCAAAATCAAATATCAAAATTTACTTCTAAAGACCTTCCAATAATTTTTCTATTAGAAATGGAACAGTTATAATGATTCAAACGCGTGAATGTTATTTTATTATGTTTTATTTTATTTTATATTTTTATATTGTTTTATTTATATAAAAAGACTAAAGGGTCACAACACCCTGGACCTCATGACTCACATTAACAATTGTCCCACTCATGCACCTCTGTTCAGATCCAAGAAAACAGCATACACATCATACCCTAAACTTCTCAAAATTTTCACCCATAAAAATGTTTCTCAATCTCCAGTGGAAACACGAGAATAAAAGAAATACAAATCGTATAAAGACCTGTTCAATCCAACTGTAAAGTAATTTTTGATAAACAGTTTGAAATGTAAAGTTTAATATTTTCTGTAGATTTTTTAAAGATCTACAACATGATCAACGAAAGTGGAAAAATAATACTTATACCGTATCTAAAATTGGTGAGGGACAATAATAAAAATATTGATACTCCACTAAAAGCAGAATCTTATTCAATTCAACAAAATACGATAAACATTGAGTTTAACATGATAGAAAGTCCTGATGTGTAAAATAAAAGGGCGGTAAACTATTACTAATTTGTTGGTTTGTTCATCACTATAGTATGCAATCCAAGAGTAATTAATTTTTTCTCTTTCATTTTTTGCTATTTTCATTCTAATTTTGATAACTGTTAATGAATCCTTTAATTAGTGTTATTGTTTAGTAGGTGATAAAGTAAGGGCATTGGAAGGGTTGTCGCCGGATTTTGAGACAATCTGATCACTTTCGATTGCCATTAACTTAAGGGTATTTATTTAGGTCTAAGAGAGAGAGAGAGAGAGAGAGAAAATCATTACAGAGGATAGTGGATAGAAATATTAAGCTCGATTGTGGAACCCGAGATTCTCAATCCAAAAATAACATTAGCCTCGCGGCCTCTGCGTGGCGTTGAGACGCTTGTTTGAATACATAATCTTTTTTGAGGATCTCTGCGGCCATTGACGAACCAAAATAACAGCGTGCGGGACCACCAGTTCGCGTGACCTGATGATACCTTATTTCATATAGTGCCTTTTTCGAGTGTCTCGTGAGGATGCTCATACCCCTACCCCAGACCTCAAGTTCAATGAACCTCGTTAACGATTGTTGTCTGAAATAAAAAGCTCATCTCCCATTCCACATTTACATTTGTAAAGGGAAAACACGAGTAGAGATTTATTTTTTCGTATACGACATTGAATATTTTTAATGATTTTCAGTGAAATGTTTACAGAATTCGGTTTTTCATTTTTTAAACTCGAAAAATTTGTGCATAGAGTAATTAGTCATAATCAGTGGATGTAAGTGCCAATAAGTAATAGAATAGTAGATAGTAAAGGGGAAAATTGAGTGAATATTTATTTTTTGGTACACGAAATTGAAAATTTTTCATCAATTTCAGGGGAAGGTTTATAGATCCGTTTTGTAATTTTTTTTATTCGTTAAATTTGGTGATCGAGCCATTCTTCAAAATGAATGAGTTTAAGCGCCAATAAGTGATAGAACAGTTCGGTTCCATCAGACGTGACTCGTTATCTGTTACCATGAGTCGTTAACTATTAACCGACGTTGAATAATTATTGTTTGTCAAGAAATCTTTCGAATGTGTCAAGAGAATCATCGAATGGTTCTTCGGATGATCTTCAAAAAACAATATTTTTTTTTTGGAAAATTTTCTGAATTTTACTTTGAAAAAAAAATAGTCTCGAAAAACCCTCTTCTGAAGGATTTTCTGGGATTACCAGGGAGATCCTCCGAAGATCTCTGTGATTCTTCTGACGATTTTTGAAGGATCTTCAACGGAGAAAGAATTCTCTACACAGATTATGGCGCCGGTCAGGCCTATTCAGTGCATTAATAATTAATTGTTGTATTCAGATGAAAATATTTCGTAGTTTTAAACTGAAACACGAGGTGCTGCTTACTGTTCCAGATATTTTAAATAAATTGACGGTATATATTCCATTAATGAGACATAAAAGAGGAGGAGTATTATGAGACGGTACACAATGATATCGAACTCAGAAAAAAATTAGATTTTTATCTGCCAACTTCTTACTTCACCTTATTCATCTCAATTACAAAAAGCAAAATGACATTCAGAGCAGCCAAGACTATCAAGACATTTTTTTACATTTCATATTGTTCTAGTCAACTTCCACTGAACATTGGAAAATTACAAAATGGACAAATCGAAGAAATACAAGATTTTTCACAGTCAAAAACAGCTTTGGAATTTCCATTTCTGGAAATGAATTCAGTAAATCGAATCACTCCTGTCCCTTGATATGTCTCAGACATCAGACAACACAATGAGGAAGTGCATGCTCTCCAACTACAAAGAAGCAAATTGGAATGTCAAGATGAAAAAAAAAGGCGTAAGAAACGTATGTGGAGCATAAAGAGGTTGCACTAACCTTACTCCCAGTTCTCTTTTGGAGGTCTTCGGCGACTCGTGTCTGACGTTTATATATTTCTGCAGTATACATCACCCCAGTACCGCCTAGTGGAATGAACTTTGGACTTGCTCCTCGTAATCGACCTGAAAAATTTTAGCGAATAAATTTCAAACTTTGAAACATTGATCCACCGAATCTAAATTTATTCAGGTGACCAAGTTTTTATTCATCAAAATGTTCGTTTACCTGGTGCAAACATCAGGACAGAACTTTGTGGCCATCGAATTTTTTTATCGAAATTTTTTGCAATAGGAATTGTTAACTCCTCAAGTCTCGTGAATGTTGAAGATGAATGTTCAAAATTCATGAGAATGTGGAAGTGTATTGCAATGGCTCGAGGGAAAATTGTGGGAATTGCGAAAATTATAGGTAAATTGTTTGAATTAATGGGTATCGGGTTTTATTAGCTTCGCTGGGATATTTGCAACACGTGGTGATGAGTTTAATGTGCCAGTTTTATGCCTGAAGATGAAACATCGGGTACATAGACATCATGTGCCACTTCATGGAGTTATATTTCCACAAACTCTCACTTTAGGGCTTCTTAAGAAACCATTCTGATGGATGGGGGTTATTAGATTATACGCTCTGATGTTGATGAGTATTTTTAAATACTAGATACAGAAATTTCCTGGAAAAATTCTAGTACGGGTACTGGAAACTATGACAATCTCTCGGGTGTGAAGAGATCATCAGAGATCATAATTTTGTTAAGGGGGAATTTCGGCCGAATTTTACAGAATTTCGCCAAAAATTCAGGTTCAAGCTCATGAAATTTCTTGCGCCAGCAGCGGAATTTTTTCCTGATCAGCACTTTGCGCCTCATTTTTCATATAAGCACCATAATTTTTGTGGGGGGACTGGTGAGAACTTTCGATACACAGAATCATAACTGATGATAGAAAAAAGTTCCATAAAATTCGAGCAGAAATTACTCAGAAGCGAAGTGGCTAAACGACCTAAACGACTTTTCACTACTGATTAGTTTTTGGTGAATATCTTGCAATCTAAGGAACGTAGCGAAATTTCCATTAGGACCTTTTTTGTGGAGGGAATTCAGCACTACAATAAATGTTATTACAAAAATTTTGCTATCTCTCTTAGATTCGGAGTTATTGCGCTAAAACAACTACGACATGTCACCCAATGTTACTTATCGATTATGAAAGTGCCTCGCGCTTATTTTTCACAGAAAATTTCGACAAAAATTATGGAACACACCAAAAAAACTCCATAAAATTTGTGTAACAGTTTCGTAAGATTTTTGTGAGCCACATTTCCCTCAGTAATTAAGGGGAAAATACTCAATTTTGGGTGGATCTTTCTCTTTGTATATTACAGAATAATATTGATGGCGATCTCCGCTGGTGAATTCAGTCCTGTTGAACTATGCAGATATTCTCGCAGAATCCTCAACTTTAATGATTCCACACAATTTAATCGCATATTCAATCTTTTGAAGTTTAAAAACTCGAGTTGCCAGTTGGGATTTAATTTGAAAGGGCGTGCTCATGTCGTAAACATGAGACAAGAAAAAAAATGAAACTTTAAAGAAGTTTCACTCAAAAAAAAAAATAAAAATTTATAAATAGAGTCTAGAGTTTTAAAAATAACAGCGTTAACTTACTTGGGATGATGGGATTATTCCAGTAATTTAGACACAAGGGAGGTAATGTGATTATCCTTTGATGCCATATTACCTCGATTGTCATTATTTATCATAACCATACGTGAATAAATAACCATATTCCCTTCCCGATCGTCATCGCATTAAGTCACCTAATTTTTGCACAAGAATTTTTTCCTTTTAGAATTATCTGCACATTTTCATTACTAAATTCGATTTCTGTGCTCCTTTGAGATATTCTTGGGTCAAAGAAATGATGCCACAAAGGAGCGGAGAAATGAGACAAGAGAGAAAGACTTTTTCTCTTTTAAGGGAGAACAACTCTAAGAAATGATTAAAAAAAAATTAGGTGAAATCTAGTGTCGATTAGTTGTTGTCCGGATTTGTTGTTCGGAGCGACAGGTGAGGCGTTTTAAGATAGCACAGCTACATTAGCACACACTAATTTGGTCAATTGATAGATATAATTGATATTTTTTACAACAAATATTTATATTTATATAAATATTTAAATATTTTTATTTTTTATTTTTTTATTTTTATATTTATATATATATATTTTTTTTTTTATTTCGGTGTTAAATTGTTTTGTGTTTTATGGTTGTGCTGAGATGATGTCCAGCTATCGCAGCCAATATACGGTAGATTCCAACCCCTATTTGATAGAACCATGAGGTTTATGTTTGGAGTCCTCAGGCTCAACGATTAAAGCATAAGTTTAATCACACGGTTCTCGGAAATTGTCGATATATTTCGTTACATCAATTAAATATTATGTTGGTACTATTGACAAAGACCGAATGGTTGAGTCAAAAATAATAATTTCTGTTTTACCAAATTTTTGTCTCAGTCAATACTGGTAATCACCCTCTGTCATTCTGGAATTTTACTCACTAATCTGTCTCAGCTACGAACTATTCGCGTCTCCTAATTACCTAATTCAATTATTTTTGATGCCCTGTCATTTCTCTGCGCCACTAGCTCCACTGAATTAATTTTCATCAGAGAATACAGTTACGGAAACTTGGATAATGTGCACTCAAACGTTGATATTGCGTGAATCAGTAATATAATTTTCCTCATATTAATCATAATCAAACAATATATCCCGCGTGCGTCCCCACTAAGTGGTAAATTATACCACCCAATACACAGAATCCTATTGATTTATTTTACCCGAGAATATTATGAAATTATGTATTCACACTTCGGTTTAAATTATGTTGATGGCGTAATTTAAAGCCCGTAATATCGATTTTGCACTCCAATAAAAATTTTAGTGTGATATATCACGGAGTGATTATAAAATTATTATGCAACAGTGTGGGAACAATAATTTTTAATTCGATAATTCGGCTGATGAAACGAATTATATCGAGAGATTTTTTTCTGAATGGAGACATAAATATTTATCAATAAGACATTTCTTTCTGATTTCGCGAGCTCAAATACGCGGAGAAAAATATTCCGTAAAAGTATTACGAAACTCGCTGATAACTTGACGATTAAGAAATTGATTAGGAAATTTTACGTATCAATATCATAATTTTTCACTGACGATTCTGTTAGAGAAATGACAAATATCGAGACTAGCGATATCTCAAAAGTCTGTCATACTGATTATTCCCCTGGTCCGGAGCGAAACATCGCCAACAGTCGGCCGATGGTAGGCCAACAGTCGCCCGACGTTCGGCCACCAATCGACCAAGACTCTTTAACAAAGTTCATTTAACTTGACTTCAGCCATTCAAGTGAACCATTCGTCAATTCCTAACGAAGATTCATTCTATCATATCCTACCATTCGTTAATAATTAACGACTCCCCTTTGAAATAAATAAATCGTTTTATCAGTTCATGAATAAAATAATTGATTTATTGTCTAAATACATGCATGTACATCTCTATGTCCTGAATGATATGCAATTAGTTGATTCAAATCGAGCGTGTATTCAACCGGCGCCACTAACTCCAGAGAAAAAAAAAAAAGTTGACGATGAGTTGAGGAAAACTGGCACGTGCAGCAGATTGATTTTTCATCGGGCGTTACCAGCATGACCGGGGGTGAAAATCAACGAGGCCAGGGGAAATGGCCGACTGTTCGCCAACTTGTTCCATTCCCCAAGGAATATTCCAAACTTATTTGTTATACTATCGAATAATGAATGAGGGAAAGTGACCTGGAATTTAATGGATAATTGAGGGAAATTTTTCCCGCCCAATATTGTTATTATTATTTTTATTATTATTCTTTAATAAATTATTTATAACTAAAAATCGCCGGGTACCCGAAGAATGTCAATACTCGCGTCAAACAGACGTTGAATTCTACTTCAATAAAATGTATTTAATGCGGTAAAATCCAATAAAATTTACCGAATTCGCGAAAGTGAAAATTGGAGATTTAAAATATATTCTAAGTGCATCATACAATTTTCCATCGCTTAAAATACAAATTTCTGCACTGCGCATAATATTTATCTAATCGATGATGTAAAATTATTGTTTCAGATTTCCAGAAATTGGAGCGAGAAGCGCGGATATGTAGAAAATTGCAGCATCCAAATATTGGTGAGTCAATAATTAAATTCCAACATTTGAATATTCTTCATTAAAATCGAAATTGTTGAAATCAGCGTAAATCGTTACTCCAATGACACGTACCAGAATGTTTCAATCATTGATAACGACTTGTTCCCCCCTACCCCATCTCCTCTCTCCCCCTCTCCATCGACTGCCGAATTGAATTTAAACCGATCCGGCCATTTATTCATTACCGCGTATCAATGCAGATTTTATGTACTGTGAGATGCTGAATAATTGGCCCCAATTCATCAAATGCCCTGTTAAATTCAAATTGAAACGTTTTCAATGAATTCAACGGCTAAACTCCTCGTCAATGGTCTTAGCAGACGTCATCGAATCGATTTGGTTATTTGCAATTCTATTGGTTGAACAAGTTCCACTTGATGATTTTAATAATCTGCGAGTGTTTTGAGGGGAATTAATTGCCATCATCTGCTGGAGGAGGGCGTCCATTTACATATCCGAGTGTTTGTAAGAATTTGCAAATACGGTGAGAAAGAAAAAATTATTTACACCAAATGCGCATTTATTTCAGAGCAATTTTTTCTTTTTTATTATTTTATTCCCCAATCAAATTCTTACTGGGCGTATTTCGGTGAAAAAAATTATCAAATTTCTGATTTCACTGAACATTCAAAGTGATTTTATACTGAATATTCATAATAAGTTAGAAATTTAAATAACCTAAAGAAACCGGAATTTTCAGGACTTTGGTGAAAGAAAAATCGAAAAATTAAAAATTGTTATAGTGATTTCCAGAACATGATATATTGAAGAATGATTTAGTCATAAAATTGGCCAAAAAAATTATGCCATTCGCGGAAAACACCCAAAGAAATAAAACACACCATAAATTTTTTGAAAGCAAATGCCCAATAAAAATCAGCATAAAAATTAATCAATTTCACACACTTCGTTTAGTTTTTTTGTATTTTTTCCACCACAAACTCCCGAATTTTACAGCTGCAAAAGTGAAAAAATAATCGTATACTCAGAGGTTTTATTGAAAAAGGTAGTTCTCTATATCAAAATCATTCGTTTCCAGCGAAAATTCATTTTTATCCTTTATTCTACACGAACGTGTATTTTATATCACTCTTGAATCCTGCAATTGAAATTCCAATCGTAATCCTGACTCTATCAAAAATAATAAAACCCACGATAACGATGGATCGATTTCGTAAACTTGTTACCCCCGAGATTACCCTGGATTTCATTGCATCATCCTCATTAAAAGTAATGAGGCAGAATAAAATGAAAAAGAGTAAAAAAATGATAAACCGATTAACTACTGTTGTCGGGCAAGAGAACTACGTCAATCCCCCTGACTCATGCTACCCTTCTCCTCCTTCTCCCCCCGACCCTTCAGAGAATAGTAAGGGATGGGGATGTGCCACGTTGATATTGCATTATCGATAAATAATAATCCAGTATGATCGTGGATGGAGGATGAAAATCTTCGGTCCTCAGTGAGGATCGATGTAGAAAGTCTGACGGCCTCGAAACACGAATCGAAACATAATGCGAAGGTCATTATCTGTTCCTTCTTATTTAATATCTCATTATCTTAAGAACAGCCTTTTTTTCCATTCAGCCATTCTTTTTATAATTCCACGTCTTATTGGAGTACTCGTCATTTAGGATGATAGACTCATTGTTGTGATTTTATAAATGACCGAAGAGTGTCATTTACATTCACAAATTAAGAAACAGAAACCTGTCAACACGTTGTAAAATATTGAACAATATTAAAATTCGTGGTTAGGAAATTAGTACGGGGACGCTGTCGCCAGGTGGTGCACTAGGCAAACACAAAACACAAATGGAAACATAATGCGAAGGTTATTATCTGCTCCTTCACATTTAATATCTCATTATCCTAAGAACAGCCTTTTTTTCCATTCAGCCAATCTTTTCATAATTCCGCGTCTTATTGGAGTACTCGTCATTTGCGATGATAGACTCATTGTTGTGATTTTATAAATGACCGAAGAGTGTCATTTACATTCACAAATTAAGAAACAGAAACCTGTCAACACGTTGTAAACTATTGAACAATATTAAAATTGGTGGTTAGGAAGTTAGTTCAGGGACGCTGTCACCAGGTGGCGCAGTAGACGAAGACATTGCAGAATAGATTCCATAGATATTTTTCTCGCTTCAACCTTTCACTGGTGATTGATCTTAATTTATCGACATCACACTATAACCCCTCTATCAATTCATTCTGTATACAAAATATTATACAATCAGTCATCAACTCCTGTATCGTGAATCATCCAAGAAATTCTCGAAGCATTCATCCTGAACAGCCATCAATTGATTCTCTCGAATCGACAGCTGCATGAAAAAGGTGAAATACACACGTTCCTCGAAATTCGATCATCGCCTTCAGAGCACAATTGCCCACTAGCACGAGCTCACCCTCTTTTTTTCCGGCAACCTCATGCCCTCCACCCTCTCCTGCCCCTCACTCCAAGGGGTCCACACTTAGAGAGATATCTACCAGTTTGATCTCGTAAAATTGTGTCTGTCATGACAACCTTTACCCCCTGTACACACTCACATGTACAACATCAGTCGATATCCAGCTTCTCATCCCTTGCATACGTCTCCCTCCGTCCACTTCCTCTTTGCTTATTCACAATGGGCTGACTTTTGCGTTTTTAGTCACGTACCTATGCACGATGACGACGGGCTCGCGTGACTTGCGTTCTCATTTTTTATTATTACGGAAGACATGCCTCAGTCTTATTTCTTCATCTGGAGAAAAAAAAAATGTAAACATATTTAGGAGTTTTGGGTTTACTTCAATTTATTTCAATAGCTTGATTGATTGTTTTTCGATTTAAATTTTATAGATTTAAATTTTACGCACGATGTCTGCAAAAAAATGTCGGAGTTTCGTACTTTGCAGTATCGAAGTGGCATTTCGCCCTTTTGCTAACATTAAAAAATAACTGAATAAATTAAACATTTGTCTGAGGTTCCGATGCACTAAATTTTCATTTTCCGACTATTTTTTTCCAATGTTTCTCTTCACTATTCGATGCTTTCGTTTGTTAAAATTATTCCGTACTGTGTGACAATGAAATTGTAAAGGAAATAGTTCCAGATTGATCAATTGATTATTTTTGATAATTACAGAAGACATGCTTCAATTTTATTCCTTTATCTGAGGGAAAAAATGTAAACATATTTAGGACTTTTGGCTTAACTTCAATTTATTTCAATAGTTTGATTGATTGTTCGAAAGAAATTTCACAGTTTCACACAGCTTTTGCTGACATTAAAAAACATCTGATAAAATTGAACATTTGATTTTTTTTCAAAAGTCCTCGCTATTCCATCCCTCCATTTTATTGAAGTTTACATTTCGAACTGTATTAAAAATTAATTTTCCGTTGAATTGAATAAATCTTTATAAGATTGATATTTCTTTTATTCTCGTGCTTCCACTTGAGATCCGAAAAACCCTTTTATGGGTGGAAATTCTCAGAAGTTGGTCATCTCCACATAAACCACTGGCACCAGCCAATTTATTTAGCCTGAAAATTCATTGCAGATAATTTCTCAAAAGCTCTTCCTTAACCACAAATCCTTGCGCCAAAATCCGTCTCAGATAAGTCTCCTCGCATTATTTCTGTGTTCACATTTATTCTACTTTTCCAGTCTCCTCTTTTATTTTACCCCACATCCCCCCCCCAAGTTAATCGTATATTTTGTAAATCCTTCACACGAACTGGAATAGTGAGAGTGGAAAATTTCTGGTGAAATGTTGCACGAGAAGGAAAAGCTAAGCGGTGACGTGGGTTGAGCTTTCAGGTTAAAGATTCAGTTGCACAATTCATAATTCATGAGACTGACTCTTTCCTCGGCACTGGGTGACGATATACGTTCCTCCTTTTCCTGGTGAAATATGTAGAGTGAGTAATATTTCTTGGGTTGTTTTATTCATCCCGGAACATTCAATTGAACCCCCTGCAGTATGAGCCACGTCACCGGGTTGCAGCTCTACGTCTCAGGTGATGATAGTACTTGTCATCTGTTTCAAGTTTGAAGAAGTTCGGAGAAGACAAGGATTTTTGACATTCGGGAGGACCTCTCCGAGGAAGTTTTACGGTTCTATCGAGATATGAATTGGTTGGAGATATTGTTCGAGTTCTTACTGTTGACGATGGGGTTGTTGGAGACAGAATGTCATCCCTTTTGTCCAGGAATATTCTACGAGTTTTGAATTCCTTGAATTGTTGTGCTCGAAGGCCTGGGGAATGAGTGTTACTTTGATTTATTACAAAAAACTATTAGATTTTAATTGGAAGCCAGGTTAATAAATGAATAGACGTTTAAGTAAGAGTAATTTAATTATATTTTACTAGTGTTCACACTTCGAGAGTCATCGCCATCATGGTTTCTTTCTTTCCATAAACAGAGATTCGTTTATATTATTTAATAAACATTAGGATAGAATAGAATAGATAAAAATTAGTGTGTGGAAATTTTAGGGCTGGGAATTTCTTTATCGGCTTAGGAAACCTTCTATATCGACCTCGGAAAAATTCAAAGTCTAATAGGCGACGAGAAGATGGAGGATAAATGGCTGATGCAACAGGTGTCATGGCGGAGTCCAACGCCGATAATGATCGGATATATTCGGCGCTCATCGTTAACCAATCATAATGAGTTAATCAAAAATTGCTGTGGTACAGTAAAAATCAATAAGGGTTCATTAAAATAAACTTATCTGGACAGAAATTTTTTAAGTCGTTTGTTTGGAGAAAGGGAGAGTAGAGAGAACTTTTTCGAAAATATTTTCTAAAACCAAATTCAAAACATTTTAAGAAGAAATTCCGAGGAGCTTTAAGGGCTCGCCAGAGAGACCTTACAATAATCATTCGATGATTCTTTTCTTGATTTCCGGAAGAGCTTTGGCAGAGTAATTTTTCTACGACACAAGCTACTCCCCATCATTCAATTTTTAATTTTTTCACCTGGGGGACTGTTTAAAAATTATTTACAACAAAACCAGGAAATTAACACAGCTTTGTCACGGAGTCCTGACCTATTTTTCTCCTCACGTTATTATCACTCAAATGTTCCAATAAATTTCTCCTCCTGACACGTCTCCTCGAATATTTCATTCCCCTCATTTCACATCCATCAACCTTCTTCATTTCTAATCGATCCAATGAATAGTTTACCCTATTTATAGCTATGGTTTATAAGTTGAATTACGTCATTGGCTTGCAATTATCCTCCATTCAACATTTCTCCAGTCATCTAGAATAATTAATAATTCACCTTGCTTACTTCACTGACTTGCCCAGAATTAACCCACCCCTCACCCCCTCCTCACCCTACAATTTCCAATTAAATACACCAATTGAGGACCTGAAACAGCTTCGAGTTAACCAACCAGCTTGAAAGCATCAAAAGCACGGGTGGTTACATGGGTGCCGTCTGATAAGGTTTGAGCTTCACTAACTATATCACAGAGGTCCTACATATCCATAATTTTCCCACACTCTGACCCCTTTAACCATTTCCCTTACCCTTCTTCACCACTTGGCTCCCTTGAATCGATTATTGCGGTATGCCCATCGGCCAGGCATGTGTTGTACAGTACACGTGGGAGTTGGACTATCTGGACTTTCATATTTATCGAAAATGCACTACAATGCGCAAAGTAATATAATAAATGATCAACAAATCTACGATACAATCCGTATTAAATATTAACTTGACAATTTTTGGTTCAGTTTTGTTGTTGAATTGTTCGTGGGAATTGAAATATCTGGACTTTGATATTTGTTGAAAATGTACTACCATGCGCACAGTAATTATTAATAAATCTTCGGACGCGCATTAAGGTTGTTGTTGTCTATAATATTTACTTGACAATTTTTATTTAAATTTTGTTGGCAAATTGTTCGTGGGAATTGGGATCTGTAAATTCTGTAACTCTTCACCTGTTTAAATGAAGTGTCATGAGTTCGAATTTTTTTTAATCAACGAGTCCATCGTTTTTTACGTAAAAATTGGTTGAGAAGAAGCTGAATTGTTGAAAATTGACAAAAAATTGATGCAATTTAGCGTTTTGTTTTAGAGGAACAATTACAGAAAATTCATAAATTTATATAATTAACACTAGCTCTAGTGGAAAATATATAGTTTTATTTAAGCCGTTCCGGCCCAATGTAACCAATCAAGTGAGATTGTCTACTGTCAATAAATTGCGTCCCAATTTGGGCCGTTTTAACGTATGTAAACTTTTTAAGGAGACTGTCGCCTTAAGTTGACAATCGCTACTCGAAATATTTGATTTATTGCTGTTTTTTACGACTCGTCAAACCGTATTCTTGTGAAATCGTTGAACTGAAATGAAAACATAGCGCAGGAAAATTCTTATTATATTGTCCGAGACAGTCAAACGTTTCGAGGGACGAGTGAATGCGAAGAAATTGAGAAAAAAGAAATGTCAAATTTTTCGTTCTACTGCACCACGCAGGCAATCAGAGCTGTTTGTTGCCATTGCTCATGGTTTATATTTGTTTAGAACATTTTGACTTTGTCTGTGAAATGTTTAGATCAATATTGAATGCATCATTTTGATGCGCATCGTTGCGAAAACCGCGTAATGATACTTTTTCAGAGGAAAATACGAAAAGAAGAAGCTTTTGGAGGCGAAATGACGTTTGTTTTTTTGCTGCGAGGAACGGAGAAAGCAAATACTTAACAGTAGAATATAAACAAAATCAACGGATCCCGTATTTTTAATAAATAAAACCCACACAACTAATGATTAAGGTCAATAACATAATGAACTTTCCAGTTTTGAGCTTCAGCTTTACTCGTCTTGCTGTGAAAATTAAAAAAAAAATCGAGATCACCTCTTCCCAAAACGTCATGTTATCATACGTCAGATTTCACTACATCAACAATTCCCCTAATTACTACAGTGTCTTCACGCCCAAAAATAAATTTGATAATCTAGTAACGAATTGGAAAAATGACATAACTAACATGTCACTATTGATTACTTTTTGACGATTATCTCCATATCCACCAACCCTATCAAAATTTTTATAATAACCTTTTTTATCGAGCAAACCCCATACTACAATAAATGTCATTACAAAAATTTCGCCACCTCCCTTAGATCCTGAGTTATTCCTCAAAAACTGGACTCACTATTAACTCAATTCATCCTCTTCCACCCTTAGCTCCTAAATTTATCAAAATATTTTTCAACCCGTATAAATATCTAAAATTCCCCAAAGCATTTTAAATCTCCGTCTTTGTGCTTTTTTCCCACCCACTTCAGGGGTTGAAGAACCAAGTGCAATTTTTTTCTCATGGCACAATGGCTTTCATGTACTTTTTCCATCCTCGAATCGTGCAAATGATACTTAATGAAAGTATTCTCTCCTAAGGGTACTCGAAAGTGAAAATAGAGAAAGCAGTAATGAAAAATGAAAAGACAAACGATGAGGTGAGGGGGTGGTCATGAGGGGGTTGAGGTGGGATGGAGGGGGGTTTCGGATAGAGCGATCGATTATGGGTCGCGTGTTTTGGGTACCGGTTTCAACGCATCGAGGTGTGGCCTTGTGGATCGATAACGACGCTCCGACTGAGCCCGACGTTACTCTCGGGACGCCATCGTCGGAATCGTCGGAATCGTCGGTGACTCTCCACGGTGGGTAGTAATCTCGTTCCACAACGCTACCTTTCGAGCTTTATATTCTCGTTTCACTAGGTGGGGGGGCAGGAGAAGGGGGTGAGGGTGAGGATGAGGGCGGAAAAGGGTAAAAATGCTCCAGTGCATCCCACAATATTTTCCCTCTGCTTATTTTTTTTTTTCCGGTCTTTGTGGCTTTTTTATTTTTGTGTAGGAAATGCGTTGGCAGGCACCGATGTCGAGACTTTCGTAATTATAGAGGACAACAAACAGACAGATTTTTTTTTACAAAATTTTATGCAGTTGTGGAGGCTAATTACTGGGTTATTGAAGAATATACAAAAATATATATCTCGTGATGATTTATCTGGGGGAATGGGTTTCTCTTGTACGATGATTGCGTGCGTCATTATGGGTTACGTCATTGCCGGCCTAGTTTCTGGGTAAAATCACTGGTCAGGTTGTGATGGAGTTGGTGAATGTCAGGGCAGATCTGGGGAAGAGAAAACGACCTGAGACAGGACAGACTGACATGTGTTTGAGTAGCTCTCGTATTTTTATTGCTGATTACAAAGTCATTTATCAACTGTCGTACAATTTCTGAATGCGACAGTTCAATTATTCAGGTGGGAATGGAAGATGGAATGAAGTTTGCATCAAGGTTGATTGACGATTGACCAAGGTGGATCGAGCCTAGATTGTCAAGGTTGAAGCAAGCTTGGGTGAAGTTTGAAAATTCAGGGAGTGTCCAGGGCTGGAATTTGCAGCTTCGATCGACCCATCAAAGTACCCGATGATTTTACAGTAATTAATTATCATTGATAATTCCTTGAAGTATTTATTATTTATTTAATGATCAGATGGACCCCCTTTCGGCCTTTACATTTTCTTCCCTTCCCTTCAAAAAAAGCAGAAGGAAAAATAATCTAGTATTAAAGTACATTCGTAACATTGTCCTTACCGATCCCAATTTACTGATAGAAGATACCGTTCAGCGGTTGTATTGCAATAAATTAAATTGCTCCAGACTTTGTCCCTTTGCCGACCGGAGATCCAGGAACTTGTGGGTATTGAAATGTGCTGGCTAGTAAGGAAGTAATCCCTTGAAGTATTTTAGTGGAATATAATCAGGTACTTTGAGGTACATTATTTATGAAGCTAATAATTATATGGACTGGATGGATTCAATCAGTCTTGACAACGAAATTCGACGATGAAATGAAGCTTTATCCTATCCTGGTCCCTCCAGCCTGGAAGACCAAGACTGCTTCAAGATGGGATTGGATTCGAAGGAGCAGATGCGATCCAAGTTGGATCAATATAGGCCTCAACGAGGGAACCAGTATTGCTCCCACCCTGGGACTCCCAGGCTCGATCTCCAATCTTGGACGTACCTTGTTTCCATCGTCAGGGTGGACATTTATCACCTGGATATGGGCTATAACGACCTACACTGCGTCTATCCATAATAAAAAAATCCCGGAAATCGTAGAATGTGAGACGGACCAAATGATTCATGACTAATCACCTCATTATAGAAGAAAAGACGAAGTACGATGTGACGGAACCATTCATATTCATCAGAATTTTTCTCCACTGACCACATACATCATCGTGCGTAGCACAGTAGCACCATAAATTCTCTCTCAACCATTGATCGCTCCTTGATCAATGGTGAATTAATTCTCCCCATGGATGATCGATGACTCCACTAGTCTCAGGCGAAATTCTCATGGAATTTGATATTGTCGACTGGCGATTTTCCATTCGATTTCTTCCATCAGAAATGAAACCACGATAAAACAAATTGAATTCTCTGATCAACTCAGTGATCTTATTATTCACCGAATCAATTTGAACGACAGGAGTTTGGTATCAAATTTCATTTTCTCGTTTCCTATTACCAAGATGGATAATGAAATTCATTTCATTCGAGAGGATCTTGTGAGAGATTACTCCGGGGTTATGAGCGTGTCGTGTTACTCGGGTAAAGTTGATATTACTCTCTATGGAAATATTTGTATTCAATGAACGTTAATGCACGTCTTGTTTTCAAGACTAGTCACCTGGGGGTGAGGGAAAAGGGTTTGACCCCGGGAGGGAAATTCTCAGTGCAGTTGTATCCAGACGGTCTCATTTGAATTTACAATACCTTGACCCAAGACAGTGGGGGATAACATTTTAGGTTGCGTGATATGGTGACGAAGGGAAAGGTCACTTGTTCAGGATTCAGGGATTATTGGTTTTGAATACTAATGGAGTCGAGACCTGATGTTTCATCTCGAGTCAGTCTTCCAATTTTGATTAAAATCGTGGGGTATTTTATTGTTACTTAATGGGAGAATGAAAATGTCGTCATTTGGTTCCATCAAACTTTCATTTGTTGATAGTTAATGATTCTATATTTGTTAAAATCTTGGTGGACTTGACTTTTGTCATTGATTAACTATTAAAGAGTATTCATTTGAACATATTCAACTCTACAATTTGTTAATTGTTGACGAATTCCGGTTGGAATAAATTAATCATTATGTCAGTGCACGTGAATCGCTAATTATGATCCCACACGCACACATACACATGTAAGACGGGAAATTCATGGAGGGTTTCTCGTTTTGTGATGTCAGAGGAATTGTTTAATCCCTCGCTCGTAGGTTTTTTTATCTTTCTTCTACATAATTTATCCATTTTCAACAATTCTCGTAAATGTTTCTTAATAATCAGTCTAATGTAGCATTTTTGTGCAGCATGTCTCTTAATAATTATTCTAATGCAACTTAATTTCGAGATCATTAATCGCAGATGGCGAATAAATATCGCGAAATTTCGTGTTGTCTATCAGATAATTTCAGGATTTTTATTGAAAATTTTTCGGAAAAATTGTCAACAATTTATTTTTGTAATTTACCAGAGTGATGGACTTCCTCTTTCTCCCTGCGTGTCAGTGTATAATAATTTTCTTGCGTGATGTAAATCACAGGGTGGGGGATTATGACAGCGAGGGTAGGGGTTCTCGTTGTGTTTCACCCATTTCTATTAATGAAACTTTTTCATCATCAGCGGGGTTCAATTTCCTATTTATTAACCCGTGGGGTCCATCTAATTTATGTTGTAAATATTTTTTTTATTAACTATTATCACCGTTGGTCTACATTTTATTTAAATTTGGTCTTGAAAGCCAATGAACTTTAGGGTGTGCTCCATAACTCATGTCTTCTGAGAAAAGGCCCGAGTTCCTGCCATTAATTTTCTTTCCGAATGAAATCTTTAGATCGCTTTAATTTGATGTTTAAATATCTTATGCTACATCAACGTATTACGTTCCAAAAAATCTTGAAAAATATTTCTTTCATCGTATTCATTCGAATGCGAACATACGACAAAGATTTCTCCAATTGTTCGTGAGTGAATTAATAACAATAAATCTCCTGTTTGTAAAATGTTGTAAAAATTGAACTCTTTGACATTGTCGAGAATTTATTTTATATTAGAGGCCCCATAATTATTTCTACGTTTAAATGAGTCTGGACTATTTAAATGGACAATTGGACAAACATAGTCAGAATCGTAAAAAAAATCTTATTGCGACGTCATAGAGTCTAGATTTTTAATTCCAAAGTTTCAAATTCAGACAGTAAATGTCAATAAATGAAATAAATTCAGTAAATGTCATTTTATGATCATGGAAATATGGAAACAAGATATTTATTATAGTGAAAACATTTTATTGCTCGTGTTGTGAAGAAACAACAATTTTTTTTGATATAAACAAAATTTCCTCATCAAATTCTCTATCAAGAGCGACATATCTGGGAATCAACTGGAAACTCGAGTGCTGAAGTTCAGAGCAATTACAGTACAGTGGAATTTCTCAAACTTCTGTCCCTTGACATTCCAAAACCCAAGAAGTACGAGAAACTACTCTTAAATTCCATTATTAGACTGAAAATCAACTCCACCATTTCAAGCGTAATATATGTAAAATTCTAAATTTACTCACTCGCATCTTTCAAATTAAAATTATTTCACTTCACAGAGTAAAAATTAATTCTAAAATATTTTTTATTCTTTATGTTACAGTGCGATTACACGAAAGTATACAAGAAGAAAACTGCCACTACCTCGTCTTCGATCTGTAAGTAAATTTTTCAATGGATAAATTTGAATATTCCCACCGCAAGATAGAGAAATTGAAAACCTGAACTCTCCATTCGAAATTCAAATTCACTGAAGTGCATGATAGCGATTGAAAGGAGACTTCTCTGTTTACAAGGATTGAAATTACGTGGTTTTTCCCCTTCTGCATGATTGAGACTCCTCACAAATAAACATCATTCGCTCATTCAATGCTGTCAATATGCTCAACGATGCGGTACGTGAAACATCAAACAGTCAAGGGATCAAAGATTTATTCGGTTGATTCACAAGTTATTGCTCTATCACTCTTTCAATGAAATACTCGGGCGATGTGGTGCACTAGCAAAAACCAATATTTAAGGAAATACTAGAAACGTTTTTTTTCTAGAGACTTTAACATGTCGGTTTGAATGAAAACAGAAGACGAAACTTGTCTTTACAAACAGCCCAGAGATTTCATGATGAGATACAGCTTTCTATCGTTCGAAAGAATATATAGTAACTATCAAATTAAAAAATACCTAAGTAAATAAGTTTTTTAGGAAATAAATAAATTTCTTCAAAAACGTAGGATAAATGCATAACTGAACATAAATTATTTGCATTGCGAAGAACCAATTGATTCCATTCTGAAACCTGAAGTAGAAATAGCACTGCATAGTCAGCCAACTGGAAAATGCAGAGCTCTGACGTCACCCTTTCTCTGAGGTGAATTTGATTGATATTTTGACTGGCCACTTGAACATTTTGCTTGAAGATGAATAATTTCTCAGATGTCAATCTTCTTCAAGTTTGAGAATTGGATTTCAATGACTTCACTCCGAAGAAAAACTGCAGAAAATATCACTAGTATCCCACTCGATGGGAAAAGAAAGACTTTTTCTAAAAATTAAAAGATACATATCAGCGTTTAGCAAACGCAAACGTCAGGAATAGGTGGACAGGAGCAGATGAAAAACAAAGAAAAACATTTGTAACATCGAGGAAATAATCAGAATTAAATTAAATACATCAACTTTTATGATTCAAGATTATAATAAAAAATGTTCATAAAATTCCAGAGTTACTGGCGGCGAACTCTTCGAAGATATTGTCGCCCGAGAATTCTACAGTGAGGCAGACGCCTCTCATTGTATACAACAAATTCTGGAAAGCGTCCATCACTGCCATCACAATGGAATTGTGCACAGAGATCTCAAAGTGAGTATTTTTTTTTTTTCCTCTCCAGTGTCATTTATTACTTGGCAATCTCGAACGCTGGAACTAAAAAAAAAATTGTCAAATCTCATGATGATAACTCATGTCTTCTCTTTCCTTCCATGTGCAATGCAATACGTCAGCCTGAGAATCTTCTACTCGCTAGTAAAGCAAAGGGTGCGGCTGTGAAACTGGCGGATTTTGGATTAGCTATTGAATTGCAGGGTGACGCACAGGCATGGTATGGTGAGTAATCCGATAGAAAAAATTCTCATCCTTTCATGGACGTGGAGATGTGTTACTTCTTCTCAACGAAATAAAATAGAAATCCATTGATGAGGAGTGGTAGGCTATGGCTTCATGAATGCGGAAGAAGTCGAGTAAAGAATTCAATTTCCGATGTTGGAAATGTGAATCCAGGGAAGGAATGATGCTCGAGGTGAAAATATAAGTCATGTTGGAAAGAAGTCAGAAACTCGTCTAGAGAATAAACTAACTTCTACTTCATTTCATCTGATCACTTCTGAGATTGACTCGTTCCATCCAAGAAGAATTATATATGGATTCTTTCTGAATGAAATGAGGAAACTCAATCAGTGGTAAGAAATAAAAAGCAATGATTTCAAGACAAAACGTGAACAACTGGAAAATAAATCCCAAAAAAATAACTTTTGGGTGTTGAAGACCACTCGTTTTGAGAAGAATTCTTCAACAATTCTACGAGAGTACCACTCATCAATAACTTGTATAAAGAACATGCCAATTCTTACTTTGCTTGATGTCATCACTTCTGATCAACTTATTCCAACCCAAAGATATACACTGATCCCCTCTAAATGAAATTGAAAACGAATCCTCTGATTAATAAAAGCAACAGCTTCGTGAATGTAAGTGAAGTCAAGACACGAATCCCATTTCCGAAGTTTGAACTGTAAATCTACAGAAGGAATGCTGTTCTTGTTGGATATATAACTGATGTTGAAAAGAACGGTTTTTAAGCATTCTCTCCGGGGAAAAGTTATCAGAAACTCTGCTGGAGGACAAATTACCTTCAACCGCGTGTCACCTAATTACTTCTGAGATCGATTTATTTAATTTAAAAATCATTATATTTTTATTTATTTTATTCAGAATATTCCTAAAGCAAAATATTTCTTTAGACGTAAGTTTCCTTCTTCTTCTTCTTTGTTATATATTAATTTATTTTGCTCAGAACACTCCTAAAGTGAAATATTTCCTTAGACTCAATTTTTTTTCCTCTCCTTCTTCGTTATATACTAATTTATTTTACTCCAAATACTCCTAAAACAACATATTACCTTATGCTCAGTGGTCAGTCTATCAATTCGATTTTTTTGTCATCAGGTTTTGCCGGTACGCCCGGGTATCTAAGCCCCGAGGTACTCAAAAAGGAGCCGTACGGAAAGCCAGTTGATATATGGGCGTGTGGTGTTATTCTCTACATTCTTCTCGTCGGTTATCCACCGTTCTGGGACGAGGATCAACATCGGTTATACAGTCAAATCAAAGCTGGAGCGTACGACGTAAGTTTAAAATTTCAATGCATCCTAGCAATGTCGGCAAGACAAACAAAGGAAGCGATGCCCCAACCATTTGCACATTAGAAGAATCTGATAGTACATTATGCACCAAGGGTGGAAAATAGTATTTTGTGTATCAAGGACGAAAATTTATGTTTATTAGTTCGAGATAAACGTGTTATTTTTCAACACTAAGAGAAAAGTTTATTTTTCGCTTGACTTTACGGTCGAGGACGTGATTTTCCACTCAAGGACGCAAACTGATCATTTTCCTCCCGCTCGTTAGAGAAAAATGTACGAACTTTCTGTGCAAATATCTTGCGAAAGAGATTTTTGACACTCGGGGGACTTATGCCCTGAAACGAAGGGTTTGGGTGACGTTTTTCTTCCGATTATCGGGACAGAAATGAAAGAATAATTCGGGTATCGGTAATCCTTTAAATTATTAGTAAATTATTGTTAAAAGTTGGTTGTGAGTTTAGACCGTCAAGAGGTACTTAACGAAATATGGGATTAGATATATGTTATGTTCTTTCGTATCAAAATAGAATTTAATTGTTTTGAGGTTTCCTTCCCTCATTTTAAGAATGTTAATAGTCAAAAATATGGAATAGATTATAATCTTCATTCGATCGAATCACGCGGTTCGTGTTCGGAATCTCCAGCGTCAATGATCGACGTCTACACTTTGACCATATATTCGGAATCATCAATAGATTATTTAATTAGGACTAATGAAAAGCATTGAGTTTCATAAAAAAATAATCCATTAATTTTACTGTGTCTTTTCCTCCTGCAATTTTCTCGTCCAAGTTTCTCTCCTTTGATCGATTATGGCACACAATAATCTCTCTATAATGTTCATTTAAATATAATCATAGTAATTATTCTAAATACTCCTTGATCCTTGTAATAATTACAGAACAATCGCGGTAAAACAATTGTAGAGTAATTGGAACTAGTGACGGAATTTGACGTGCAAAGTGTATGGAGAACTATGTCCTCTGTCAAAGGAGTAATTTCATGTTCAAATTTACTATTTTACAGTATCCAAGCCCTGAATGGGATACTGTTACACCAGAAGCTAGAAACCTCATCAATCAGATGTTAACAGTTAACCCGACCAGGCGCATAACCGCCAGTGAAGCACTCAGGCACCCATGGATCTGCGTAAGTATCTTCCTCAATTGTTACGACCATTTATGACACCGAGACAATTTAAAATGTCAACTTTATTAAATCATTGCTCTGGTGTTTTATTATTGCAGCAACGTGAGCGTGTGGCGTCTGTTGTGCACAGGCAAGAGACTGTCGACTGCTTGAAGAAGTTCAACGCAAGGCGCAAATTAAAAGTGAGTACAGTCATTAATTGTATTTTTCATTGGATTCATTGGGTGTAGAGTAGTTTCTATTTATAAATTCAATAGTATTTTACAAGTTTGGAGCAATATAGGCTGTATTTTTGGAATAATTAATAAGTATTCGAGCCTCAACTGATGGAAAACGTTAATTTCCCCAAAGAAATTTCATTTGAACCCAATTATTATTGGGTTGAAAATTTTAAAAGAAAGTAATTCCATAATGATCATCAGTTATAACTTGTCTGTGGTAGATTTGATTGGATGGAATAGAAATTCTCTAGAATTTAATTTCCTCATTTATTGGAAAAACCAGAGTATTTGGCTTCTTTGTCAATCAAAAGCTTTTTTTTTTGGAAATTCTTTGATGTAATTTTCATTTGTGCACTTTCCACTATTATTCGTTAGTAGTGTCATAAATCTCGTTTGGAAGAACTAAGTCATTCTGTCAGTGTATTTATTATGACGCATTGCCCCTATATGTGGAACGGAATCAATGAGTTTGACGAGCAATTGATGTTTTCGTAAAAATTTAGGAACAACCACTGGCCATTATTTTTTATAGACATATGGGGGTCAGAATAAGTGTATATTTTCATCATGATACCTTCCGAATTTATGTTGATTATGGCGGATCGAGTACCCACTAAATAATCGAGAAACTGGGTCAACGGTGGAGTGACAACTGGACTTGTCGGCTTATTGGGTCTTAGGTGATTGATTTTGTTTGACATTCGTGGGGGAATGGACACTTGTCGATAAGGGGCAGGTGCTACAATTTCAATGTGAAGAGAGTTTCCCAGATGATCAATAATAATTATCTAGACCGTAGATATGATCAGGAATCATTATCAACAACAATTACCCGATCTCATGCGGGTTGTTTTGAATATCGATTTTTCCATTCGAGTATTTTCTCGAGGTGTCTTTTCCTATAATAGAGAAGCATTACAATGCATTTGCTCATAGGAGAAAGTAGATAACATTATTTCTGCAAAAAAAAATTTTTTTGTTTAGCAATTACATCGGTATCATCCCGAAAAGTTGATGATCAGATCTCCTGCGATTTTCTGAACTTTTGTTGTGGATTTTGTCAGTGAAAAACATAAATCAACAACCGATGGTCGATAGTAGCAGAGGAGCGATCAGCATTGATGAGTTAACTGAGTTTAATTTCAGCTATGAGAGCACTTTGAAAAGTCATTAAAGTCATCCACGAAGTTTTCATCGTATGCTACTGCAGTTTACAAGTCAACTATGCATGGTTATGCGAAAATTTAACACGGTTACACAATTTATGGATGTGGAGGAGGCGAGGGATGGGTTGGGGACATTCCTCGTGAATTTCAATCAGCCCCAACTCTTCATCACCTTCTACTGACAAGAAAAGCCGGATGATAATACCTCAGCAAATTTAATCTATCCAATATAAAATTGAAATTTTTTTAGTATAACAATCAATATAATCCAAACATATAAAGCAATTAACTATTAAAATTACAGTTCAGTAGCAAAGTGGCAAATCGAGATAAGTTAGATAAATTATGTTTGAGTTGAGTTTTTGAGCAATATCTCCGAATCTAAGGGAGATAGCGAAAATATTGTTATGACATTTGTTGTCGTACTTAATTTGCTCGACAAAAAAGGTTCCAATAAAAATTTTGCTATTTCCACTAGAATCCGAGATATCCATCAAAAACTAGTTAATAGATAAAGGGACTTCTCTCGTTTTACCACTTCGTTATAAAATTTTCTGTTTAGGTTTTCATGAACAATTAAATTCGAATGGTTTTTGTTATTCAAAGGGGGTAAAAAACCCTGAATTGAAGAAAGGATGTACGATTTTTATTAATTATCTTTGGCCGTGTGGGAAACTCGCTCGCAATTTGGGTGCGAATGGTACATTTAGACAAATGCAGGAAAATTCAGAAAAATAATTTATTTGGGAAATTCAGGAAAATAATACATTGGAAATGCATAAAACACTTTATTTGATTTTGGTTTCTTCTTTCAAGAATATATTTACTCGCAAACAATTCATTAGGATCAATCGATTTGAATTCACTGAAACAAATAGAGTCGGACAGGTCAGGATACGCCGAACATCGCAGCCTATTACATAGTCAAAAACACGAAGATATTTGATTCTTGAAAGTTACAATTCGTGTACATAATTGTCACAGATGAATCATAATTTTTGGATTATTTACATTTATATCCACTCGTTAAATTTTACAACTCCACATAAATTCATTTCTACTGCTGTAACACTTCACTACTGAACCAAATGTCCACCTCGAGTAACATATGCAGTTACCGGCGAAGTTATCACACCAAAGACCTCGTTCGTAATAATATTAGGTCGCGTGTGGTTAGTATTGGTGAGACGAAGGAACATAAATCACTCATTACCATGAATTATCGGCGAACAACGAGGACTGTTTGCACGAAATAATCAAGCCTGTTTCACGAATTGCAGTATTAATTAACTGCACGACGAGAAAAATTCGGTAGAATTTACCGTCCGGTAATTTTTTCTTCCAGAAAAATTTGATCCTAATGAATAGTGTGTCAGTAAATATATTCTTGAAAATAGAAGCAAAAATCAAAGGAAATGTTATATGCGGTTCAAAGGAATTATTTTCCCGGAAGGGAAAATTACCATTTCCCCTAGGGAAATTGGCGTCTGTCTGATAAAAGTTACTAGACCAGTTGAAAATAATTGCCTATCAGTTGGGTAAGTTTGGTCGCAAAAATTAGACTTGAGAGCTCTAATTTTTTTATTTATTTTGCGTTAATTTTTCGTAATAATTAGAGCCCTGAAGTCTAATTTTTGCGATAAAAATTAATCCACTGATCGGCCATTTTCACAACAAATTAAAGCTCTCAAACTTAATTTGTGCGACAGAAGTACCTTTTGTCCTATGGTTCACCCACTGGAAGTCTAAAATTATTCCAAAATTTCTCTCTGTACGTTCCATAAAAATTCTTGCATACCATTCCCGTGATTCCCGTACTAGTTAGTCAAATTTGTTGACTTAATGAAACATTTACCCATCAATACACTAATTTTTACTGGGAAAATTTTATTTGGGAAAATTACTCTCCATTCAGTGTCCAAATAAAAAAAAAAGGTTTTCAAAAGTTGAGGTATTTTTTATATTTTTTTGAAAAAAAAATGAGAGACTTCGTTTTATGCAATGACGCCCTTAATTATCGCATTGTTATCTGTTCGAGTCGACGTTACTGGGGTTACACATACGGCCCTGTTGGTGATGGCTAATGGTCATTGCGATTATCGTCAGTATGATTCGGATCGTCGATCGATCAAGACGTACCCGGCCCGTTACTCAATCGATGTCTATTAATTCCTCAGACGTATCAAATGTATTTTTGGATATTTTAGCAGTAGTTTGTGGTTGCTTATGTCGAAGTTATTTTTTAATTCTAATTCGGGATGTGGTTACTGCTGTTGTTATAATCCATTTTCTGCGTGCTGTCGTCATTGCACGAGAAACGATGGCATGAGGCCGTGTATAAGAATTGAGCATTGCATGCAGGAATCGCCTATCGTTTCGGAGGTAGTTGATAACGTAATTATGCATTTTACCTCCACCCACTTGAGAATTATGAATTAGCAAATTCCTGACGAAAAGAAATTACCAGGAAAACCATAGAAATGTCTAAGCGGGAGCCGAACCCAGAACCTCCAGATTAATGAACAAAATTGTTGTCAATAAATTGATGGTGGGGTAATACAGCATAATTATCGTACCCTTAGAATATAAATGTAGGAATTAAGTAAAAAGGAGACGATTATTGTCGGACAAATCTAGGAGTTTATTATGTTACCAAAGAACTCCACGTGCTGGACTCCTCAACTACTCCTGGGCGAGTGTCTCCACATTCCTCCATACCTCTATCTTCATACCCTGGCCCTATAGTTCTCTCTCTCTCTCTCTCTCTCTCACGCATTCATTTTCTATCCACTAAATACACGTGTACACCTCATGTCCATTTAAACTGCCCAGAACCCCAAGATGTCCCTTGTTTATTTCTTCTACGTCTACATCGTCTACATTTGGGCAATCGGGAGTTGCCGACATAACAATTACTTGACCCTTGATTATCTGACCCTCTGAGTCGGCCCTTATTACAGTTCAATCCGAAACACTGCGCCCATTCCTTCCAGAAGGTTGAAGGGAGTAACAGGGCAGATCAATCGAGGTAGCAAGAACGAACTCGCAGGTCGTTGAAGGGAGTAACAGGAGAGATCAATCGAGGTATCAAGAACGACCTCGACTAAGGTCTTCAGATTGTTTTGTTGAACTCTCGATTGACCTCCACGATTGACCTCTATGGTTAACCTCTACGCTGAACCTTTACGATTGACCTCTACAATTTATCTCCATGATTAACCTCTACGCTGAACCTTTACGATTGACCTGTACAATTGATCTCTATGATTACCCTTTGCGATTAACCTTTACAATTGACCTTCACGATTAACCTTTACGATTTACCTCCACAATTGACCCCTAGGGTCATCTCTCCTTTTGACCTTTAGGAACGTTCCACTCTTCAGTGGCCATATGACTTACCATCAGCGTCAAATTTTCAATCCCATTATTTTCTAAGGCGAAATAACAATTTGTATTGTCCAAAATAATCATTTTCCCCTATAAAATAATCGGATTGAAATTTTTACGCTGATGGTAATTTACATAGCTAGTTAAGCAAATTTACATGACTTTTCACTTTATGCCCAAAAATTAGTAAAGGAGAAGGCATTTCTCTCAGCATGTGGCGGAAAACAACAATTAATTCTAATCATTCTTAATTTTTCTGTCAACAGGGCGCTATATTAACAACCATGTTAGCAACGAGGAACTTTTCCAGTAAGTATGATGCACAGGGTAAGTACCTCCGGCCCTCTTCAGCGCTACATGGACCTCGACGAATCGTACATTGTTAACTTACCTCTCCCTCTGTTCCTCTCATCACTACCTCATCAATGTTGCATCTTCACTTCATTTGATTAGAGCATCACCATTGAAAGAAAACGTGACACTTCCTGATGTCTCTGTTTATCAACGAATTTTGTATTTATACAATTTCACTCTTCCCTCGAGTATTTACACACCCCTGGTTGTTATTGTCATTTGTTCACTCGGTGCAGCAGTGATCATTCGATTATTTATAACAGGCCGTCTGTCGATCAGTCGAGAAGTGGTAAAATGATAAAACAATCGTGAATCTGAGACAGAGATTATTGCTTCTGGAATTACATGTGTTTGAGAAAATAAGTTGAATTGAGTCGCAGACTTGTGTGAATATTTATAAAAGTGGATAAATTAAGTAAAATCAGGGATTTAGGGAGTAAAATTTACGAGAATTGGGAAGAAATAAAATTTTTAAGAAATATTTGTTAAAATATTATCAATTAATTCCTGGATTTCATTAAATTTATTGATTACTTCAGGAATTTTTTAAGGGAACATTGCAATTAGTTTCTGGAATTGTCGTCCAAAGATCTTGAAAAAAATTGCCTTCTGCAAATCTGACACCAAGAAGAGATTCGACAGAATTTTACTGAGATGTTTGGAAGAATCTTCAGAAGATTTCTGAAAGATTTTCCAAACATCCACATTTTTCTACGCTAAACTCAACTCCAGGAAAAATATCTCAAATGTTTAGATATCGTTAAATTAAAATATACGACTGACACTCATGTTGACGCTTTCTGATTGTCCATCACGGCGATCATCATGATAAAATTTTCAAGACCCTGATGTACTTGTCACGTGATGACAGGTTCTCAGGGTTATCTCTGTCACATGTTGTATTACGGATCAGTGAAATGTCCTGTCACATTTTCACGTCTCTGCTCTGGAGCGATTATTCATTAAAAATAATATTTTATCACTTTCTCCACTGGGATGGATTTAAGATCCGGGACATACTGCACACCGGTGAGATGGCAACTTTTACTTATCCCGCAAGGACTGTCGCACGTTCTCTTCTTGATGTAAATGTCCACCAATAACATTCGAATACATGAAATGCAGCAGTAAAAACGAGCGTCGGAATTTCAAGCACGTCTTGTACATTTCTTTCAGACACTCAAAACGTTTGAATAAAATGAAAATTTGTCGGAATGTCAGACGAACAGATGCCTGAATACCTGAATTTACGTTTGACATTGAAAAAAGTATCATCTTATTCAGATGGATTTTTGCAATTTGAAAAATGTGTGCAAAGGGTGTGGGAAATTGAGACATTGGTTTTTCCTGTGTTCTCAAATTTGATTTTTGAGTTTTGATGCAGACGGAAATGATAGACCAAACAAAAGTCTCATTGTCCTTTTTTATTTAATTAGTTATTTGATATAAATTGAGAAAAAAAATCTTCTACTCAAGTAGAGCTTTATCGCACCTGAAACCACTCAAACCCCAAAGAAAAACTGTCCATTCGGCTATGATTTTCTCGGAAAAACCCGCTTCACAGTTCATACAACAAATCAGAAACAGTTTTTAGGGCGCAATATTAATTCCAGTTTCCGGAACTTTTTTCAAGACTACTTCATTTGAAAAATATGTCTTTCTTTCACTGAAATGATTTTATATTTATGAATTGAAAAATTAGAGCTTTCGTGTGGTAAAATATAGTGCAGCTTAATATATAACAATAAATGTTACTATGGTACTTGATAAGAATTACTATGAACGAGCGGATGAAAACACTTTTACTATATTCCCATAGTAATCTCTATCATGGTCATAGTATTACTATTCAAGTCTTTCCATGAAGTCATGAAAAAATGTCAATGGATTACGTCGTTTCCAGAGAAATTATTGGGCCTTACCTCACGGTATCATTTCGTTAGATTTTTTACTGGTAAAATTCAAGTCAGAAATTGAACATATTTTGTTTACTATTTTTATCAAATCCACATAGAACTGTGTAACTTCCAGTTGAGTTGAAAAACCGCTAGAATTTTCTCATAAAACTCAAATTGTTTAGAAGTTCACCAGAGATTCAAGAGAATTTGGTCGAGAGAATTTGGAACTTCAAAATTTCCTTTTAATTTCCTTCATACATCTAATCTATAAGGACTTCTCTTAATGAGTTCTTAAGGATGAATTATTTAACAACATTTACTGTTCTATTCCATTTTTACAGTGATTTTTCTCTTTTGATAAAAATGAAATAAAGCAAAATTTTTTTGATTTGAGTAGATTTTCCTTTCGGTTCGTTGGAGTAGATGAGTTTCTATCATTATTTTTTTTATATTTTTCAACGTCCGCAAACTAGACGGGAATTGATGAAAAACTTCATTACACGGGAAAATCGGAAGTGCATGGGAATTGCGTCCCCACATAAAATTTCCAATATCCAGAAATTACCTGTTATACGAAATTGCCCATTACGATTACATCGGAATTACATTTCCGGTGGCTGTGTCCGGGGAAAATGGTTTGGTCGTGGATCTACAATAATGAGCGTCTAAATTTCAAGAAAATTTCGGAAAAGCATAAACTATTGTGCTAGGACGGAGACAATGTCAATATGCCATTGCCATCGATGAAAATTGAATTGAGGTCTCAATCTCCGGTGAGCTAAAAAAAACATCTGGGCTGAATCGATTTATAAGTGAAGTTAATTCTTTCTGTTGTGGGATTTGAGTTTAGTTTCATTTGTATGCTTAATTGATAGATAAAAAAAACTTTGAACTTAAGGCGCATGAAAAACCTCCTCATGTGTCAAAAAATAAAGGGAAAGGATCTCAGTGCATAGGAAAATACACCAAAAACAATAAAAACATCTCCAGTTCTTTTATTTTCTCGATGTAAATATGGTTAACATTTTATCAAACACTAGAATTTTATCGTTTATTGTTGTTTTTATTCGTTGCTATTTCCTTGATATTTTATACCGGACTGCGTATGCAACGCATATTTACCTGTGACGATATTTTCTATTGAGTATTCACGTGTTTGCTCGAATTATTGAGTAGTGAAATGATAGAACGAGATTAATCAATTTTCAAATCTGATGGAACGAAAAAAAATTTCCTCAACGATTGTACACATGCTCGTCTACTCCATAAAATAATCTATAATTCCTGATAAGATTTTTAAATTAAAATTATCTTTAAAATTACATCCTCTGTAAAAAATAAAAATATCGATTTCAAAATTGAAGACTTCTCTACAGAAATAACATTTGACATATTCAGTTGAATTTTCTTTGGAGCCTGAATATAATCTCTCATAAATAATTCGAATAAAGCAACTGACAGTATCTGCTGCTGAGAATTTTATAGAAAAAAAAATTGTAATTCACCAGCTTAAAAATATTTTTCTCGTTTTATCAGTTGAATTACGGAGGCAGAAAACACTATAGAGAATCCTTCCCCATCTGAAGTGGACTACCATTAAGTATCCGCCCATTAACTACCGGCTTTCATGGATTTTCTCGCGTTTCAGTTTTTTTTCGCGCTGACATCTCTGAAATTTTCGTGACACTCTGACTTTAAAAATTAAAATGATGAGAGGGAGGAGAATGAGCATTTTTCGTCCTAGGGAGAAAAGTGAATCTTCAATCGTTGGAAGGTCATTAGAAATAGTAAAAATATTATTTTTTAACACACCTGTACGAAAACTCTGTATACGAAAAAACGTTTTGGATAAAAATTAGATCTCTAGAGGGCGAAACGTGGGATGAAATGTCAATCAACCACTTTTTATGCCAAGTTTTGTTGAAACAATTGCACTTGAGAGCGTAATTGCTGTGATGAAACTATTCCTTTTCCCTCCTTTCCCCTCTGGGGATCTAATTTTGTCCCTAAAATTTTTTTTCCTATATTTTTCTCCCTGATGAACCGAAAGAAATTCATCAATTTTCATCCTGGGCAGAAAAGTCACTTCCTCGGTCGGTAAATTAAGACTTTTCGACCTTGGGAGCGACTGTCACTCCTCCTGTGCAAAATTATCATTTTCTCAGGGAGGAAAGTGACTCCCTCGATCGGTAAGTCATGACTTTTCACCCTTGGGAACAACTTTCCGCACTAGGGGGGAAAACACTCACTCTCCTCCCCCTTCAGGGAGCAAAATACAAACTTTCCTTTGCGTACTGAGTGTTGAAAAATAACATGTGAACCTCGGATGGGAAAACATCATTTTTCGTTCTTGATACATAATATAATATTTTATTTAAATTGTTGCAGTTGTGGCGCGAAGTCGGGGCTCCATTTGAATATTCATTTAGTGTTAATTCGATGTGTTCACATCCCTAATTGCGGGTAGTTAATGGGATTCCCCTGTATCATTGTAACAATATGCATCTGATATCGATGTTTGTCTTGATATTATATTTGTTTATGCAAACAAAAGTAAACACTGCATCTTTGACACGCATATACATACGTAAACCCAAGTATTTAGAAGCTAAATAAACATTATTACAGCGCACTTCGGGACTAGTGACATGATTTTTTTATTTGTGTGGAGGGAAGAGCTCCTGTCTTCTACTGACTAAACACACAAGTAATATAATCATACGCTACTCGTCGTGAACTATATTTTTCCGTATTGATTTTCACTTGAATTAGTTTGGGGGAGGGCCAATCAAACGTCAGCTGAGAGACAGTGAAAATTATTACGAAAAAAACATTTTTGAATGATTTTACATTTTAAGATGCTACAATCGATTACACTCGATCTTCAGGAACTTCCACGTACTCACACACACACAAAATAGTTTTTAATGCGACAAGTAGTTAGGAGAATGCTAAATTTTCATTGGAGAAGCGTAAAATATTTTAATTAAATTGATTTATTTGACGGCATTGATGAGGAATTTTGGAGTGAGCTTTTTGAAAAAAATATTTTAACGTAGGTCATAAGTCAGTTAAGGATATCCAAGTAATTTGAATAATTTCTGATGGAGGTAGCGCAGTTTCGAGTTTTCAAAATAGATCAGGAATATTTAGTCCGACCAATATGAAACTTTGTTTCCCAATATTATTTTGAAAAGTGCGTGGAAAGGACTTTTTACAGAACTGGGCACACGACGATAGATTATAAAATATAAATTTCTGTTTAGATTATGGTAAACTGTCGAGATAAAAAATTATTGGTAGGCACGTCGGCCATATTTATCAATTTATGAGTTCAGGAAAAACTGATTATCAGACAGGAAGAGAAATATTCAATAAAAATTACGTATCTTTGACGGAATTTCAGGGCCGAATTTTGTTGCAGGAAATTTTGTAAAAAAATATGATATCGTGGCCTGAATTTTCCGATTCGATTTTGTAATCGTTGTGATCTGTGGGTTCCGTAATTTTTACCAATCATTTCTCTCCGCGGACTGGAACCAATGGAAGTCATGAATTAAATTGAATAAATTGTTCTTTACAACATTCATTGCTGGAAATCTCGCAAAAATTTATTTGATAACAAATGGGAAAAGTTCACATCTTTGTCGACTCTAGAATTCCATTTCAAATGTCCTTAGATATAAATAATTTTAAAAAAGTACTTGGATATCCTTAGGCTCATATTCTCAATAAAATTTCACATCTCCATAATTTTCATAAATGATAAATAATCCCTCTTAAAATTTAGCTTTCGCTCAACGAAAATTAAATCGAGCGATCGTTTTATCTTCGGTGAATAGTTCAGACGATTCATAATTAACCTAATTAAGAATATTTACAATGAAAAATAAAATATCTACTATTCAAAACACTATTCAGTTAAAATTACGGAACAGTTACGCATCTTTTCACTGAACGTTCTGGACTTTTTCCTAAAAATTTACTGATAAAGAGCGTAACTGCTCAATAATTTCTACTGCATATTGTTTTGACTGACAGATTACGGAACAGGCACGTAATTTTTCAATAATTTTTCTCTCTGTGTACTGCATAAACTTTCTACAGAGACTGTCGCGTGACAACAACCTTAGCAAATAGCCTCTGAGGCCAATAGCAACAAGATAATAACGCGAAAGCTAAATTTTTCCATTGAATTTCTTCTGAAAGATGTCCAAAAAACACGAGAGCCCTCGCCCTCCCCCCTCCCCCTCCGCCCCCCTGCCCACCCCAAGAATTATCCAAAACAAATGCCCTCATGAATCGCATTAAATTTCTGCCCTTCCCACATATCCTCACCCCCTATTCAACCCTCATGAATCAAAATTCTGACGTCAACTAAATCTTCACCTTCCAATAAACATCAAGTGATGTGTGTAAACCTGCGATTAACTGGCGGACGAAGAAAAATTTAATAAAAATTACGGAACTTGAGTTCAGGTTTTTTATCATTTAGGTATTAACCTGCAATAGATTATTTACATTCGGTGGATCACATATATTATCCCCTAACTTAGAGACATTAATCATTGGGTATTTTACATTCGAGTCTTATCGGTTCTAATTGAATAGTTTATATTTAATTATTTATTTAGATTTGTATATATGGCCGATTAGGCCGTTTGCAATTTGTTGTCTTGCAAGATGTATCACAACTTTAGTGAAGTAGTTTATAATTTTAACAGGTCTTACACGGAGAGAAAAGTCATATCAATACAGTAAATTTCGTAATTAATAATATGTGGCCTCGTAAAATTTACTAAACAGCACTATAAAATTTCAAGGTCTATCATTTTTTATTTAAGGTAAATGAAAAATTGATAGAAATATTTTAAAAATTCCTATCTAGGTCAGTTTATTTTATTGTCCCTTCCTTCATTTTTTCCTGTCTCACACAGCAATTTTTCGGTAGCTCATTGATATTAGTACCGATCAGCTCCGAATGCGGTCGATTATTGCCGACGTAAATATTGCACAAGTTGCAATTTTGGCTCGGACCTGTGGTTTCCCCCAAAATTCCAACACAGCACAGTAATTTTTATTGGAATCGCACCATAAAAATTCCCACATTTTTCTCTCCCTGTATTCCAGCAAAAAAGTGAAACTTAATTTTGTTTACCGATTACAAAAGTCACTAAAAAGATCGTCGTGACAGCATTCACCATTTTTCCCGAAAAATTCAGATAAAAATAACGGAACCCTTCGAAAAAATTCCGTATAAAATTTTCCCCACCAGATGTCACTCCAGTATTATCGATAAAATACGTAATTTTTATTGGATATTTCTGTTCGTGTAGAAATCGAAATCTCTCTCTCCATTTGTTGCTCCTTTGAACTGCTCTCATTACATTGTCGTCCACCGATACGAACCATTTATTGCGTTACACACTTCATTGGGATGACAAAGAATCAGGGAGGGATGAGAAAAAGCAGATTGCAACTCGAGAGAACAGTGAGGACAATGGGAAAATGAGGGGAGGGGGTGGAGGAGGAGGAGGAGAAGGGTAAATGGGAAGTGGTGAAAAATTAGAGACCATCAGGTGCTCACGGTAAGTGGCAAATGTCACCTTTGACCCAGCAACTGGAGCACAGGATTAAAAACGATGACAACTTGTTGTTTATAGACATCGAAAGCTGTACTATATGTGCAAACCCTCCCCTAATTCATGATTTTTTATACCGTAAGTTCTTTTTCCACTGGGTGAAACAATTATTTTTGTTAAATATTCATTTACTTGAGTGTTGTTTATAAGAAATTTCTGTTCGTTTAGAATAAGCGGGATATAGGAAGCTTTTGAGCTATAGATTTCGAGGTTTACTTTGTCGATTTGGTTTCGTAGAGCTGTTGCGTTCCTTTCGAAGAACATTTCGCTGACTGTTGGAATAAAAATAGTCTATAGAATATGTCGAGATGTTATCTTTTATTTTCTATAGACATGAAATTCACCGATGAATTGTCAAAGAATATTTTTGAGTGGGGAGACAATTCGATGAGTCCATAGTTCTATAAACTTCCTTTGTCAGTTCTATAGTATGGTCTATAGAATTAACGATATAAGGAGACCAAAAAATTTGCACAATTGTTTATAAAATCGATTCGATTTTCCTAGTGATTCCATATTTTAAAAGAATTTCTATTAAAATCATCTCTATAGCCTAGAAAATCGTCTATGGAAAATCATATTCTATAGCAGTTTCTTCCTTGAAATTGTGAAGCAAAACGTCTACAGCCTGTCTATAAATTTATTTCTATAAAAATTGCAAAACGCAATATTGACTGAAAATTCTGCATTTTCCTTTAAAAATTCAATTTCCCAAAATTATATAATGAAATTCCCAAATTCTCGGAGGATTGATTCTCAAAATTTCCGGTATCCTATAACCAAATAATACACTTCATATAGAAATCTATAGAACGAAAAAATTTCTAGGTTCTATAACAGATTTCCAGAATTTCTCGAACGACAATTTCTCTGAATGAGAGTATAATATTTCATGATTTTCTCTCTATGTATATCGGTCTATAGACGACCTTATATAATCTTATGTAATGATTATAACATATTCTGCAGTACTTATTTAGAGAGTGTCTGCAATTTCATCAGCAAAAATTATTAAAATTATTTCTCGATTTTTTTTCACCGATTGACCTCCCCTTCCACCCCCTCACTCCACGACAAAAGCTCAGTCTCTCGGGTATTTTTTTCACTTCGTGTATGTCAATTTCAGATGCATCAATCAATTGGTTATCTCGTCGTTATGTATTCTGTCTCCATGTTCTGTCTTTTTACGTTTCAAGAATAGAAGTGAATTGAATCGATTTAAGGTGAAAGCCAGACAGTCGTTTTGCAGGTCTCACTGGGGATCTCATGCAAACTCCGGGGCTCTTGGAATAAGTAGGAGAGAGAGAGAGAGAGCTTGTGAGAGTGAGAGAGAGCGAGAGCTCACGGAGAATCAAATTAGCCGATTGAGACGCGGCGAGTCGACTCTATCGACATCACGCGATCTGATCATTTTGGTTTAAGTTGTGCCGTGGCTTGAATGAATAAGTTGTGGCTTAATTGACACGTATTTTTCTGCACGGAGAAAACTATTCAACAGGAAAAATTTACAAAACGACTAAAACATTAAGAATCTCCTACGGAATTTTCCCCGAGCGTTTCGTATTTTTTATTTAATTTTTTAAATGAGAAATTGCGATTTCTTCGGGGAAATTTTCTCAACAGCTTTTGCAGTCGATGAACGAACTTAAGATCCGTAATTTTTACTGAATATTTCTCTCCCAGTGGTCGTCCTCTACTGCCATGACATTTGCAGAAAAACTAATATTTTTATTATCAATAAATTTATTTCTCTGACCGAGAATTTTTTTATAGAAAAATGAAGAACGTCAATGTGGCAGTTCAACTGGTCGTAGAGAATTTTTCCGCGGCTTCTATAGCACGTTCTATACACTCAATCTCGATCTATAGAGATTATAGATGACCTTGAGATAAGATATAATTTTTTCGCATAAATATATTTGATAAAAATAGTCAATCGTACATTTTATGATGTGGAATCTTTTTATAAACATAAAATTCATCGATAGAAACATTTTTATCCGTAAATATATCAAGTTGAAAAAAGTGTCTATAGGAACCTCAACTTGCAATAAATTTATGAAAAGACCATTCATTAATTATAAATATTCGTCTATTACGAAAATACTAGCCACTGAGTACAACAAAATCACAAAACATCTCATGAAAATTACCCAAAACTAATTGATTCTATAGAAAATCATCAGTATGAAATCATTAATATTATAATTATCATTACTCATACTCCCAATTTTTAATAATCTGTACCCATCATATCGTCATCAAGAAGAGCGTGAATAGGGTCGGAGGCGCTGTCCCATCATTTATTTACTATTTATACTCACATTATTTATAACCCAAAATTATTTTCAGTAATATTAAGGCAAATTTGTACTCTTCATTTACTTTAATCTTCGATTTAATTATGATGATTGAGAAGGATCACAAGAGATACTCAAGGACGATTTACTGACTGACCATTTGCATGAATTAATTGTTTCCATCACAATATTTAGTATCGATTTATTGATAGACAATGGGCTCCTCAAGCTGCATGCTATTCTGTAATTACGTTGATGATATGCTTGACTCAATTAGTTGAAGATCCTGATTATTGTGTGATCAGGGATGGAGAGATGTGCAACTGAGGGGTGAGCTTGTCGCTTTTTTTACAGATAATAATCTTTCAGATGAAAGAGATTTATTCGGAGAGGCTCTCGGGGTGGAAGTACTTGACAGTAAATGAATTCTGAGGTCGGATGCGATTGGGAGATAAATAGGGGTTTTAATGAGAAAAAGGGAAATAAGGGGCCAGGGGACCAAGCGAAGACTGAAACTTTCTATTTTTTAAAAATTAATCCCAATTCTTAATTAATATTTTCCCCGTTTTGTTCAGATTCGATTTTTTATTATTTTTAGTAACTTCAACAAAACTAACAATTTCTGCTAAGCTCATTGCTTATTAATTATTAAATTATGGTTATGCCAGATGTATTTATAATAATGAAATCCCCTCATTTATTTAAATTCAATTTAATTAATAAGAATAATCTCATAAAGTACCTGAAATTCAATAAACATCCGATTTTACCTCCTGCATTATCAGGTCAATAAACAAGTCATTCAGCCCCAGTGCTTATTTCATTCGTTTCAAAATGACAACAGGACTTTTCGTCCTTCACGTCATTTCGTCTCTACTTTAACTTTCACGTTCATGAGAAAATCGATAGTCCAGGACGAATGTTTCTCTCGTTGACTTTATATTACCTGTAAATTTAACGATAGGAAATAATGAGGAAGTAAAAAGTGGGTTATCGCTTTCCCAGATCTCAATTGCACAATATCTCTTAAGATACATAGTGAGGTGAGAAACAAACTTCATTTTCATAAACATTAATTTCACTATTTTTTATTATTATCACAAAAAATCATGATTTTGTATTATTATCACAAACAATCATGACGGAATGACTAGTTTCACACTTGTAAGTGGTTATCTCATCCTCATTATAATTATTACTGTTATGCATGGCGATGTATTTATTGCTTGAAAATCACCGCAATCAATATTTATCAATTAAAAAATTTCAGAGTGCACTTTTTAATTCAATAGAGTTTTTCCTGAATATTTGTGCGCCTGAATGATAATGATATTTTTCGGATGAATGTGACGTTAATGACGTCTGAAAACACTTTTCTAATTAATGTTGGATTCTATTTTTCATCCACACGTGTGAAAATTGGAATTTTGCACACTCAGAGTGGAGACAATATTTTCTGTAGCGCAAAAATAATGAAAAAATATTTCTGCCATCATTTTTACATAAATCAATTCAATAGAATTCACTTTACTTTAAAATATGTTAAAATTTTCGAAATTCTTATCTTTGATTTGTTCAATAAAAAAAGAAAAACCGAAGAGTTAAAAAAATCTGATAAAGTTTACGTCGAAGAATTCTTCTGAAAACCGTCTGAACAGAATATAAAAGTTTCAATCGGACAATCCCTCTAGTAAAAAAAACGTACAATGAACTTTCCGATTTTTCAATAAAATTTGTAAAAAAAAGTCGTGAAATTTTCAATATAAATTCAATAAAAAACCAATAGCGAGTTTGAACAGTTTTTAATGATTTTTTTGTGACTGCTTATTCCAGGTGAGATATCAAAATTATTATTTCAACTTTTCTTAGAGGGCGGAAGTCATACCATAAAAAAGTTGAAATAAGAGTACCTTTATCTCTCTTGGTTACCAAGATATTCAGGAAACAGTGATCTCAAAGTGGATAGAGTTGTCTGGTATTTCCACTTCACTACTGAATTAAGAAATAGCACTCGAGCTTTCAGACTTCTCGTTCCACTTATCTCATGATTGATCTTTCTGTGCATGTTGGATGAGCCCATGATCATGAATCCCATCTAGATTAGCGATAGATAATTACCCTTCTTATTATTCCACCAGTTACCTTTTCATCAATTTTTCCTCATCATCCCGAGCTTATTTTAGTCGTTTACAATTACAATATCGCATTCATGAATTTTAATCAATTTTTTGTATTGAACCCTCTCGTCCTTGATTATTTGATGAGATATAAATTTTTGACGACAAATTGAATCATTAAATATTGGATGAACACTTGATGCTGTAATTAAATTATGTGATTACCACCTAGATGGCTTTAAAAAATATTTGATAATTATTTCCTTTGAATCCACTTCACAGTGAGATATTTTTCGTTCAAAATTAAACACACGAAAAAATCAGGATTTAACGCACCTGAAGGAACTTTTCTGGTCTCTGTGAGAGATGTTGGGGTGAAGGATCAAAGGGATGAGACACTTGGAATTGCCTAAAGGGGTAACCGTGAAGGATAGTCTCTCTTGTTCGTCCATTAGACCCTTCACTCGTACATTCATCTGAAGACAAAGAAAAATATAATTTTCCCTCGATTCATATTTTATCTCTCATCATGCGATAATAATTATATCTTAGAACTAAAGAAATTTTATCATCCCTTTCATCACGAAAATATTTAATCACAAATAATTAGTTAATATTCATTATTTAAACGACTGACAATTGGCGCGAGTCTGACGATATTTTGGTGACAAAAATTTGATCCAATGCATATTCAAAATTGGTCAAATTTACGACGATATAAAGCTTCATATATTTAATATCCCTGACTGTTACATCCCCTATAACCATTCGACATTTTTTACAACTACCGGAAACTGAAACTGCCACAGCTATGACTTCCGGTTATGACCCGAAGCGCTCTACCTCAGTATTTTTTCACCTTAGACAGGAGGAAAATAAAGCCTTGAATTATTATGCTTGTGCTTAAATCGTTAGTAGCACTTCATTTTTATTGGATTCATTCGGGAAAAATTCTATGTTTAACATTTTTTGGTCATTACTCAAACAACGAGATGGCATTGCGAAATAAAATTTGTCGTCTGATGAAAGTTTAAGTCAAAATTTTGGGTTTTGGATTTATCTAGAGAATTGACAGTTTAAAGGAAATGTCAATGAATATTTTTGTTGGCGATTTATTCGGTGGCAGAAATATCTGGTAATTTTTTTGATATCTCCACTATTTATTTATATCATACAATAATTGCTGCAAGAGATGATTCATTTTATTTTCAAGTAACAGGATTTCAACGATTTGGAATCATTTTTTTAGTTTTTAAAATCGGTTGAATAGTACAGTAGTTATGATAGAAAAATAACGAGAATCTGAGAAATGCTGTCATGTCATGTGTTAAATTGTAAACAAATTAACAATTGATTTCCTATAAATCAAAGTTGAAGGGTCCAGTCGGTCGTACATTGAAAATTTAAATATATAAATATATCTGGAATGAATCGTTTAAAAAATCAGAAAAAAAAATTTGGAGATCGTTTTTCATGCTTCTTTATTAATAAACAAATCACCACGAATAAATTCTTCATCATGAATTCTTAAAGAAATCAGGATTAATGACTAATCGATTTTTCATGGAGTACTTCATATATTTTTTAAAATACTCATTAGTCAAATTGAAAAAAAAAAACAGGATAATTTGGATTTGTTCCTTTCAACATGACAAAACCGCATTTTCTCAGCCCTCAGTTATCTTAATTTATTTAATGTGATTTGATTGTAGTTTTTGCTAAATCTCGTTAATTGAGATATTGATCCAAAAATTTTTTTTGTTACGAATAAAATTGACAAAAACTTAAATTCTTCCGATAAAATCCAGTCAAAAATCGTCGATTTCTAACGATCATCATTCCGACCAAGTAATATAATTAATTAATTAACTAAAAACCTGTATCGGTTTAGTCCCTGTTGATATTCCCTTTCACATATTTAAAAAAACTATTCATGATAGTTGTCATTGATCCTATGCATTTGCGTACTCCAGCTCGAAGCATCATCACGAAGAAGGGTGACGGCTCTCAGGTGAAGGAGTCAACCGACAGCAGCACCACGATTGAGGACGACGACGTCAAAGGTAGGAGATAACCCACTGAATTATTACTGGCTATCCCTGCTACACCCAATTACCCGCACATTATCCGAATTACTCTTTGAAATTCCCTATGTCGCATGATGATTTACATCGGTGGGACCTCAAGAGAGTGATCATTCGGTTAAAAAAAATATACAAATTCTTTCTAACTTTATTAATTATAATTGATTAAAATAACAGAGATAGAGGAGTCAATTTTCATATTTTTTCTATCGATTATACTCGATAACTATTGATTTTGAAGGGAAAACAGCAAATGAAATTTTTGTGAAATACTAAGCTCCCTAAAAACTATAATTTATGACATGTTGACACCGAAAATTGATTACAAAAACCGGTTTTGCTAATATACCTCAAACGATTGATTAAAAAAATCTAAATAAATTTTTTTCAGTTGAGAAATCGTTTGTGAATAATTTTTTCTTAAATTATGAGGTTTTTTGAGAGAGAAAAAATTCTCTGCGACACATTTTCTTGAAAAACATTTTTTCATTCGTCCCAGAAACATTTTGGGAAAGAATTAAATCTCCTGATGAAATGTTTCATGATATTTTCCTCACAACCGATTTTCTATCGTCGGAAATCGATATTGAATTTTAAAAAATATGAAAATTCGATTCGTTCAACTAATTATTTCATTCAATTATAAATTAATGTACATTTTTTAGGGATCACTAGTTGAACATACCACTGATTACCGATGAATTTCTCCTCAATTACATATAATCCTAGATCAATTAAGTAGACAACCGTTAATAGTACAGAAGCATCACGATAATCACCGGTGTGAAATTGCGAAAAAGAGTATCACGTCACAACTTTTACCATCCATTCTCCTGCTTGTCTGCCGTCGCAAAATTCATTATAGCAATGTAGAAAAAAAAACTAGATCTTAGTTAACTTTCACGAAAGTAGTTCGGTAACATGATCCATCCGAGTGAAATATTGCCTGGACCCCAAACGATGAGGAGAAGTAGTTATGTTGTGAAGCTGTGGAGAACTGAAGATTAATTTCGCAATAATTTCGTGAATACTTCGAAGTTTATCAGCGGGGTTTAGGATAAATATCTGTTGACATTTTTGTTGTGTCTAATAATCTCTCGGACACTTCTAAAACATCCGACGTCGAGTTGTCCCAATACAACATTTATCCCAAAAACAATTCGATATTTATTTAGACGCGAGATAGGAATAAAATATTAGTGTACAAAATTTATGATATACAAAAACAGTCGATGGTATTTTTATCTAAAACTGAATGTCAAAATTAATTATTAACAGATATTTTGTAAATGTTCTGTAGTTTATTAGATTTTGAACATAATATCAAGATATACTTTGTGGCAGATTTATGATCAGGAAATTTATGAAAAAAAAGAAAATAGTTATTTGTTAGATAATTTACCTCAATATTTCGTTTTTAAAATCGAAAAAAGTGAAAAAAATTACTTTGAAAATGTCTCGAGGGAGAAAAAGTCTAAATGAAAATTCAAAACTCTGAGCTGATCTTTACTCAGAAAAAAGTGATGGAACTTGAAAACAAAAATGTCGTCTGGTAGATTTACCTAAACCCCGTCTTCCTTTGAAGATATTCAGGTAATTATGGACAGTACAGCAAAAAATAAATGTCTGATTGTCACACACGGTTTGGCACCTTTTTAGGACGCTAATAAACGTCTGAATAAAATAAAAATTTCGTCTGAATTTACAAGATGAATTGAAGTGTCTCAACCCTTCAAGTGAGTTATGCTACCGTTGAATATTACTCTAGTCAACTAGTAATTTATCTCTATCCTTATTTTTCTAATAAATATCTCAAAATCGACGAGAAATGGCAGAATTTTCGTGCAGACTTTTTTACAAAATGGATTATTTTCCCAAAAAAAAATTGTCGCCATAAAAATTCTGTCATTTCCTGTTATTTTTCTGGTATTCCTCAGACAACAAGAGACAACAAATTAAAAGTGTTATTTTATTCAGCATTTTTAGCCCCTGAAAAATGTCTATAAACGACGTGTGGAATTCGGACACTTTTTTTGCTGAGGATTTCGCCTCATCCTCTGTCATTTCTCTACTGAATCATCTCCACAAAACTAGAAACAGTAGTTCCCTTGCAAAGTTTGATGCCTATCCGCCACGAGTTATCGTAATGTAGCAACGACCAGTGGTAATTAATGCAATACCGTTGGACAATTGCAGTGTAGAATCACTCCAATTAAAAAATACTGAGATAAAAAATCAAAAAATTCCCAGAACATATTTCAAACCCACAGAATCGTAAAATAACCTGGAGAAAGTTCCACTATTTTCAACATCTCGAATATCATTCAAACTATTCACCACTTTTTTTCGCAAAATTTTTTTTCAGAAGAATTTTTAAAAATTCATTGGCTTTTTCTCTCAGTAAAATTGAGTAGCAGCATCACGTAATTTTGAAGTTTATCTGAGTAGGTATAACCAGATGCTAGTAGGATTTGTCTATAATACTTGCCCTCCAGTAGTTCCCATAATTATTATCAGTAGATTTATCCCCAAAGCAATTTCTCGATATCTGAAAAATCTGAAAAGCCCAGAGGATTGAGGAAACACATGAATACGTGAAACCTCTACCTTCGTGATCCCTCTTTGATGTTAACATTTGTCATGGTTGTTGCCCCTTTTACGAACGATCAAGTGTGAAGAGCAAAAAAATGATGAGAAATATCTCAATTTCGTAGTCAACAAATAAAACGCAAAACGTTTGAAATGTAAAACGTGAATTTCTCCCATTTTTCTATTGAATTAGTCTCTGTGATGTGTGATTTGAGGGAAACATATCGTTGATGTCATCAACAAAAACTGTCTTTTGACATATCTCCCCAGGCTCACTCATCAGTAAAATAATTCCATTAAAAGAAGAAACGAAAAATTGAAAAAGAATTTTACTGAAAAAGTTACCATTTTGTTGCTTTACAATTACAGTCATTTATTAATTATCTGCGTAATGAGTGGTTTTAGGGTGGAGTATGTTTTAAAATAGTTTTGTAGAGATGACTGTCAACAAAATATTTTTTTAGTCTCCAGAGTCACTCATCATCGAGATAATTATTGTTTTACCAATTGAGATATGAAGAATTGGACTGTTTCACTTGTAACTTCCATTTGATACTCAAATTAATGCGTTAATTATCCCGTTACATGTGTAATTAGTGTTTATATGAATTTACAACGACTTGGGCTCGAAACAATGAAAGTCAAACGACAGCTACAAGCGAACGTAGGTACAGTAGACAAAATGAAGAATTAATAGAGGAAATTGGTGTTATACATAGCACATATCCAATTCTTAATAAGTTCCAGTTATGAATATCTAGAAAATTTCAATTAAAAAGATATTTCATTTGATCTGAAATACTATAAAAATAATCATCAAACAAGATTTTAATTAAACGAATTATTTACAATTTCATTTCTGAATAAAGAAAATTCTGTCCTGAATACTTTGAATCTAAAATATTTTGCAATCAATCTTGCTATAATTAATTACTAGGAGTTAGAGAGAACTTTATACAGAATATTTTTGTCATTTAATTTTTGGTGGGTAAAGTTCAATTTTTCCCATGCAGAGCGCAATAATCACGTTATGATAATAAATAGGATTTGATGCTCGTGGGAAAAATGTGATTTCATTGTTAGTCTTAACATTTTTACAGGATAATCACATAATTTGAAGAATCTACAAGATAATTATTTGATCAAAACGTACAAAATACACAAACCCCATTTTAAATTTAATGACAATAATGAACATTTTGGGGAAGGAAGTAAACAATTTAAAAATTAATACTTTATCATTCTATTTTGATACAAAATACCGACAAATAGTGAAATAAACAGTGACAGAATTTTTCAAAAAGGTCTCGTTTCCTTTTCGCCTAAAACTATCAAAAAAATCACCTTGTGTTTCCATCCTCTCAATTCATCTACGAAATTATTAAATTATTTTAGTACTCAGGCCGATTTAATTTAGTACAAAAATTGCGATTTACATTTTCATTTTCTGAAAGATTAATTAGCAATTATTTTTCATTTCAATCAGAGTCATTAATTAGCATATCAGAAAAGAATAATTTTATTACGACATATCTTCCTCATTAATCTCATAAGTCTTTTATTAACGCTATTTTTAATTGATTAGTTAATTAGTTTATAAATCGAAAATTTGGCTTTTTATCGCTTTGTCGCCATTAATTACTGATTATTTATCATTAACCTGTGCTGGCGGTCTTATTTTTGTGTAAAAATATCTCGATGAGAGGGGCCCATTAGTTTTTGATAATTACTGAATGGCAAAAGTAATTATTTTTCCCAGTTATATTCAATCGTTTCTAATAACTGAGTATTTATCGGTTCGTTCCTCTCATCCGAGTTTTGCAACAACTTTTATCGAGTTTGCAACCTTTTCTCATAATTTTTAATGATTCTTAACTTCTTTGATCAGTCTTATCAGCATCGTTAAGAGTTTAGTGCACTCACATCCATCGCTCTAGCTTCTCTTTCATTTCATCTTTCTTTCTAATTTTTTAACAATTCTGAGTTTCGAACGTGATTGGGGATTGATTAACAGTGATTATTAAAGGCGTTTGAGAACGTCAAGTGATTTTCACTTTTGAGACGATCAAATCCACGACACAACACCACTCGAAGAGAATAATTTTCCAAACGAATGAAACACATCGCAGTTACCAAATCGTACGGTATTTTTTAATAAATTTTTCTCTCTTTATCCCAAAAGCGTTTTCGCAAATTAATAAGTGGAGTAGGGGTGGAGTAGACCTTTTTAACCCTCGAGTGGTCGTTCAATGGACGTCATTTAATTATTTTTGTAATAATTACTAAAATATTGTAAATTATTAACTGAAAAATCAACAATTTCTCGTTTAATGTGCCTCATTTCGCCTTAAATATGATTATAATTTTACTTAATTTAATTATCTTATAATAATTAATCAATTAACTCTTATTGTTTTTGCAACGTAAATGAAATCCACTAGTGATTTTTCTTTTTTCTAAATTTTTATAGATTTTCAACAGAAAAGAATTTCGATGAATTTGTTAATGTTCATAATAATCGTAGGACTTGACTCAAGATAATAATTATAACCAAAACGATCATGTTCTAGAACAATATAGTCAACATATTTCAAATCTACTAAGGATTGTCTATCAATGACGAGACTCAATAATTACAAAAATAGAAAAATAACGTCTTCTTTGAAGTAAATGACCAATTAACAAAATTTTGTTTCCCAGCGCTCTCGCCCCTACTCATTTGGGAACAATATTTTGGAAATATTATTGAATTTCTGCCTAAATCTTCGTTTTTACTCCCCAAATTCGTGCATTTCTTAATGAAATCACTTCGAAACCCAGAATTTATTCTACAGCACAACTAATCTCTAACTCCGTGCTTCTATTAACTAATTGCGATAAACTCTAGTTCCTAGAAATTTATAGCTTGCTGAAGCTAGTTCTGCTGAGGTAGAGCTTTCGAAAAGTTACTCGGGTTATCGTCATAGACGAGACCCAATACATCAATACGATTATCAATGATAACGAAAGCACGAGTGACAAAACACAAATTACCCAAATAATTAAATAAATAAATAAAGTTAATAAACAAATCTACCCCCTCCCCTCAACACTAGAAGGGCAACAATTGATAGGTCTTGAAGGGCACATTAGCACATCGTATTTACGAGTATAAAAATTAATTGAAAAATTCAGGAATGATTTTTTTTATGAAAAAAAAATATATATTTATATTTTATCGTTGGAAACGATGAATAATAATGAAAATCATTTCATGCATTTTTTAGTCATTTCCACACTTAACAAATTCATCAAAACGAGAGTGTGTGTGATTTGAGAGAAATTCTCCACTTCATGCTGAAATAAAAAATAGTTCAAGTGTCATTTACTGTCGAATGAGGAAATCATCCCCATCGCTTAGCGCATGCGTCCCGCTTCTGCACGATCGTTTGTCTGTTTTCCCCATCCTCTTGAGCAGAGAGTGGAGAAAATGATGAAAAAAAAAAAAACTCCCCTCATTCCATCACCACTCGAAGATATAAACGTGTTCCCTGCTTTTCTTCAACGCCCTTCGGAAGATCAGATCCTCAGGATTGGAATAGGAGTTGAGATGAATAGAGGATATCGAACGAAAAGACGGATTCAGAGGGGATTTGAGGGATTTTTACATTTATGGAAACATGAGAATATGAATAAAAATATGTCACATCGAGTAAAGGAATGAAATTCAGGGATTGCTTGGTAAGATGGTTTAAGGAAAAATCTAATTCTGGATTATTTTGAGAATATATGAGTAGTGGCGATTATAAGGGATCATTGGGGGATGTTTTGGGGGTAATTACAATTTTTATTTGTGTTTTTTGAATGCATTTATTCGTTATGGAGGTAAAATGTAAAATTAGTAAAAGAACAAGGGTGTTCTGAAGATAATCTTGAGGGTTGCAAAGAAATTCATTAATTTATGTCTCAAGCAATTTGAAAAATTGAAAAGGGAATTTTTTATTACTACTGAAGAAAAAAATTTTAGATGACGGGTGAAGTAACAGAAAAAACCCTGGACTTTTTATAAAAATTATAATGTGACATGTAATCAGTGTGAGAGAAGGGCAAATTAGGGCTCTACATGACCGACTGATGGTTTGCCTAGGGTTTTCCAAGGTTTATCATGAAAAAATGGAGAAAAACCACAATATCTAATGCAATTTCTCAAATATATTCGTGACTAATATGAAATATATATTTAGCATTCGCTAATATATATTTTATATATTTTTTTTTATTTAAATTTGGCGGAGTCCATGCATTCAATAGATAGATTTCGAAATGTATTTTTGTTCATTTTGGTGGTATCAAAGAGAAAGAGATGGAATTGGAAAAATTGTGAACGTATGCTAGAAAACAAAAACTTTTTTCCTTCACATTTTATTAAGAACCAAAAAATGTCGAACTGTGTTTTATAAATTTAATAGCACACGGGGTATTTGTAGAATAATTTTTCAGTTCAGTCACATGTTCCATTTAGAATCTTCAAATAAAGTTCACACTGAAATAGTCTAGAAAATTATTAAATGTAGAGAAACATTAAAAAAAAAATTTAGAGAGCATTACATTTTTTATAAAATTCTCCCATTGACATTTCATATAATATATTCTCTAGCATCAAGCAATCCCTGAATATAACGTATTTCCTGCGCTCAAAAAAATAATTTGACCGACAATTGACTATTTAACGATCAATGTCAATAGGAATTTCGATTCCACACCATTGATCACGTCTTTTGAATTCTTTTTTAGTGAAAAAATAAAATAACATCTGAGTACAAATCACATCATTTTCAACTCGAAAATTTCCATAAATAAAAAACACAAAATAATACATTCTCAACCCAAATAATTTTCATTATAATTTCATCATGCACTTGGGTAAACAAAATATTGAAAAAATATTATAATATATATTTTTACACACGAAAAATACACTTAGGTATACAGTAGACTTGAATAATAGTCTCGATTTATTAAATCGAATTTATTAAATGGGATACGTGATGTATATGTGTGTATGTTGTACAGAGGATAAGAAGGGCGGCGTCGACCGGAGCAGCACGGTCATAGCCAAAGAACCCGAAGGTAACCCATGAGCAAAAATCCAAAACAATAATAAATAACAAAGTATTAAAAAGCCAAGAAACGCACACTCACTCACACAAAATAAAAACAAATTAAACTAGTCACAATGGACTTGACACAGAGATATAAAAAAAATAATAAAACACTTCTAACACTAGAGAAATCGATGTTATACCCACAATATCTGTGTTTGAATTTGTGTGTTTGATTTTGCTGACGTTTACTGGAATTTATTTCTCACAATTTTTTTATATTCAACGGCTATTCTCGAGCGATCCGCACTGAGTTATCTCGCTTTTATTGTCTGGAAGCGATGAAACGAGTTAAAATGGGATGGAAAATGTGATTTACTGTCTGTCTTGAACATGTCCAAGTGGTGCTGCAGTCTGAACTCATTTTTGGCCTTTTTGGGGGAGGAAAAGAGAACATAACAACTCCACGAAAAATAATTTATAATTTATATGGATAGTTTATAATTAGAAAATATTGAACTATAAAATAACAGAATATTTTGAAAATAATTGTGAAATGTTTGACCGATATATTTTAGTGCAAAATGCAGTGACTCCAGCAAAAATTACAATTATTTTATATGAAAACTTACGGTACTTTTGTGGAGTTTTTACCAAAATTTTTCAATATTTTTCTCTTTTATTCACTTAACTTATGTCATTTTTTAAACCAAAATGTCAGGATGAACATTTCGAAAGGGACAATATATGGGACACCACTACTAAATACCAGCGTAAATTTTAAAAGATTTTTTCCCGTTTTCAAATTCAGTAACGAAGTGATACACCGAAATAAAAAAATATTTGTCAAATGCAAGAATTTTCATAAAATTCGATACTTCATTGAAAAAATTAACGACAGAGATATTTTATTTACTAAACACAACCTATATTGTCTCAGAACAAGAAATTAATTTTATCCAGCGATTCTCATTATTCGAGTTTCTTTTTATAGAAACTAAACTCAATCTTGTCCCTCAAAAAAGGCCAAAAATGAACTATTTATAAGACTTTTCCATCCGACCATCGATGACAAAGAAAAATTGATTTATTTTACTAATTTTTCATCGCCTCCACACAATCAATTTACATTTTAACGTTCACGTTATTTTCAAGAATCAATCTTGTCTATTTTTAGCTTTTATGAAATTAATTTTTTTATCCAATCAAATTAACACTTTTCTTTCTCCCTGAGCTTAACGTCGGAATGCGCGTAAACCCCGGGATGAACCGCAATTTTTTTCGAATAAAAAATGAACTGAATAAATTGAATGAATTTTTCATCCCGGTTAATTGAAATGCCCCTCCCCCCCCCTCCTACCCTTCACCCGGGGTTTACCGTTGAGCCTGCTTTGAATTAATTACGCTTTTGCTAATTTATAATAATAGATGAAAAAGCTAATGGTGAACGAAACGATTGTCTACCGCCTCCTAATCGTTCTAACGATGATATACATTTCGCGTAATTTCTGTGTGTGCGATTAAAAGCGATGGAATTTATCGTTCTAACATAGTTCTATATAAGAGAGTGAAAAATTTTCCCCCATGAGATATTTTCCCCATTCCACACGGAGAGAAAAGTCGCAGAGAAATTAGTGTCGGGTACTAAAATCAAGGATCCAAATGCTAGAATACTCGAATGTATTTTATTCATAGTTAAAACTTCATGTCAACCCCATAAATTTTGCAATATATTTTGTAATTAATGATATGTGGCCTCGTAAAATTTACTAGACAGCACTATAAAATTTAAAAGTCTATCATTTTTTATTTGAATTTAAATAAAAAATTGATGGCAATTTCTTTGAAAATCCTATCTAGCTCAGTACATTTTATTGCGTGCTCCTCCATTTTTTACTGTGCCGCACAGCCATTTTCCACTAACTGACTGTCATTGGTTAACGATGAGCTCCGAATATATCCGATTATTGCCGACATTGGACGCCATCATGGGACTTGTTGCATCAGCCATTTACCCTCCATCTTCTCATCGCTCCTTAACCTCAATTTTTCCGAGGCCGATATAGAAGTTTCCCTAATCCGACAAATGTTACTATGCGGCACAGTAATTTTTCTCAGCCCGGCAATTTCCCCCGAATCCATAAAGTACCACTGTACTTTTCACCGGAATCGCACAATAAAAATCCCAGATTTTTCTCTCCTGACAATAAACAAAATTTCCAAAAAATAATTATCAATTACGAATCCGAACATATCCGCAATTTATATCAAAAATTTCTCTCCGTGCATTCTCTCCTAGTTTGATCTCACAAAAAAAAAATTATAATCAATTCGCTATCACCCCAATAGCGCCCCCCATCCCCTCGAAATCCCCATAATAAATTTCCATTGATAAAAAAAAAATCGGCCGACTTCCGTCACACCCTAATGCCAAAAATTCAGTGCCAAATTCAAATGGACAAGTCTAAATTTATCCCAGTGCCAATGCAGAAATAAATTTCACTAGTGTACGTTAGAGCGACGAGAGGAGAGTCTTGATGAATAGCAGAGTGACGAGATGATGTGAAATGGGTAGAACTAGTCGACTCTCCTCGATGCTTTTAGCTAACGTTGCGAATTCACCAGTGTTAATCGTCGGAAATATCCACCTGGTTACTTCAGTATTCCGTTATCTAGTTTCACGATTTACTTTGTCCTTTCGGCTTTCGTATGTTCGTGCACGTGACGTTATTATGACGGAATTTTTTACGTAATTTTTATTTCTACTCGATTCAATTCCCATTTGACGGAGTTCTTTTTTCATTCATTTTTGTGAAGTGAATGACATGTCGGCTGTCACAACCAATACACCGGGCACGTCAAAACAGTCTGACAACAGTGAGTTTATTCATTACTCAATTGACAAGATAAAAAAAATATTATTAACTTATTTTTTGGAGGAAGTGAGATAAATGCGAATAATATTATAAATCAATTATGATGTGTATTTATGTTATTTATTTGGTTTATTTATTTTTGTTATTTATTTTCAAAGAGATTCGATGCCAATAACATGTGGAATTATAAAAAATTGTAATTTGTTTTTAGTTATCGCTATGGAGGTTGATGTAATGGGATATGATGTACATTATGAATAATTTACGAAATTAACGTGAATTGTTTTAATGATATTATGAATATTAATAGGGGGAGAGAAAAGTTGGATGGAATTATCTAGAAAATCGTGATGAATCTGATGGAAAGTAATCGTGGATTCGATAAAAAAGTAGTTGTCGAGGATATTTTATAATTTAATAGCTAAAAAATTAGTGAATATTAATTTAATAGCGAAGATAGAAACGAATATAGAAATACTCATGTCTCCGTGACGTTTTTGAGAAATATCTCCGAATCGAAGGAAGATAGGGGAATTGACATTATTATATTTATTATAGAACTCAATTCGCTCTACAAAAAAGATAATAATAATAATTTTGCTATCTCGCGTGGATTTCAACCCATTCAGTAAAAACTGAACGACAGCAAAAAGAAACTGATCTCAATTACTGTTGTCTCGATTGGATTTTTATTGTTTGTTGCACAATGGAAGCATTAATTTTAAAGCCAATGATTATAAATTGCCTAATGATCAACATGCCATTATCATGGCATTAATTAATTCTCATGAAGTAATTAATTAATTAATTATAGAAATTAATTTTTGCTAATGAAAAAAAATTTGCATTCAATTACCATTGTAGTCGAAACCAGTTTCTTGCTTTATGTAATTAACTATTTGTTTGTTATATTCTTTACATCGAGTAGTTCTGAGAATATTTTTCTCTTTTTGGGATTTTTAATTTTAGTTTTAATTTTTTTTCCGAATTTTGGAATTAACGGAATGCGTGTAATTCCTTGCAAATTTCTGTTGGTATAATCCTAGCTAGGCCATGGTCAACGCATCTATTTTCGTGTATAAACGTTTTAGTTCAATGTAGATACGTATCATGTCTAAAGAAAATTTTGCATATGCGGTGAAATTCCTCTGCATCGGCACTGAATCAACGCTTATCAAGTGAATTTATTGATTCACCTTGAAGTCTAGGCGATTTAAATACTGCAAAGGGAATTTTATTTGCACTTCAATTTTTGGCGATAGAATAACATTATAAACGAGGAATAAATGAAATAAAATTTTCATTCTTCGACAATTAAAAAAATTCAAATAAAATCCTTTCTGAAAGTCAACTCTCATGTCCATTAAAAAATCTTCAAAATCAACGTCATGCAATGAAATAATTTCGTCAACAATGACGTCAGAAAATAAATTATACAAAACAATTTAATAATCACTTTCACTTCGTAAAATTATTTACAACCGGCTGAGCTGGATTTCCCAAAAATTGAAAACCAAATAAAATTCCCTCCGATATTAACAATCACAAAATTTTCCAACGACTTCACTGAATTAAACAATCCACTCGTCTATTCAACAATTCTCTCCCTTCCCCCGTCTGCTAGACAAATATATTGAGACTAAAAACATTGAGTTCCTCTCAACTTTGAATTTTGTTAATAATATTCACTTTTCAATTTCAATTCAGTTGTTTTTCTTTGATGTTTTTCTTTGTTTTACACCGGCTCCTGCAATTTTTTCAATTATATTTATAATAATAATTTTCTAAATTCGCAATGGACGAAAAAAAAACTAGGCTATACGTCCCAGGGTACACCGCCTTCCAGTCCCGCGGCGGGTGCGATATTCTCCAGGGTAATGGGTGCAGCAACCGGGAACAAACAGGCACAGGCTAATCCGTTAGGTCTCGCCGCTGTGCTACTTCAGGGGGCGCAAGGTAAAACCGAGTCAATGACATTCTCTAACGACTCGGTTGGACTAAACCAGTGTTTACATTTTTTTACAACTTGAACATTAATACGGGACAGAAAGCGCTGGTGAACTGCGCCAAAATCGTCCAGGAAATTAAATTTTAAAAAACCTGTGTGACTGTGTGCTTTACATCGATGTCGTTATTAACGATGATTTTATTATTATTTTTAATTTTTTAAAAACTTCAGAGGGATCTCTGCATACCATTTGGTCTATAGTTTTTTATTCGAGGGACTGTTCGGAGACGAATGGGGTGACAGCCCCGATTACCGATTACCGTAATCGATTATCCGTGATTACTCTGACTTCCATTGCCCATGCGATTACCGTAATCTCCGATGATTTGGACGATTACATTCGGCGATTACCAGTGATTTCCCCGATTCAAGGGATTTTCATGTGCCGTAAACAAGGGGGAATCCCAGAATCGTTTGGGAATTTTTTTTTCGTCGTTGGTAGGAATGATGCGCGCGAAATTTGAAAATGAAGGGACTAATTAGGGATTGCTAAAGAATTGATAAGTCACACGATTATTCTGTTTGTGTACATTTCGAAAAACGTAGAAACGGAGATAAATATCGAGTGAAAAATAGGAAATAGGGAAAAGTTAAAGTGACGGTACTGTAATTTTTGTATAAAATTTAGACCAAAATTACGGCGCCCTCTGAAAAAATTTCGTAACGGTTCCCGTAAATTTTTATTAACATATTTCGCACATGAAATATGGAAAAGGTATGTAATTTAAAATTACAAAACGCTTCGAACAAATCACGTGATTTTAGGTCAAATTTCCCTGACAGTTCCGTAATATTTCCTGAGATCATGTGACTCCGGAAGAAGGAAAAACCGAGTACTTTTTATTGAATATTCTTGTTCGTATAAATTTTCCACATAATATTTCTTTCCTGAGGTGTCCCCACGCGACCGTCCGTCCCTCCAGTAACAACATTCAAAGTTTTTTCAAAATTACGTCTTTATTGATATTGAGAAACTCATGACTTGACCATTTTCAAGAACAAAATACTTTGCACTGAGAAACAGAAAAATTTGCCACGAAATTTTGTCCTTTTTTTTAAAAAGAGAACAGAGTTATTGGCGAGTTAAAAGAATTAACTAAGTCAATAGTTGTTTATCCTTAATTGTAAAATATTTCAATGCCACAATCTCTTTATTTAATTTTAGATTTTCTTTATGTGAGTCACACTGTTAAAAAAATTCATGGACAGATAACTATTAATTTTCAGGATTGTGACTTTGAATGCGATTTAGGGATTAAAAGATAATGAAACTTTAGGTTTCACTGGAAGTCCAGTAAAATTCCAGAATTTAAACGAATTGAAGATGAGAATTCCTCAATTTATTTAAATCCACACGAAGAGAGTAAAGGTCCGATAAAAATTACGGGTAAAGTTCTGGTCCAGGAAATACGCAGCGAGTTACGTTATTTTTACGGAGCGTTTCGTACTTTTTATTGACTTCCCCTTAATTTTTATCGGATCTTTGCTCTCACTTGGGAATTACGGAACCTCACGTAATTTTAACGAATTATTTATTTCCGTGCACAATCGAATGTGAATATTCGTTGTTAAATTACATTGAGCTTTCACTGAAGTCGGAAATTTCATTCTATTTTTCAGTTAAGTCACATTTAGCGGTACTGTCCTTGAAATTGACGAATATAGTTGTTTAGTTAGTTTTAACGTACTCTATTGCCAGTAAAAATACCCGAAAAAGTAATTTTCTAATAACACTCTGTGGCGCAAGGGCCTTCAGTCTTTCAACAATATAATTTCGAATATAAATTTTCTGATTTTTAATCTAATTTCAGGAAAAAATCAAACGGAAATTTCTATCTGATCTTTTCACGAAATTTTCAATTTTTTATGCTCTGAAATAGCAGAGAAATTGCACCATAAAAATGTCTGCAATTTTTTTCATTTATTTAAAGTGATGTCTACAATTTGCTTTGTAAAATTTAGTCAAAAATTTTTAACAGCGCAACTGGCTCATTCCTCAAAATCGAAAGAATTTTTACATGAGATACAGAGCTCTTGGTAATTTTTCAGTCAAGAATATGAGACAAGTAAAGACGTACTTTTCAAAAATCTGTCGTCGCAGCATAATTTCCCAACCCTAAGTCCGCACAACACCGCAGTGCGCTAGTTCCCTAGACCGATAATGATACCATTATTCCTACCCCCTCATCATTGATCATTCAACTGATCAGTCAATTGACCGAATAATTCACATTCTTCTCCATAAACAAGCTTCAATTTATTTTCAAGTAAGCTAGCGATATCCTATCGATTATCAGTAATGACTAGAAGTGTCGGCTCATTACTGAAGTGCTAAAATAAAACTGAAAAGCCGTACGAAATCATCACAATCTGTAGATTATTGATTTATCATGAGACGATGTACTCGAGTGTGGGCTGAACTTAAGGTAGGAGAAGTAGTAAAAAAAATAATCTGCTAAATCTAATAAAGACACCACGCCATTCACACGTGTGAATAATATCAAATTATGTGTTACTCTGAGAACATAGTAATTTTTACTGCGCCCCTCAAAATTCAATAATAAAATCAGTAAAAAAAATCAGTAAAATTTACTTTCGACTCAATAAAAAAAAAAAAAATTCAACGGAAATAACTCAAATTCCTGGCCTTTGACCTCGATTACTATGCTCTCATGGTATTTTTAAATTTTATATTCCCTTTGTGCATAGTCCCCGTATTCGTCCCATGAGTCGCATGGTAATTAACTAGATAAGAATAATTTATTCGATGTGTCACGAAGTCATCACTCACTATGACATTTTTCCCGACAATAACCAAAACCAATAAACCCTCTGCCAAAATTCCTGATATCTTTAAATCTTTCGTGTGGCCATTCTACTAAAAAAATTAAAAACTAAAAATTACTGTCGAAAAGCCAGGAAAATTTGCGATGTTCAGAGGTGGTTATACCTCTCCCTCCCTCCACGGAATTCGTGAAAAAAAAATCCTGAATTCAACTCCGAATTCTCCTCTCAATAACTGAATTTGAAAAAATTAATAAAAATCCTGATATCTTTCGCCTGTTTTACCCCAATAAAAAGTGAACCATCTCAGAACGACAGATATTTCCGATGCCGCAGGGTGAACATAATCCCCCCCTCTCCGACCCCTCATTACAATAAAAAAATTACGAATTCTGAGCGCAGATAAACCCGAAAATCCTTGACATGTCTATCTGACTGAGAATTGCCTGTTAAAATGGATTTTGTGGTTTGATTTCCATCAAGAATATTGTCCTGGATATCCCATGATATCTTCAGAACCATAATAATCATTAAACTCATTCAGAATTGATCTCAGTCTGCGTAAAGTCTGAAATTTCTACTGAAGTAGTAAAATTCAGTTTCGATCAGACCCAAGGATTTTCTACTTATCATCCCATCAGCCGTGAATCCCTTCTAACTTGTACTGATGTGCACACTAACCACTCCACTGCACATAATCACAAAAAAAATGAATTACTTCAATTAACAAAAGATTCTCTCATCACAATCACAAAAGAGTGGAAGATGATTGACACTCAATTACCAATAACTCGAGATCAACAGACCTGAATTGGGAAATTCTGACGTCATTTTGAAGATAATTTCTCAACCTTCAAAATGAATCCAGACTTTTTGAATTCGGATCATTTGGTCAGAAGTTATCACCGATTAGATGGACATCATCTGATTGAAAATCGTGAAATAGAATAAGTCAATTTGACTAAAGCTCTGGTATTTCGTGAATATCTCAAAAACAAATGGAAATATCAACATTTTTATCATAATCTTTCTTTTGCAGAATCAAAAAATCTAAAGAAAAGGTCCTTACAAGATTTTTCCATCTCCGTTAGTTCCTGAGATATCACCAAAAACCTCAGACCTCAGACCAGAAAAAATTGTCTTGTTCAGTTTTATCGATTGACCCCACTTCTCAATGTAAACAAATAAATGTCTAGTGCACCCAGATCATTATCAGGTATTGAATAGATAGATTAGGCTTCATTAGGCTTGTAATTGTCCTATCCTAACAACTGACTTCAAACCTTGAGTGATGATGCACCGGAAAAGTTGGTAAGACTCCTGAAAGTCATCAAAAATCTTAATAAATGATTTGGCCACTGGAAGGAGGAAAACTGGATGGCTCATTGGAAAATTCCCCTGTATGGTTGGTTGCATGAATTAGCTGGCAATGGAACTGGAAGCCGTGGAAGCAACAGCAGCAGTGGAAGTAGTGGAAGTGTCGCCAGCCAGAATAGCCAAGGTGTTCCATCCGCAACGACAATTCGCGCCTGCAGCAGTGCCACTGATGTACCAAGACGAGAGAGTTCATCAGCAACTGGTCGGTAGATTAAGGATCGAGGGATTAAAACTTTTCTCTTTATCTTCAAAGTTGTAGTGAATATAAAGTATTCGGACAAAATGGAGTATTTAAGGCAATGCAGGAAACTTTTTATCGTTTTTATAGAGAAAGGGTCAGATCCAACAGAAATAATGTCAAGTCCTATTTGAATTTCCCGCCTCAAATCCTGATAATTCTTATCGTGTTTTGGATTCACTGAGTTTTGGATAATATGGTTACTTAATGGACTAATAATACTATTTTGATTTCCCATTTGACACATTCAAAAATCGATATAATAATTGATTTATAAATTTCATTGTTTCGAAGAAAATCAATAAAATCAACAAAAATCCACTTTTTGATTGAGATTGTCCCTTTTGGACTTGAGATTAAAATTTTTGCATGAAATTTCTAGCGACTCTCGTGCGAAAACTACCTTAAAAAATTGCCTTTTCCCCAACTCTCAATTAAACGCGAATGAAGTAATTTAAAAGTTCATTAACATTTAAGTGTCAATCAGAATCTCAAGAGATTTCCTGAAAAGTTCTGTCTCCTATCTTGACCCTCAAAACTGACCACCAACGTCAGCCCAAATATTGACCGACTCCTCTACAAAACCGCCAAAAAAGTTTCCCTAATTGACTAACCAATAACTATTAAAAAATCCTCCACAATGATCTTCGCATTAAAAAATCGTTACGAAGAACTCATTGAAAATGAAACCACAAAATGTACCAGATATCAGTCAACCGATCATCATCAAATGATCAACAACTCATTTAGACAAAGAGAAAAGTATTAAAGTCTCATTATCACCTTCTCTATAAAAACAAATTGATCATCACTCGCAAAAACAATTATTCGTCTCATTGATGTTATTTCTTTTATTGTGTCTCTGTGTATGTTGCCCAACACGCATGTCCACGTTGTACGTCTTCCCGTCTTCCCCTTCTCTTCTGCTTCTTAACTCTTCTAATCGCATTACCAACGATTGAGGATAACATTGAATACCTGAAAAAAAAAAATTCAATACATTACGATTATTGTTGATAAACTAATAAATTAAAATGCATGAAGATGGCTCGGAGGTGTGTGAGCGACGTGGAGGAATGGGCTATGGTGAAGCCAATGGTGAGGATGATGGTAAGGAGGAAAAACATTTTCCCTCGATGGACAATCAATCGTGCTCGTCATTTCGACAATGTTTATTGTCGTAAACATCATTAGGCGCACACTCGAAGTTACATGGAGTCTCAACAAATATTATTTTCATCAAATAGTTTTCATTATTATCAATGATCATTAATCATTCAGATTTGTCAGTGGTAATTCATAATTTTCAGTAAAATGGTTATCGATACCTAATGATGATTAACGATTAATCCGGATCATTAACGATTAAGCATTATTATTATGAATGTTTAATGATAATTAATGGAGATTAATAGTGATTAATCATCGAAAATAGACACAGTCGATCGTCGGTTAATTTCTAATCATTGATCATGCATATTTGTTAACGATAGTTCCTCGTTATCAATGAGGATTAATTCTAAACGGTTAATGGTGATGAATGATTATTCCATATGAAGTGTTATAAGGAGGGTTTAATCATCGGTGATCATTTTTAATCGTCATAAATTAGGACGCGTTATTATTGATGATGAATGTAATTACCCACTAGCAATGATTAATGATTAATAATGGTGAATAGTCATTAATTGATAGTTATTATTAATCGTCAATCGGCTATTAATAATTATGTATTACAGTGATAATTATTTAAATCATTAGTAATATTTATAAGGACGAATGATAATGATTATTAATGATTTCTGGTTATCTATTGACCATTAATTGTTTTATTGAGCAACAACTAAATAGTACTAGCTTGAACTACGATAATCATTAAGGAATAGCTAATTTATGTGAAAAAATCGTTGAAAAATTAGGAAATCAATTGATAGTGAAGTGCAATTGTGCCGAATTATTTTTCGTTAGTGAAAATATTGTAAAGGCGTCAGGAATAATAAAATTTATGAGAAAAATCTCAGGGTTTTTTTAATAAGTAAGATTAGGTTTCTTTGTAATTTTTCGTGATATTCCGGGTTCTCTCGATGTTAATGATGAGTTTCAAAGTTGGATCGATTTCAGGAGACGGAGACAATCGCGTAAGAATTATTTTGTTGTTGGAGATTATTTTCAACCTGAATCACGTGAAGGTCAGTGGTTATTCCAAATCAAGCTCAGAAATTCAGTGGTATAAAAAATATTTGTTTTTGATCGCTATTTGGTTTTTGAGAAATTAGTTGAAAAAATGAGCAAATAATTTCTTTTCAATTTTTGATATCTTATGATACAAGCCAGCAATTTTAGTAATAATAATTAGAAAATAAATAATATTTAGAAAATTATATTTTAATCGCAAAAATTAATTCCATGAAGAAAATTCAATCAGAGGTAATACAGTAAATTCCGTTCAATCTCTGATATTTCTTGACACAACGGTGCGATTTGGATTAGTCAAATGTCATTTTGAAGCTGAAAAAAAGGTCTTGAAAATGACATCAAATTCATCTAAATTCGCTCTGCCAATCTCGAGATATTCGCAATAAAAATCATTCATTATGAACCAACTTCCTGTATTTTTGTCTAACCACTTGGCGACTGAATTTAGCTGTCCTATTTCGACCAATGAGAGATCATAAATTTTCTCATCAATAATGTACCGTCATAAACACTGACCTTCGCGTCTGCCACCTGAAACGCTTGTGGATCGCTCCACTGCGCAGCTCAATACTTGAAAAAAAAAAACACGAATAGAAAACTCAAGAATTATCATTTACCCTAATAAAAAAAATGTGTTTTAATGAGGAAGGTATATGCTTGTAGAAATAAGAATCATGTGTCCCGTCAAGACCTGCAGCCAGCTATCAACCAACTCGCAGTGCTCAGGTAACGCGTACAACGTAGAAGAGAAAAAAAGTAAATCAATAAAGTCGCTCGTCGATCCTCGTCGCCATCAAAGATCGAACGATCTGCTATTCCCCATTTTAGTAAAAAAAAAAATTAATTGCTTCTGGGCCACTCCGAAATTTTCGATTTTTTATTTTTAGTGTTACTATTTTTTGAGGGACAATTCTACGTTTCTTTTTCAAAAATAAAATATTTGAGAAAATGTTTAAAGCGATTATTCTTGTTTGATGCCTTAGGAAGTCATTTCGAGTCAGGAAAAATGGCGCAGAAAATATTTCTAATAGTAATTAATTGAAATGTTCCAATTATTGAAGTTGAAAGTATCGATAGTTCACTATGACGTACAAACTTTTGTTAAACTTTGGTCTCGACGAGGGATCGACGGGCGCATTCGGATTTCCTCGAATTTATAAAAAAAAAATAATTAAATTTGTTCTTAAACAGATTAAAAAATCACTAATTAAAGCAATAGACGAGGCGTTTGATTGAGTGAAAAGTATAAGAAATTCTGGCACAAATTATTAGAAAAATGAATGACATTGATAGAGAACTAATAGATTAATCAATTAAGTGAGAATAGTAACTAGGAAATGATTTATTGAATAATCGATGAAAAGTTAGAGATATAGACCCATTGGCTGCAGTGAGTGCACGAGCCTATGAAAAATTAAATAGAATAAATAAATATTGATAAATTGTTAACGAAAACTCGTATTGGCGTGGGATAGGACGACGTTAGATGTTTAATTAATTTTTAAAAATCGTGCATGTGGCTGTTGTGCTGTGCGATGTACCGGAAAGAGCCTGAAGCCTCGGGATATCGTTTTTGTTTGACTGATAATAAATTGTTGAAAATTACAGCACGCCGACAGGAGATTATTAAGATGACTGAGCAACTCATCGAGAGTATCAATACTGGTGACTTCGAGGGATACACGTAAGGATTTTTTAATGTCTTTGTTATTTTTATTCACGAAGAAAGTAATGAACATTTTAGTGGAGAAATATCCAAGGAAATTCGTCCACAATTTTCTATTAAATTAAATTGAAATATTTTGAGAGAAACGATTTTAGGAACAAACATCTTGTGATATTTTTTGCAAAGGATTTTTTAAGGTACTGGTTATGACGTTGAATTTTTGTTGTTTATAATGTTGTCTGGGCTTGTTAGAGTAGCTCTGCACTTATAGTAAGTTCAAAGATTATTGAAAACAACACAAAATTTTTAGGAAACTCAATTACATTTCGAATCTAGATTTTTCTAATTGAATTACAGTTACAAGGAATTATTTGATGCTTCGTAAAAGATAATCCATTTTGAGAAACACGTTCTATTATTTATTTATAAACAAAATGTTTTAAAAATTATTCTCACGCAATTTATTGAAAAATTTGGCAAATAAAAATATTCAAGGGTAGCGTATCCGGTTGGTAAGTACCGACCTGGGGATAGAGCTACTTTAATTAGCGATTTATGTAAATACTTATAAACAATTAATTCTCGAATAAATCAATCGGCGATACCGGAATAAATAAAACAGATAATCATTCTCTAATGCCGAATAAGGTTCACTGATAAGGTTCGATGATGCTCGAAGACCCTCGAAGATTATCGAAGGGACGAAGAAACCATTCGACCGAAAATGGCCGGTTTATCAACAATTACAATAACAATATTTTATCATTTATCTCCTAATTAATTCACTTCGTATTTTGTAACTAATTAAATTTCATCTCTTTCTAGAAAAATCTGCGATCCTCACCTAACTGCATTTGAGCCAGAGGCTCTAGGTAATTTAGTCGAGGGAATGGACTTTCACAAATTTTACTTTGATAATGGTAATTATGCCTAGTTTGCATCACTCCTTGTCAGATAACTATTAATCTCAAAGTTGCACCGAAACGAATAATGTTTCAACCCATCACTTGGTATCAGTCATTTGAAAATTCCTATAATTTATTTTCTCTCTCATTTTCATCACAAACCGAGGCTTTTTATCATGTGAAAAATAAAATTCTGTATATTCTATGGATTTTTGAGTTCAGCTTGTCAGCGGAATTATCACTGGGAGAGCTAATTCATTTTTGAGTTTAAGAATATCAAATTTCTGCTCGTTGTAATGTTAAATTTAAACCCCAAGCAGTCCTGGGGAAGAACTCAAGTTGCAAAGCTGTCAACACGACAATCCTCAACCCTCATGTTCATTTACTGGGGGATGATGCTGCCTGCATTGCGTACGTCAGACTCACCCAATACGTTGATAAGTAAGTACAATAACTGAGTCAAAGTTGTTGTCATGTGGATGAAGTCTTCCTCCTTTTTCGATGAGTGCAATCAGCAAGTCGAAAATATTTTGTTTTTCCCAACGTGTCCATGAAGCCAAGACAACGATAAAAATCCGAATATCTCAGAAACTCCTGGTGCTCTTGGGGATCAGCAAACCAAACACTTGATCTCGTCCTTTGGTATTGCTTTACGACTAAAAAATTATCAGACACAGCTGACAAAAAATACACTAAATTTATCTGTAAATATTTGAAATCCTTAATTTGCAATTCTAAATCAAATTATGCCATAAGTAAAAAAATGTAGAATAGCTGGTGTAACATTAATGACAGCGTCAATAACCCATTATACGGGCTATATGACTTTAAACTAATGAATAAATAAAATATCTTAGAAACTACGATCGACAAAATGACCCTTTTCAGGCGAACAACCGCAAACACTTCCTCCGCTGCTTTTAAAATCCTCCAGGAGGTTTATCCACCAACAAAAAATTCTCCAGCAATCGTAAACCTCAATTAATTAACAAACCTGTTCAAATGACTTCCAGACAAGGTGTAGCCCACACCCAGCAGAGCGAGGAGAGCCGAGTGTGGCACAAGAAGGACAACAAATGGCAAAATGTACATTTCCACCGAAGTGCAGTGACAGGTCCCTCGCCATTCTCCTACAATAACAAATAAATCAGCATTACCTGGCTCGCTCCATTATATTCCACAACCAAGTTTTTAACGAATAGCAGAAAATATGCATAGAGAAAAAAAAAGAGGTATAGAATCACGAGGAAAATGGATTAAAAGACGGAATGATAAAGCAAATGTCACGGATGAGAAACACGAGGGAATAATAGAAAAAAATTGTTTTTCGCGAAATACTTAATTAGAAGGACCTTCTGATTAACTGGATGTGGGGAATTTATGTGACAAAATGAATTATTGATGATTTATTTGTTCCTCTATGAGCTCAATGAAATGTCACAAGAGCAATGAGAATATTTATGAATTAAAATTCGTATGATAAAAAAAAAAATTGTCGGCAATTTCATCACTTCTCTTCTACTTTCTACGTGTCGATGTGACAATTTAACTCGAATAAATTCTGAAATAATTCATTTAACTAATGAATAATACTTGAATCTCACGTGAATGGTAAAATGGCTGATGAACTGGTGGTTTTTGAATAATTATTTTATCTTTATGTCAACGAGATGCCGAATGAATCATTGAATACTAAACGAAGTCTGCTTACGATTTTATTATTAGTTAGAGTAACAAATTTATTGTAGAGGGGAATCGAGGTAGAAATGGCCGCCGAGGGTTATTGGGGAATTGAGGCATGATCGAGCCTTAATATCGACCAATGTGCCATGTAATGAAGTCTTACGATAAATCAAGTTTCAGAGGGAGGTGGGGTGGGAGGCTACGGAATTATTTTGCCTGGCATTTTTTGCTATTTTATTCGGTATTTCTGGGATCGTAGGTGATACACGCTGAGGAAGGTTCAATAAAGATTCGATAAAAGTTACGAATGATCGAGTTAAATGTAATCGAAGTGATCTGTAAATAACGCGCCAGTTTCGTTATTTTTACGGAGCTTTTAGTGCTTTTTACTGAATCGTCAGTAACTTTTACTGGACCCTCGTACTGTCGGAACTATTTCTCTTCGTGCGGAGGAAATAATAGATGATTGGAGGAGAATGAAGATTTTTAGGTGATAATGGGGTAAAGAATAACGGTATTGGAAGAAATTTATAATGATTCCAAGTGACATCATCCCACACTAATTTATTCTAAATGAATTCGCGAGAGTTTCATCCCAAACTATAAATTCCGATGGAATTTTTCACGTTTACAACAATATTTCAGGCCGAGGACATTATTTACTATTTTCAGAGAAGAAGACAGTCTTTTTATTCGTTTATTTCATTTGTTTGTTCGGGGAAAAATAAACAAATTCAAAGTCTTTCGTCTTCTACGATTTTTTTTTAATTTTCTAGTTGTCATGGGAAGCAATAGAAGAGAATATTTACACATTCAGAAAATATAGATGATGGTGACCGAAGGAAAGAGTCAACAAAATAAGTTTTGGAAATTCCCTGACTTTTTTACATCCAATGATCAAAAATGCAGATTTCAATCTCTGACCAACTAGACCAGTAATGAAAAAATAGGATGAAACTGTCGTGGAATCAATTAAATTTGGAATAACTTCTGGGATGAATTATCCTATGATGAATTAACTGAATATCGTCTAAAATGATAATTCAAAAAAACTCTGAGCGAGTTTAATCAATCATGAGAGTTATTAAGATTACAATCTTGTTAATGGAGTTAAGGAGATGAGTTGGTAAAATGATTTTGTTATGATTTGATTACCTGAGGCTAGCGGATCTAGAAAAACAATTTTGAATATGTTCGAATGAATTTAATACAATTCAATATCAAACAGAAGAGCGATTCAAATCGATTTAGCTGTTACTTGAGTTTTTGGAGAATATCTGTGGACCTGAGGGAGATTAAAAATTGTTATGGTAACAGAAATTAAATATTCGCTTCAAATTTTGAAATATTCATCGAAAACTATCGACTAAGCAAATTTCACTTGAGCTTGTTTTCTTTTTCGTTACTGAAGAGTTTTTCACATATTCAAGAAATTCTCTGTCCACGTCTTTTGATTCAAAATATATTGTTGGAATTACTTTCTAGAATCTTTTAAAAATCTCTTCCTAAACAAATGCAATTTTCTGTCTTGCGGAATTTTCTTAAAAAAATCTCGTAGCACTTTTGCAAAAACCTCTAGCTTGAAAATTATATTTATAAAACAATTGATGAGTAATTTTCATCTGAACTATTTTGAAAATATCTCTGGAACAAATGGACTCATCAAAACTACATTGCCAGACTTTTTTCGGCTTATAAAACTGCAAAAATTTTAGCGATTTTTTCCTGCATTTTTCCTTCTCGAGATATTTGCAAAAATCCCGATAAAAACTTTTCTCAACTCATCTCCACTCCTCTACCCAATCGAATTTATTAACTAGAAAGAAATAATATGAATCAATCGTACACGAAAATTCAGAATTCGAGGGAGGACAAAATCACTCGAGACTCCTCACAACACAGTAGATAAATTAATGAATAAATGAAAATTTATCAGCCTGCGCACGTATATCCCTAATGATTTTACATCTAAACCTAAATTAAAACGATACAATCAATAAGAATTTAGTGATTTTGTCAGTTCAAGTTGACTCTGTTTTTAATTAATGAGAAAAACAACTAATGGAGATAAAAGAAACATTAGGATTAATATTTGGGGCCCACTTTTATCGTCCCACTGAGTGACATCACTGATGTTCCTTCCAGAGAGGTTCAGGCTTGCTAGATCTGTCCGCCTCTGCATCGCCATCTCCCCTTTATCACCACCATTTATTCATTTTTAATTAATATTTAGATAATAAACAAATAAATAAATAATTAAGTCATTTTTATGTGAAAATAAGAAGAAAAAAAATATATAAGCAATCACTGATAGAGAGCACGTCTTGATGATTAACTAATCAATTGATAATAGAACAAATGAGATGAAGATTGATGTTGCATGGCGAAGCAAGGCGAGACAATTTTTAACAAATTACATTTAAATTTAATTAAACAAAATGAATTTAATGTACAGAACATTCTTCCATATTTATTTTCACCCTCTGATAGCCGTGTTAATCGTTAATTGTTTAACTGAATTCGTGTGCTATTTATCGAAAAAGACAAATTGATGGAAAAATGAATGTTTCTCTAATTTTTATTCATGAAAAAATTCTATAGACACTCAGTGATTTCTCATAGACTATTCCCGGAGCTCCGAATATAAGTGGAGAAGAACAATGACTAAATGATTGAGTTGTATTGATGATGTCTCAGAATTCAGTCTTCCAGAACCTTATTAAAAGCATTCGTCACTAGAAATTTTATAGAAGAGTTCGTGGGTTCATTCAGGGGCAACTTTACAGAGCTTTCTATAGAATCTATGGAAATCAATATATGAAACAAACGTTTACCGAATTTCTTCTAGATTCTTGAGAAAAATTGCAACATTTTGAAATGTTTGTGGAAAATTTTGTGCTGTTTGTTATCGTCTATAGATTATCTAGAGAAATGATATAGACAATTCTGTAGATCTTCTTGCGTGATAATTATAAATCACGTATATGGAAATGCATAATTGCATACAATATTTCATTGGTTTGTCTATAGAAAATATATTTACATATTTCCATAGACTTAATTTTCGGCCCTTTAAAATTTCATTGCTATTGCACTCCGCCACAGTCTATAGAAACTCTAATATACCTGCTCCCTATAATTTCATCTTCTATAACACTTTCAAATTTTTATAAACATCTGTATAAAACTACTCAAGAATTTACAAAACAATTGATTGCATTCTTGGAAGACATAATCTGTGCGACGATATTGGCTATAGAAATTCATCGAAGCCTTGAGAGTCAGAATATAAATCTTCAGAACAATTAACGAGTAATGCCACAGAAAATGTCTATAGAATTTTTTCAATCCATCATTGAAAAACTAGTTGATTAATTCTATTCAATTTCCTCTTTACTCGATAAATTATAAATATTATAAATAAAAAATGATTGTTTATGTGAATGGCGAGTCATGAAAAAAAATATATAGTGTAGTGTGAAGTAAAGTTGAGTTATAGTTCAATTATATCGAGGGAAAGAATTGACATAAATTGAAGAAAAATAATTAAATAATTCGCGCTCTCTGTCGTGTCTCTTTTTGCATAGTTAATGTTACATGCATAATATATAAATATTCGATTGAATAAATTAATAACAATGAGAATGGAATAACACTGGCGTTGGATCTCTCTCGCACGATATGAAGATATTAAAAATTATAAATATAAACAAATTCATGTCAAAGAAGAAAAATATTAGGGCGAAATCATTGATTGAAAAACCATTTTTATCGAATTTACCTTCGTTATTTACGATTGATGAATATTTCTACACGTTCGTACATTCTCCATAGTTGTCACGAGTAAGTCTCAATCTAATGAATGAAAAATACCAAAAAATTATGAAAAAAAAAATATTAATGAATAAATAGAAGTAAACACTTTTGCCATCGTATTATATATATAAATATTATAAATGATTAAAAAACAAACTTTAAAGAACATTACTAAGAATGAAGATATGATTTATTATATTACAGATATATTACAATGATATAAATATTAAAACCATGAAGGAAAACATAAAAAAAAATGATTAATGATAATTAATTAATAGTTATTTCTACTACTCTATTTCATCGCTTCTCTACGTGTGATTGTTGTATAAAATAATTATTATTTATTTCCAATTTTTCTCATTACGAAATAAACGTTTAAATAAAACCAACAGTTTATGAATTGTGATTATTGATGATCCAGAATCATTTAGATGTTAATTTTAACAATACGGTAGGAGAGAAAAGTTAAGAACAAAACCATTAAGAAGTTGTTTATGTCGCAAGATCGTGCTCTGTTGACAAATAATTTCTATTAATCATTATTGTCTATGTAGATCGGTAGATCATCAAGACATGAGAAAACTATGGGAATACCCGAATTTAACAACATTAATCAGCTACTACAGCAGCTGGGAATTTTGTACCATTTTCTGATTAACCCAGTTTATGTAATGAAATACTAATTGGTGTGGGTTTGTTGATAGTCCCGAACGTTTATTGTTCAGTGAAGATATGATACCAACTATTATTATATTAATTAGTGGCTGCCATGATAAAATATCTGTGGTTGAAATGTGCCTCCACAACAAAGCACTGAAAATGGAATTTTAATTAGTTCATGGCATTTCAGAATTTATTGTAGCGGTATTTCCAGCATATTATTCATATTATTCCAACTCAGAATTCCACTCGAAGAAGGTCCTCGTAGTTTTGAATTTTTGATTACCGAGATTAAGGGATGAAACTTGGCCCGATCGGGGAGAATTTAATTTTCCTCCGAACAGCCTCTGTTTAATTTATTAATATTCGTTAGGAACAACGAGACATTTTTTTAAATGAGCAGACGAATTTTCACACTCGTTACCCAGCTGCCAGAAACGACGGTGGCGCCTCTCACCGTCGGAGTCAGTACTAACGTGTGGAATCATCTTTTTCCCGGATCTAAACCGCTCCTTAGTCGGTCGTCTATGGTTTCGCCTGTGGCACACAGAGGTTCCACTCAACTTCAAGGTCGATAAGGTACCTTCTGAGGAACCTCCTGAGACGGTACACAGCGCCACGCACGGCGTCCCGAGGTACTTCCCCTCTATTTTGGCAAAGGGCATGAACTGAAGTAGAAGTACATCCCCAAGTTAGTAACGCCCCCGACAGTTAGAGGCGCCACAATCGATTTTAATGGTGGACAGTGACCGGGAGATTTGTCTGTAGAATGGCGGACATACGATATCTTTTCCCAAAGTGAAGTAAATCTATCGTATGCAAATTTGTACCCGTGTATAATGAGCTCAAAATATTTCTGCAGCTCTTCATTTATTTTCAAATAAGCAACTCAGTAGTTTGAGAAGGTTTTTACATTTGATTGTGCCTAGCTCACTTCATAGAAACGACGACTGCAGCAGTTGAGAAGTTGGACCAAAGAGGATTAACTTGGTACCACTCTGCATTGCACCTTCAACAGACCCCACATTTGATCGTGTTTTGGCGCCACACCGGCCCAAGAGTGTCGAGGTACCACAATTTTCTCCCTCGACGCCTCAATAATTCAGTAAAAAATGTCGAAAAAAGATGTCAAGCCAGTGAACACTTTATTCAACTACTTTAAGTCTCCAAAAAACACAACACCACAAGCTGAGAAGACGACACCGAAGCAGAAACCCGAGCCAACGACTCCAGTACGTGCCCCCAAGGGTCGAGGTTAGTCGCCATTAATTATTATTATTTATTTTTAATCATTTTTTTCTGACTCCTCGAAACGTCAACAAATGTCAACAATGATTTTTATGGAGATTGATGCAACGGGGTCGAGTGATAGTCATTTTTTGGGTCTCGAGAGCTGCCATTTCTTTGTCGAGACAACCGACGCTTTTCCAGACAAAGGGAGACAGTCCTCGACTATTCCGCGATCCCAAAACTTAATTACATCATTATTTATTGTGATTTTTACGAACTAAATTCTTGTTTATTGGCACTTGTCCAGTTGTCGTGAGGATGTGGCTCCAAAAATTAATTGTATTAAACTTATTTCCCTTGAATTTTTAGTTAATTGTTTTTTTGACAATGAATTCAAGTCAAATTAGTTCTTATGCAATAAATTCTCATAATTTGGCATTCTCACGGTTTTTGTTGCTGTTGCTGTTATTATCATTTAAAAGAATTATTGCACTGAATATATTTTCCTTTCATCTTCATGAAAAGGAGACTGGGGTAATACGAAAGATCATTAACAATTGTGTAATTCGTATTATTGTAAATTGTCCCGATTTTCCTGACAAACAAATCCATAACATGAAATATTTAGTAATTAGCTGATTAATAAGGTGCAGTGAAAGAAAATTAATTCTACTAAGAACATGAATGTTCCTCAGTACAAAATTTTGTTGCCTTAAATTTTTATTTCCCACGAGAAAATCCTTTGCATCGAAAAATTGATTCATGATTGATTTACATGACGAAATTTTCATGTAAATAGACATGATAAAAATATCATGAAGCATGTAAAATATTATGTCTAATTACTTCAATATATCTAATTATTTTTGTTAGTAGTTTCGGGGAAAGGAAAAGGCAAGGAAAACAAGGATGAACCAAAGTCCACCAGCAAAAAGCGACCTCTGAAAGCTAGAACACCTGACCTCGATGATGAGGAAGAGGTGAAGAAGAAGAAGAAGAAGGAGGAAGAAGATGACGAGGATGAGGTTACTGCTAAGCCCAAGCGCAGGAGAATCATCATTCCAGAAGATGACTCTGAGGATGGAGGGGATGACAGTGATGACTATGTGCCTGGTGAGTTTTTGTTATATATCCTCTTTTCGTCTTCCTTATACCACGAGTACAAGAGGATGCATGTAATGTTATTATTATCTCGTTCTTCTTGAAGGCTATCCGGCTATCAAGGCCAGATATTTTTTTTACGATTTAATTTCTCCCTTCCTCTCGATATACTAAGGTGAGTAGAAAAATGAAATATTCTCAAGCCGGTTGAACTATTGATAAATCGAATTTTAGTTGATAACGATGGACATTTTCATTCGGAAGTAAAAAAATATAGTTTTTTCCACGGAGCCCAATCCTTTATTTTTAAATGTTAATGCTGAATGTATTTGAGAATTTTTTTTCAGATTTATTATGGCCAATAGAATTGTTCATGTCCCAACATTACTGACTTTTCAGAAGGATCTGAGGAAGATTCTGAGTCTGACGACAGCACTGATGGCGTCACTGAGGGCTCGTTTGCCACAGAAACAGAAACTGATGATGAAACTCCAAAGGTACTCTTCTACCCATCAATGGAAATTATGAAAAACCACAACCCTAGGTGATATGACAATTTATGTGTGATGTTTCTTGCAGAAAAAGCAAAAATTGTCAAGTGAGAAATCAAAGGGAGGAAACTGGAGGTCGAAGAAACCTGTAGTAAAGGTCACATCAAAGGTAAAAATCAAACCTCCAGCAGTAAAATATAAATTGTCTTTTGTGATTTTTTTTTACCCTCGTCAGTTCGTCTCATTCCTTATAGATATCTCATGATGCCATTTGAATGCTGATTATTAAATAATAAAATATACAAATAAAATCATTAACATAAATTTGTATAATTCATTCAAAGTGCAAATGCAAGTGATGCAAATGAATTTGTTCGTAATTTTTCACTTTCCTAGAAAAGAGATTAATTAGCGGAATTTACGAATGCACATATGCACCAGGAAATAAATAAATAAATTTTCAGGATGAGTCCTTCCAGCTGCAAAAGACGCCGTCAGTGACAGGTCCCACATCAGGCGGTGACTGCTGGCCGCACCTGAAGCTCGACTTCCTGAAGCCCGAAAATCGTCGGGACAAGAATCGTCGTCGTCCCACCGACCAGAACTACGATCCTCGCACGCTCTACGTTCCTGAGGACTTCCTGAACAAGCAGACCCCAGCGATGCGTCAATGGTGGATCCTAAAATCCGAACACTTCGACTGTATCCTATTCTTTAAAGTTGGTAAATTCTACGAGCTCTACCACATGGACGCAGTGACCGGTGCCAACGAGCTGGGTATCGCGTACATGAAGGGCGAATGGGCCCACTCAGGTTTCCCCGAAATAGCCTACGGTCGTTTCTCCGGCCTTCTCGTAGAGAAGGGCCTGAAGGTGGCGAGAATCGAGCAGACAGAAAACCCTGAGATGATGCAGGAGCGAGTGAAGAAAACCCCGAAATCCACGAAATTCGATAAAGTTGTAAAACGAGAAATTTGTCAGATATCAACACTAGGGACTCGAGTCTGTTCAGTCCAAGATCCTGAGATCATGTCACCTGAGAGCAATTACCTTCTCTCCCTGGTCGAGAAGACAGACCTGAAAACAAAACTTCCCAAATTCGGTGTCTGTTTTATCGACACAAGTATCGGTGAGTTTCACCTGGGGGAGTTCGACGACGATCGTTCCCACTCGCGCCTTCTGACGCTTCTCTCTCACTATCTGCCAGTCCACGTGGTGTACGAGAAGGGGAAGCTGTCTCAGGAGACCATGAAGATCATCAACACATTATTGTCGTCGGCCCTGAAGGAGCCCCTCCAGAAGGACGTGCAGTTCTGGTCAGCCTCGAAGACTCTAAAGTTCCTGCACGAGGGAGACTACTTTAAGAATGAAACAGGGTCAGATTTTCAGTGGCCTGAGGGCCTTAAGCCCTTCCTCAATCCCGGGGACTCCCTGGGGCTCACCCCGGATGAGGATAAAGAACTGGCTGTGAATGCTCTTGGGGGATGTGTCTACATACTGAAGGATTTCATGCTGGATCAACAGATCCTGGGGCAGAAACACTTTCAGGAGTACGTTTCCCCAGATATTGTCTTGTCGAAGAATAAAATGGAGGAGGGAACTATAACTGTCAGCACAATGGTGTTGGATGCTATCACCATTAATAATTTGAGAATTCTGGGAGACGATGGATCATTACTGAAGACATTAGATCATTGCTGCACAGCTTTTGGGAAGAGATTGTTGAAGGAGTGGATCTGTCGTCCCTCTTGTCGTAAAAACATCATCGTGAGTCGTCAGCAGGCTATCACCGAACTTGTGGACAATCCAGATGTCATGCAGGAGGCTAGAAAATGCATGAGCCAGCTACCAGATATGGAGAGACTTTTGAGTAAAATTCACACTCATGGCAGTGCCCAGAAGTTGAAGAATCATCCTGATGGAAGAGCTTTCATGTTTGAGTCACAGACGTACTCAAAAAAAAAGATTTTAGACTTTACCACAGCTCTCGATGGTTTCCAAAGCTCCATGAAGATTGCCTCCATGTTCGAGGACTTTCAAAGTTATCTGTTAAAAAGAACGCTGAGAAAAGATCCTGGGGGAGAATTTCCGGATCTCCAGGAGACACTTGACTACTTCAAAACAGCTTTTGATCACGAGGAAGCTAAGAAAGAGGGGAATATCGTACCGAAGCAAGGCGTGGATGCTGAATACGACGAGGTACTTGAGGAGCTCAGCACGATAAAAAATGAGAGTAATTCTTATCTTAAACAGCAGGAGAAACATTTTGGTGGAAAAGTGACCTTCGCGGGAAATGATAAAAAGAGATTTCAGCTGGAGGTACCTGAAGGCCGGGCCAAACACGCAGATTCTTCTTACGAACTCCAGGGCCAGAGGAAGGGCTTCAAGAAGTACTACACCAGTGAGTGCAGAGAATTTCTGGAGAGGCAGATGAAGGCCGAGGAGCAGAGGGATAAAATCCTGAAGGACCTTAGCAGAAGAATATTTGCGAAATTCAGTGAAAAGTACGATCTGTGGAGCTCAGCAATCTTCAAGATTGCAACGCTCGATGTACTGATTTCATTCGCTGAATACGCCAGAAGTGCAGAGACATGTGTTCCTGAGATCAATGATGATGATGAGGATGTGTCGACGATCATCAAGGAGGGGAAACATCCATGTATTTCTTCGGATAATTTTGTGCCTAATGACACCAGCATTTCCGCGGAGGGTAATGCAAGTCTCATGATTCTCACTGGTCCCAATATGGGGGGTAAATCCACTCTCATGAGACAGGTCGGACTGATCACAGTGATGGCTCAGATTGGGAGTTATGTACCGGCTGCTGAGTGCAAGCTCAGTCTCGTTGACAGGATTTTCACGCGACTGGGGGCTAGCGATGATATTTTGACTGGGAGGAGCACATTTTTGATTGAACTTAGTGAAACAGCGATGATTCTTCAGCATGCCACCACCAAATCGCTTGTACTGCTGGATGAATTGGGCAGGGGAACATCAACTTACGATGGAACTGCTATTGCTGCTGCTGTTGTCAATGCTCTGACGAAGCTCAAGTGCAGGACACTTTTCTCAACTCATTATCACTCGCTGGTGGAGGACTTTGAGAAGAATGAGAATGTCTCGTTGGGACACATGGCTTGCGAGGTGGAGACTGAGGAGGAGGAGGGAATCTCGGAGGAGACGGTGACGTTTCTTTATAAATTGGTGGAGGGAGCGTGTCCCAAGTCTCATGGATTCAATGCTGCTAGGCTGGCTGGAATTCCTGCGAGCATCACCAGAAGGGCTAGGGAGATTGCAGGGAGATTTGAAAAGGAAGCGAATCAGAGACAAATATTTACTAGTCTTTGCAAGGGAGGGAATGGAGTTAATGAGATTATTAAGAAGCTTAAGAGCAGTCTTGTTGTTTGAATAACGAGACCTTTTTTCTAAATTATTTTGAAATTTGGTCCAGGATTGTTAGGGTAATATTTCATTTTTGGAAGAAAATTCAAAGTGAATGATTGAAGAGAAAATATTGAACGTAATTTTTCTCATTAAATTGTGCGAAGGTTCTAGGTGGTCATTACACAATTGAGTAATTTTCCTTATGTTTTTTTTTGCATTTTCTTTTGTATTTTGTTAGTGTAGACCTTGTACTTTCTGAGAATTTCCATAATGCGCAGGACGCGACCATTTCCCATTATGAGTATCATTCATCGTTTGTGTGACCTTCTGAATTCAATATGATTGGCAGTTCCAATCGGAAGTTCTGGAGGAACTTGACTGAGCCATTAATAGCTGTTCTCTGTTTCGTTACGTTTATTAGATAATTCCTTGAAATCGTCAGTATTTTTTTGTATTGTTACCAACATTCTTTATGTAATAAATATTATTCAGGTACATTTTTTAATAAAATTTTGGATAAATACTCTAATCTTTTGTAAAGTTTTTCTTCATTTATGAACGCGTTTTGACCTTCAAAAATCCCATTTGCAAATTTCCACAGTTTTATTTTATAAAAATGAAAAATAGAAATGTTCGGGAAAAGGATATTAAGTGATTAATTAATACGATAAAAAATAATTAAACTAAATAGCGTGGGTGAAAGGAAAATTAGAGAAATGATTACTTAATTGTCTAAATAGAATAATTATCAGTATTCCTGGTTTCGTCAATAACCAGTCAATCGTTATTTGAGTTGTTCGTAGATTCGATGTGATTTGCAGTAACAATCGGAAATTGTTGGTGAACATTACTGGACCATTAATAGATGTCGTTTACTGGTTCGTCGTATTTATTACACTTTTATTACAGTTTTTGTGTACATTCCTGAAGTATATTTTCCCATAAAACCTTGGTTAAATAGTTTAACGTTTTTATAATTTTTTTCGTTTTTGTTTACTTTATTTTGTAAGGGAGGGTACAACCCTCAAGTTCAAGCAATTTCCTTTTAATTTTATTTCAATTATAACTTAATTTTAATATTATATTATTTGAATTTGATTTCTCTAGAAAGGAAATGTGGGAAAGAATTGACTAAATCTAATTGCTTACAAAATTTTTTTTATTAATTGCCAGAGTACAAAAGGAGGGATAATCACGACTAATTGTGACATTACATTGACAATTTAATTCACACCAAACAATGACGGGTTATCAATATATTCAATAATATTTTGACTTACTTTCTGACAAAAAGAATAGAAATAAATCAGGAATACATATAATTAATAAGTGTAATAGTGTTTTTACGCTTTATGTTTTTTTATCTCGTGTATACTCGTGAGTTTAAATATTTTATTCATTTGTATTTATAATTGTTGGCTCATAACCGAGTCGCGAGGCTAATAAATATGCTCATTATGTGTGCCGTTATTGAAAGAATGAAATAAAATGCCGGAGATTCCGTGATCAATTTATGATGCACACCGATGATCACGGGTGATGAAAAAAAAAGTGAGAGAAATTTGAATAATAAATGAGTACTCTACGCACGTTTCATGAATTAATATAACAGGAGAGACGATAGAGCACGCTCGCAAGACTCGGATAATCTCATCTACAGTTAATCAATGTAAAAAAGTGCGCCTTCATTATTTCGCTCTGAAGGATTTAAAGACTTTTCTAATTTCATCGACGAAACAATAATCAAAAAATCGAGGAGTAATTTTCGTGATCGAGTCGCCTCGTTCTACCCATCATCAAGCAATAATCGAAATTCTCGTAATCACAATTATTATTTTTTAAATAGTTAAAGTAAGAGATAAACGTGAGACACAAAAGGCACAGAATTAAGAAAGCACTTGACTTAAACGTTAGGGTGCACTTGCATTTATTTAATCATTTATCACGCAATTAATTGATGAATTGATTAATCATCGTGGAATTTCATTCTATCAGAAATTAATCTGGATGCTTCCATGGGAATTTATTTTGCTGAATTTTTCATGATGGGTAATTAATAATTTAAGACACCAGACTGGTGGAATTTTGCGGATTCAGTCTGGAATTGTTGATTTTGTTTTGTCGGCCTGAATTTACCAGAGGCCGGAGGAAAAACCACCGGGTGGCACACGACCGCGTGGTTTGCTGTTGACACTTGCTGGTGATGAATCAGTTGTGGATCTCTGATCTCCATTGATGCTCGATGCACTGCTGCCACCGTTCTGGGATGGGGCATTCTCAATGTAGCCAGTTCCAGTCACTGGATTTCCATCTGCGAATGTCAATTATTTATTGATAAAGAGCTGTCCAGGGAGTGATAAATTTTCCAGGGCTGGGGAGCTGGACAAGATTTTTTTGTAATTGCATTCCTTTAAGATAGATTTCACAACATTTTTTTTACAGTTTTCTCTCTTTAATGTTCACACACGTGAGGAGTTGCTTTTCAACATTACATTTACTACTCAGGTGATTATAGTTATCAAAAACAGGTGCTACAATACTGACGAATGACCTCTGGAGTCCGTTGTACCCACCTTCAAAATAAATATTTATTAGAGTAATGGTAAAGACGAAAAATCATATGTGTGACCCAGTTTTTTGACAATTTCTTTAATTACCGTACCCTTTTGAATATTGACAGGGTTTCATCTCGACTGTCAATATGAAATGGCAATTTTCAGTTTCTTTTCATTCACTTTAACGTCGTAGGGATGTGTTTTCTTGGAAAAATAATTTTTCAAGTGTGAGGTAAAAGAAATGATGGGTTAATTCGCGTCAGAACGAAGTATTTTGATTATGTACTCCGCACTTTTACGCCGGCCTTGTCTATATTTCCTATTTCCTTATTCATGAAAGGGGTAGTGACATTGGTAGGTGGTAAATATCGAGCTTGCACAGCTAAAGAAAACTAGAAAATTTTTCCTCTCACAGAGAGGTTGAAAACGCAGGGAAAATAACCCTTTTTCCTGTATCTTCATAAAATTAATGTTAATAAAACTAATCAAAAAAATCCCAGTGCTCAAAAGTTGACCTCCGGAGAAAAATTAATAAAATAATTTTAAAAGCTGTATGTTTTTTAAACGTACGAGCTTTTTTCCATAAATAAGATATGAGCAATATTTGTCATAATTTTTTCATAACAACATGCCTTGAAATTTTGAAGGAATTCTACGTTCAAAAATTGTGTCACGAACCAAAAACTCCATTTCATTTTTTCATTTCAACTCCATTTGATGTAGTCGCTTATTTTCACAAACGGTATCGTAATTTCTACTGAATTTTTCTCTGTAAATTCCAATCAATTCAAGATATTCATTCCATTCACATTTCTATATTTATGATATTAAACCACATGAAAACGAAATTTACTCTGTCATTTGTTCATCAACCTTTTAAAATTTGTGAACGTTACCTCGACACTTTCGTGCGCTGCGCCTGATCGGCGTTATGTCAATTCCGTCTCCAGTAACCGGATTTCGAGGCATGCAGGAAGATCCTCCTGCGCGAGGCGTGCACCAGGAAATTTTTCAACACCACACACCACGTGTTTTGTTTTTGTGATTCAGAGCGACAGCGATAATAAACCCCGCACCAAAGCACATTTTTCATTTTTTTTTTCCATCATTTTTTAAATCCATGCACCGAGACAACAATTGCATCCAGAAACCGAGTGAAAATTGTGTTAGTGTTTTATTTTTGGGCGTCTTAAGAATGAATCGATTTTCCGAACACGAATGAGAGTTTAAACAATCAAAAGCAGATCAAACGAATCATCAGAAGTAATTATGTTTTGCATTTGTCAAAGTACTTGTTCATTCGTTTAAAAAATTGAATTAAATATTAATTACATTATAGTTGATGGTGTTTAAACTATTTTATGATTAGAATTTTTTCTTTCAATTTTAGATTCAATCTTTAGACGCATTAGAAGGGATAAATAACTAAAGAAATAAATAAATAAATCATGAAACGTTAAAATGCACTGAACGACTGACTCGTGTGAATATCAAATGACTTTTTCAGGTGTTACTGTGCGGGTTTAACGTGAAAGCCGACGAGAGTTGACTCGAAGATAAAGAAATATGAGAATAAAGAGAAAATTGCTGACGTTTACGGTAGAAAGTGAGAGATTATGAATGAGTAATAAAGCCAAACTTCAGTGACAACAAAAGCAAAGTAAAATCACTCAAAATTGTGTTAAAAACCGTGCAATCATAACTAATTAGGATAATGTTAATGACTAACTCAAAATATGTGGATTCGATTGAATTCAGGCCCTAAATTTCGTGAAATGAATAAAATCAAAGCGATAATCGACTACTTTTCTCCGCGATATCATCGATTCTGTACCATTTTCGATGGTGATGAAGACTCGAAAATTCATATAATGAACAAATGAAAATGTCTAGGGAATTGTGTTTTGATATTGTGTCGTGTCAATCTATATTTCGATTGTCTCGCTGCACACTTACGAAATCGCTTGATTCTCCTAAATGCTGCTTGCAAATATCAAGAGACATATTCGGGAGTTAAATGGCGTTAATAGAGTTGACTCATACTTTCAGGGGTTTTAATCAGTTAGTTAATGATGAAATTGAGTTGTTGCAGGAAATTTTTAGTCAGTGTGATTATAAAGTGGCGAAAAATCGTTGAACACGTAAGTTTTTAATTTGGAACCTTTTTTTCAATTTTCATTTCGGATATTAAAATCTTTTTGTTACATTTCTCTAGTGAATAGAGTTTCAATATTTGTAGTTGAACAAAAAAGTTTTCATTTCAGTTTTATTTTATCCCAAAATTTCCCAAATATTTTTATAATTTTTTTTTGTTCCGAATTTGAAAAAAATGGAAATCAGTACAAATAATTGTGTTCAATCGTCGGAAATTTACGTTAAAAGAAAGATCATGAGATAATCGACAAATGGCAGTTGTTAACATCATCAGAATCTGTTGTAAATCATTTAAAAATAATCGTTTTTCTGATGCAAATATAAAAATTTTAGTAAAATTCAATATATGACCAAAATGAGATGCTAAACACGACAATAGTTTTAAAGACTATTTTCCGTGACCTAATTAATCACGAAGTGAATTATTTATTTAATTATTTCATCCCAAAATAATCGAACATGTATAATCAACACAGATTTCACATCGTACCCCAACCATTTTATCATTTCCCAACCGAGATATTTTATTGCTTCTAAATCAGGATAAATAAGAGTCAACTAAAATTAATAAATTGTATTTTAAAAGTAAAAAATTGTCTCAAGGCTACGGTTTCTTGCAGAATAAAAAAAATGTTCTAATAATGTTGAAATAAAAGTTGTAGTGGCCTGTCTCACATATTTCAAGGTAGTAACTTAAGGTGTCAGTTTAGCTCCAATGGCACGAGATAACAAGATCAGTAATTTTCTAGTGAAAAAAAACTTTAATTCGATTTTTACTCTCTCGTTATCCCGTGTAATCGGTAATGTTAAAAAATTAATACAGAGTTATTAGTGCGTTAATTTACCTGTGATATCGTTAGTATTAGCATTTCCATTGATGGCATTGCCATTACACTTAAGACCTCCATTAATTCCGTTGACTTTGATACCGTGTGAATCATTATCTTCAGATCCACTTAGTGATATATTGCTTCGCATGTGATTTTTCGTGTTGGGGGTGGATGGATCGGGGGGGCCAAACAGACGTTTGTAAGAATCATTACCGGGCTTTGATCTGGGTGAATCGGGACTGTTGCTTCCTGTACTTGGTGCACCATCGCCGAAGAGGGCTGTACCGAGCTGAGATTGATTGTGATTCTTCACACGACGGGGACTGATGTCTTCGGCTGCTCCACCAAAAATATCACTGCTACCGCCACCAGGGGGTTTAAGTACCCTAAAAAAAATTAAAGTCAAACATGACAATCATCCAGACGGTTTAAAACAATTTTTACTAAAAGAGGAAGGCTGAGGGAATAATTATTTTGATCAAATATTGATTTGATAGAAAATCATATTTTTTCAATCGAGTCTTTCCTGGACGATTCTAATTAGATTAAAACTATAATTAGTAGGTTCTTCTAGGAGATGAGTACCCGTAATGATGATTTATTATGAGTGATGAGTTTTCATTCTCAAATTTATTATTTTCTAGAGGAAAAAATGTTCATTAACGCTTCAGTTTTGATATTTTTTAAAGGAGTCCACTCCAGGTCGTGCTAAACACGGTCAACTTCCAACACAGTATAATTTAGGTAATTGAAATGGATATTAGGTGTAAATAGTTGTTTAGTGGTAAAATCGTGAGAGAGTGAAGTCGATTTTAACTTAGACAGTTTTTTCCTTTCCAGACTCTTTTTAAATCTTCAATTCATTCTTTCAAATTGGTCCTAATTCAAATTTCTCTATCACTGTTAGAATCAAACCAATTTTTAAAGAACTGATCACTAGTCAAAATTGAATCAACTCCGTTTAAGGCTTCACTATTGAATATTACATCACCGTTTTGAACTCACTAAGATTTGAGAATTAAATTGGGCTTTTGACTATTCTATTTATTCAATTATTTAATTATTTACTGCATTCATAGTTTTTTGGAGATAAAGACAGAAACTGGGAGGCCAAACGTCTAATGATTACCGGGGAAAGTTAAGGTAAAACAACTTTGTAAATAAATTTACAGAAGAGGAAAAGAAGAATGAATTTATGCCTTCAATTAAATTCAATCGTCCAAAATGCCGTAAATAAGAGATACGAAATTACAAAACGAATCAACAATGAAAAAAAAAACATCATCCATTCGGTTTAAACGAATTATGCAAATGCCTGATAGTAATTCCCCGACAGCGGTGAATCCGTGAAGAGGATTCACGGATTGTTGGTCACCCTGGTGTGTGCGAGCATCGAGCAGCAATTACGGTTTTATAAAGGACCGTTCACCGGGAGTCTAGTGTGCACGTGCTGGCGCACGGTTAGAGGCTCTCCCTGTATCGTTACCGGGTGCCTCGAACGTGGCATTCCGTCGAGTTACGTCTACACAAATTTTTTTTTTCACTTCTTTCTTCCCCATTTCTCGTTTTGTCTCGTCTCGGGTACAATAATTCTGGGGCACGCGTTGACTAACTGAAGGCACGTGAGCTTTGTTTTTTTTTTCCCCCTGGGGGCCCGCCACAGTCACTCTGCTCATTAAAATTGTTTCAACAGATTTCTTCATCAATTGAGAAAATCTTGACGATTTGAAAAATTTTCAAAAGTATTTTACTCAATAGCAGAATTCGCTGGCGAAGTGGTAAAACGAGGTAACTGTTGACTACTGGCCAGTTTTTTGCGAATATCTCGGAATCTAGAGGAGATAGGAATTTTTTCATTATGACCTTTTTTGTGGAGCGAATTGAGTACTACAATAAGTGTAATAACAAAAATTGGGCTATCTTTCTCGGATTCGGAGATATTACGCAAAAACTACAGCAGGAAATGAGTCAACTTATCTGGTTTTATCACTTTGTTACGCATTTTTTCACTGAACGTTCCACATTTTTTCTGGAACGTTCTGGAGTTTTTCCAGAAAATATTGTTTTGTGACTGACACATTACGCAGCAGGTACGTAATTTTTAAGGATTTTTTTTGTTGTTGTGGAATTTGGAGAATTATTTAGGGCAGAAATGAACTTGAATTTGATTTCAACCTGAAATTGACGCTGCAAACGAGGATAATCGATCGTAGGAAGTGAAAAGAGGAAAAAATTCATGATATGGACAGGATATGGGTGTGCCCGTGCAGCGATCGGAAACGAGCGGCATTACACGTAGCGATATGGCTCGTCGAGGCCTCCTCCTGAAAAAATCCAAGCCGCAAAACGCCTCTGCAAGGAAGGGTGAAGAGGTAGTGCAGCTAACGTTAAACGAACCTAACAACCTTCGTTTCTTAACCGGGTCCAGACGGTTTTGGGTTGGATTTAATGGCTATCAACCCACTCACTATAAATTTATTGTGTCCAATTTTGCAGACTAATTGGAAGGATTACTAATTTTATTAATTCAGAGGATAATTAGACCTTTGTTCAATTTTTCTACATTATTTCCAAAGGAAAATAATGGAAAATACTTCCAAGGCAAAATTCACTGAAGCTCTTTTTCCTACATTCGACAAAATTGTTGCCTGAATTTTTTAATTATTTAATCATCTTCGTTATCAAATAGACCACAAAGTTTTGTTCAAATTTAATTAAAAACACTAGAATTCAACTGAAATTTTGGTGCAAAAAATACAAAATACTCCCAAAATCTCCAGACGTCTTACTTAAACTTATGGGAGCAATTTTTTCCCAATAAATTATGCATTATAGAAAAAGATCATATGTAAAAGCTTCCACGGAAGCGACATTGCTATTTTATTTTTAAAAAACCTCCACTATAAACAATACAAAAGTAACTTCATTTAGCGAAGTGGTAAAACGAGATGAGTCACTATTGACTACCGTCCACTTTTCGATGAATATCTCGAAATCTACAGAAGATGGCAAAATGTTTATTATAACATTTTTTGTAGAGGAATTCCAGTGCTTCAACAAATGTAATAACAAAAATTTTTTTATCTCCCTTAATTTCGGAGATATTTAAAAAAAAAGGTGGAGATAAATCAACTTATCTCGTACCTCTTCGCCACTGAATTCTCCTTCTTCTATGAACCAAGAATCGTATTTTTTGAAAAATCAGGACTGCTTGTTGTTTCAATGAATATGATATGACAATCTAAGATGTATAAGACAACATGATACCAAATGACAGAGACAAATCCAGTGAATGATTGCATAAAGCCTCTGGGTCGTGCCGTCACGGACACTAGAACCAAAAGAAATGAAGTATGGATGTCAAACTTGAATATCATCCACTGATGGCACACGAACGAATCCAATAAATAAACCAGAGTCGACTACTATTCATTCGAGACATAAGAGTGAGGAGAGTGGAAGTTGTGGTACCAGTTTGAGGGATGTCTCCGCAATTCTCCGATAAATCTCAGCGGGAGGAGTTTTCATTGGCTCGATATCGTCATGGTGATGTGCCCCAGTGCAGACATCCGTTACCAAACTGTCGAAAATTCTTTTATTTGAGATATCCCGGTCACGCGATCGTCGAATATCATTCGACCTAAATTCCCTTCACCTTCTCACAGTGAGAGAAAAAATAAATTATTTAAATTTTCTAAAATTATTAAATTTTTCACTCACTCGTTACTCAGAGCTATTTTCCAGTCAATAAAACGGCTGTACATAAGAATCGTCGACTTCCGTGGAAAACATTCTCCGTGAAAAAAAAAAAAAGAGGAAAAAATAATTCAAGCAGTTTTACGCAATCCGCTGATGATTATTTCCAACAATGAGTGGAAAAAGATTATGAATACACACGTTTAATTCACAATTATCCTTCTCACGTTCGTGCGAGTATTCTCAGTTCATCGACACATGAAGAAATTAACATTCAAATTAATGTAATTACTTATGTTAAACAGGAACGTGTGAATAACCCTCCACATCGCTAAAAATACATCAATGCAACCTAAAAAATATTAATAAATTAGGAGCAATCGAAAGATTGAATTACGCAAAGATAATTGAGGATAATTAAGGGTTACCAAGAATGCCTGAGTATCTTTTTCAGTTTGTTGCAAACAAAACTATTTTTTCCATCATCAGATTAGTCAATTAAATAAATTGTTACAATTTTCCTAAACGTTATGACGACCAGAAACTTTTTGACGATTTAATACTCAAATTCAAGTGAAAATCTGCAGAATTAACATACCAAAATTATTATAAAAATACCAGAAACAGAATCAAATGAATTTCAAATGAAAGTTTCGATATTCGACGATAAAAGAATAAGAGCTCATCAGTGAATAGAAATAAGTGGGAAAAGAACTTGGATATTTTTAATAAAAAATCTATAATCGAAATAGAGCGATGAATATAAAAAAATCAATTTAATTCAAATGGAAATAAATAGACTGTAAGTCGCTGGGTATTCAATTTTCCCCCGAGGGATGAAAGATTTACGAGAAATTAACCGATCCCATCCAATTACGTTACGATCAGCTGTCTCAGGAAGATTCACCAGAATTTATGTCCGATGATACAAACATTCGTTGGATTCCTCTTTCCGGAGATCAATTAAGATAGACAAATAGAAAAATATGCAATTTTCTTCACAGACAATTTTTTCATTCATCTAAATTGAAATAAAATTAATTGACGTGGAAGGAAACGAAAAGTATTAACGTCTCATCGAGATCTACTGGTTTACGATGGTGTCTCGAGTTCAGTCAGGACTTTAACGAGGCTAAAGGAGCTATTAGATCCTCAGGAGAGAGATCTACCACCGCATACCGTTATAAACAATTTATTGCTATTTTCACGAGTTTAATTTACCGAGTTTCATTGAATACTCGATTTTTAGATTGAGAAGAATTTTCTCTTACGGCTTAAGTACAATTACACGTCCGTTGGTGATGGGTAATGAGACCATGTGAGTAACGTTTCACATTCTAATTTTTTTGTGGTTCATTCTAATTGATTTTACTAAATTAATTTGTACTTGTTGATTTTTTTAGAGCTGAATTTTTTTAAGCAGAAGAGGTGGGAACACAAACAGGTTTTAATCGTCGACATCTGGGGATCGGTAGAGTGAAATTCATACTTTTTTTATTTTACAGATTTTTTTGAGGCAGATTAAAATGAGGTTTAGCTTATCAAATTTACTCCAATCGAGTGGAAGATTAATAAAAAATATTATCAGATTTTTTTATGTGTAGAAATGTAAAGGATGAAAAAATTGGAGTGAAGTATTTTAAAGTCATGAATATTTTAGCAGAAAATGATTTATTTATTCAGAGTAAATTGAAAATTTTATGGGGAATGGGAGGGTCACAGCGGATGTCGCCATCGTGAGTGCTATGTCGCGAGACCATTCAAATTTAGACTAAATTTTTCATGTGGAATTCACGCCTTCGGAGAAGCTCTATTATGTGAGGAACGTTTCAGCTTGATATTTATAAGTTAATACATAAAAATTTGATAAAAGTAAGACGTTATTGATTGTCACTAGGAAAATATTCTTTAAACGATAAATAAAATTAGGTATTTATATCTCAAAAAATCTTGAAAATTCACGATTACCAGTCGGAGGGTAATTTTCAAGAGTAAAGCAGTCACGATCGTTTGAAAAAATATATATTTATTGACTCATGCATAATTAATTTGGAATATCATAAAGTAGGAGACCATTCAAATTGAAACAAAAAATTTCATGTGGAATTCACCGCCTTCGGAGAAGCTGCATTAAACAAGTACCAGTTCAGATCGATATTCACAAGTTAATGCATAAAAATCTGATATAAATAAGACGTTATTAATTGCTACTAGAAAAATATTCTTCAAACGATACATAAAATAATCCAATTATACCTAAAAAAATACCCAAAATACACATTTACCAACCGCAGGATAATTTACAGCCGTAAAGACTTTCAAACCCGCGATTGTTTAAAAAAAATATTTGTTCACTAATTCACAATAAATTCCGAATATCGTTAAATATGAGTGAGTCATACTGAGTGATCGTGCCCTCTCGAATTTTCCACAGCCACATTATTCCGATTTGGAGTGATTTTTTCCCCTATGGGATTTAGAAGTCACTGTCTAGCACCCACAGACAAAAGCCCCGGAGGATTCACCGGCTTCGGGGAAGCCCCATTACCCCACGGGTGGCTGCATTTCTCCCTGTGAACAATGGTAGGGTGAACATAGCCCTCTGATCCCATTCAACACTCGCAACTCCGCGAAATCGATGATATGGAAGTCCCTCCGCAGACGACGGAGGCTAACGAGGATGAAAGGGTTGAAAAATGAATTGAAAAAAAAGTGTTAAGAGTGCGTAGTGAAGAGGTTCGCGTGTCGCATTACGTAATCGGTGTTATGCGATATTCGGAACGAGCGGAAATACGAGGCGTCCTGTTTCCACGCACGTGCATTACTCTGACCCCTTGCTGTGCACTTTTATTTGGCTCTTCTGGGGCTGCTGCTACTCAATTCCTTTGATGATTGATATGAAGCCTAATAACTATGGCACGTGGCACTTTTTTTTTCATTCGATACTCAATTTAAATCGATCTTGCATTAGTTTCTAATATTTACTAAAGGTCTTCGATGGGATGAATTTAATCTGCTAATCGTTACAATTAAAAAGGAATGAGTGAACAGTTTTAATTAGATTCCAACAATTTTCTTGTCTGCTATGATAGTAATGTCACTATTATTATCATTTTTTAAATTGTTTTTCATTTAATTTTATTATCCGTATTGGATTGTGGATAGGGATTGTCTCAATAATATAAAAACGACTTAACTATAAACTTTAATTATTTATTATCGCACGCAGATGGTATATCAATTGATTCTTGGTGACCAAAGATTTGACACTCTAGACCCATTTGACAAAAGGCCCTTGTTCATTCATTCCTTTCTCTTTCTTCTCTGGTTTTATTTATTAAAACCATTCTAAACATTTCGGTACTCTTGAGAGAAAAAATCGAAAAACTAAATTGGATTAATTACGGAGACTCCATTTGGTGGAAAAAATGATGAACAGAAAAGGTAATGAACATCGAATGATCAATTTGCAATGGTAAAAACAAAAATGGCAGTAGCCGGAATTGAAAAATTGATGCGCAATTGATTGACTCACGATTGATAATGACCCCTAAGTGATTCGATCGACATTAAGTAGGCGTACTGGAAAATTGTAGCGATTCAACGACGGATACGGCAGTCAGTTTGAATAAATCAGCTCGTAAACGGGTGATTTGTCTTCGTGGGAAATTCCTCATTGTGACGCGCCCATTTTTTTTTCTATGTCTCCTCATTGACTCAATTTCTCCGGGACAAATGCTTCCTACCCCATTCAAGGATCGATGATTGATCAATTTATCGATGGATCGTTCAGTGTGTTACCCTAATTAACTTTCATTTTTTTAAACAATATTTCCATCAACTTGAATTGTTCAATGATCAATGAATTTATTAGATGACAACATTATTTTTTAATCATTTTTTGTTCAGTTTTCTCTGCGAAAATAATTACACATTTAATTAACTTTTGCTGCCAAAATTAGGGTTAAAAGTTTTTGTTTGTTTTGTTTTATTTATCTGTCCTCTGTAACAGTCTAATTTTACGACTCAGATTTTACCTGTGCAAACAATTGTAATAGTATGTAACGAGACATGTACTAAAAGGGCTAGAGGGAAGGGAAACGAAATGTAAATACTCAAGAGGTTAAAAATACTAATTACTAATCACTCACTATTGAATCCCAATCTAATTATTATCATTTAAAATTACACGAAAATAAATTGTAGGTAAAAATGAGACTTCCAAAGGGCGAAACGAGGGACGAGGGTTAGTTTTATCCCAAAAATTACCTTCCCAAGTCTAATTTTTCCCTAAAGGTCTAATTTTTATCAAAAATTACTATTCGTATATTTAGACTTTTCTCTAAATCAGATTTAAAAAATTGTTCCCTAACTTTAAACCGAAAATCAATAATTTTTTTTGCAGAAGCAAAATAACGAGTGTTGGAGCATCAGAAACTAGACAACAAAAGTCGAGAAATTGTGTCACGTTAATGGCTCTTGACGTGTGTGGGACAAAGAATGCACTGTTAAGCAAAAAGTACAGAGACGCCTTCATACAGAGATAATTGTGCAACAAAGATTCAAAAGAAAGGAATAACCAGACCTCGTTACATCGATCCCCTCCCCCCCCCCTCTCCATCATCCTGAGATAATGATCGATGATCGATGCACGATCGATACCGATTGAGAATAAAATCAAGTAGGAAAGAAATTTTTATCGATCACAACACAACAGCCACCAGCCAAATCCGTTATGTAGATTACATTGACCTATCTCGTTATCTCGTTCGTAATTAATTCTCTAGATATTTTATTATTATTTTATTTTCGTCTGGTAGTTGTAATGGATCGAGGAGGAATGAAATGGGGGAAAATTGATAAGAAATTGAAGTTACCGGAGATAATGGGGCCGTTACTGGTCAGAAATAACTCATACCCCAGTGTCTTATGCTTTCGTTAGTGAGTCACGCTTTCTAAGCTCGTATACAACTTGTGGTACTTGATCTCTCATCAAGGATATTCTTCCTGGTTATCCTTATTTGTGGAGATTAGTACGTCTCAGGTAAAATACGGTAACAATGGATTTCCCTTTCATCTGGGAATGGACGAGTGAAGAGAAGGACAACGACGAGGTGCTATTAAAGTTGAAAATTTTTGGCTGAATCCGATTTCCGGTAGTTTTTTTTTTTTTAATTATTATTTAAAGTGTGGAAATCTGTTTCCGGTAGTTATTGATTTTCGTCGGTATATTTTTGGTTAATGTGCACTAATCAGAAGGGGAAAGTCGATGCCGAAGGTATATGGGTTATAAGAAACAATAATTCTACAAATAATTTAAACTATTTTCTTTCTTTATTATGGAAGTCAAATAATTGTGCTCGGAAGACACGTCCGCTCTATACCGATTCCTTAGAGGTACTAACTAGATCGACAAAGGGAAACACCCTGAACCTTCTAGTCACATGCTCTCAAAGAGTCCTATTCATTCCACTTTGTTTACAAACTTAAAATCAAACCTAAACAATATACTTCACGTTTCTCAGAATTCGAACCCATAAAAATGTTTTTCAATTTAAATATAAACACGCAGAAGAGAATAAGATTGACTTTGTTCTTTATTTATTGCAATTGTTCATTAGGGGAGAGCTGTGGGAAATTTAATGGAGGGAATTTGTTGCTTCGGAGCTGCGGAAAAGACACGAGATTTTGAATTTAAATATTTAAATTTATATGGAGAAACGTTGTTATGCATTTTTTATACCACGAAAATTCAGTAAAAATTTTAATTACGTGATTTTTATCAACAAGATCTGTGCCTCTATCACTCACGTTTCTCTCCATTTTAGAAATAAATATTCATTGTTATTTTCCGTGAGTGAATAATCACAGTATATTAATTGGTTTTGTCAATAACGATCTTATCCGGTGAAGTTTGAACTTGACCCATTTTTTGGACTTCCTCACGCATTTTCCGGTGATTTTTTCGTCACTTCTACAAGCGCATATTGTAATCTTACTGCATCTATCCCTGTGAAACAATATCAAACCAGGAACTTCGGGAAAAATTTTATCCACTCGGCATTAACTTGAGAAACACGTCAAAAACTACTTGAGATTGAGTCCCTGTCAAGGAATTCGGAATTGATGAATTAAATTTATTCACGCGAAGAAATACGTCTTGAGATCAAAATCGGTTGATACTATCGCCGTTAGTATTTCGAAAAAGAAAATTGAATCATTAAAATACTTCTCGAGTTGGTGAACTAAAAAAAAAAAAATCACTTCTACCGGTATTTTCCGACAAATCCGTATCACCGGATCAAATAATGGGATTCAACGTAGTCAAGCTTAATTCATTATAAAGTATAAAAAAGAATTTCAAAATGAAAAAATATATTTAAATTTCACCCATTACAATAAACAGAAACGTTGAAAAAATATTCATTCAATTTTTTTTTCATCAGTTGATCTAATTACGCAATTAAGGTTGCTGGCGTGTAAACTATTTCCTCGGCAGTTTTTAACGAAATTTTCATGATGAATAATTTAAAAAAGTAGCCAGAAAATTATTTAAAATTGCCCGTTTTAAAATTCAGATAAAATTGCTTGAAATTTGGGTAAATTTTCACGTAAATTTTTAACAAATCAAACGGTCGCATTTTTTTACCACAAAAATTTTTTGGGGCAGAAACCACATCACTGAATGCAGCACAAAAATTGAATCGATTGATCGTTTCGTTTTCAAAAAATAATTACAAGAAATTCATAAATTTAAAAAATTAAAAATAATTTCCATGTAAAATAAATAGTAATGTTTCAACTGTCAATGCACAATGCAACCGATCAAGTCAGATTATACTGTCAAAAGATCGCTTCGTCTGGGGTATTTGACAGTGCACCCACTTTTAACAGGGACTGTAGTGCAACAACAACCTTAAGCGAGAAACAGCAGATTATTTTTCGAGGCTGAAATGATTACCTCCGTGATAATTTCTTCGAACATCACTCACCACCAGGTTAATTTGATAATCATGAGTTGATGAAAATTTAATGACCTTTTTTTTTTAATTTTCTACAATCGTAAAATGAGCGAAATGCTTTTATTCAGAGCGATGATGATGGTGAGGAATAGAGACAGGTGTGTTGAGGAATGAATGAGTGAGCTTGACCGCGGGAATAACCTTGGACTCACTCGCTCGGTCATTGATTGCACCGCAAAGCACTGTGGCAGAACGTTTAATCAGTAATTTTTTTTTTTTAATTCTCCATCATCCTCGAGATTTTATCGTTACGGATCTATGATTTCTCGCGTTCCCCATAATCTTTTACCTTCCGACAAACAAGCTGTAAAAACTTGGGGAGAGAATTTTTCCAGAAAGAAAAAAAAAACGACAGTCGGATGTGAATGGTTTTTAACATTTTATCAACCACATGGATGCAGTAAAAATGAAATTCCTATTTCTATTATCAAATAAAATTCTCTGTATACGGAGAAATGATGAGAGTCTGATCATTCCAGAGGGAGAAAATATAAAACCTGTGGCTTTTGGTCGACTATTTTATTAAAAAAAAAAAAACAAAATGAAGGAATTGAATTTTATTATTCTAAATGTTGTTAATTTGTCTCTGGTTTCGAGGACACATTCTTGAGAATTTTAGAATTAAATAGTGGAATATTAAAGATAAAATATAAAATGTAGAATATTTATATTAAATTCTGTGAAGAATATGTGATTTGACATAAATTTTACATTTAAATTCTTGTTTTTTGTAAAATGGAAGACTATTTTTGTTTATACGACTCTCGCGGGCATGAATTTGAAACCAGAAATTGATCTGTTTACAAATGTATTGAAAAATGGGGAAATGAGGAAATAATTTGAAATTGAGAATTTCTCAAAATAATCCGCCTTTTCTATGAATAATTTATAACAAGTCAATTTGTCACCGTAAAAATAAATTGGCCAGCATCGGAATACACTCATTGATAGGCAGAATTTCACCACAAATCGATTTCACGACTGAAGAATAAACACTTCCGGGAGGTTAACTAATTTTGATAACTTATTCGTAAAGATAGAATATTTTTACGAACTGCAATTCCGTGTGAAATCTAGTTTGACTAACGTTGAATAGTCACAATGTTTGTCGAATTTTTCTGGCACAGTTTAATTGATAAACTCGAAATTGATAATTGATAAATTAATAATTGACAATTAGAGAATTATCTACCGATAAAGTCTGTGAAATCATGTGATTTCATCAAGCGAATTGATGTGATAAGAAATTTTGTATTAAAACAAAAAAAATTATTATTCGAGAACCGATAACCGGATTTAATATTTGCAAAAATAGATTCAACATAAAAAATAAATATGAATAAAATAATGAGAACTCAATAGTTGCCTTTCATTGCCCTTTCATTAAATTCTCTCTGACATTCCAAAGAAATTTATAATTTTCCAATTAATTACGGAAATTGATCCTCACATCCAGTTAATCATATTTATTTAATTTACTAAATTTATATTAAATCTTTTATTTAATTTATTTCATCATTTCTATCATCATCTGAATTTGAAAGTGACAATTCCACCGAATACTCCGCAATTCCATTAATTTGACAACACGGAAATAAATTTTAGGTAAAAAATTAGACCTTCAGGGGGCGAAACAAGGGCCGAAGGTTCGTTTTACCAGGAAAATTAGCCTCTCAAGTCTCATTTTTTCCACAAAACTTCCCCTAAAAAGTGGTTGATTGTCATTCCGTCTCACGTTTCCCCCTCTAGACATCAAATTTTTCCCCAAAATTTCTTTTCGTACGCAACAAAATCCATAAAAATTTCCCATTCACAAGTGATTATTGAAAATTTCAAGATTTTTTCTACGATTTCCGGTTTAGTTCGCAAAAAGAGGTGAATCGAGAGAGTTAACAGTTACGAGAGACCACCGAATTGTGCGCAGGTAATGAGACCAATTAGCGGCGCCCCGTATACTCTCGGATTGATGCACGATCACAACGAATACGCTCCGTCAAGCGTGAACCGGGTGATGATATCTGGGGAATCGCGGAAGAAACAATTACACTCGTTTCATTCAATATTTCCTACTGTATATTATTCAGAAATCAATACTCCGGGTGTCGCGTCATCGAGTGGGAGAAATGTCATGTATTGTCTTCTATTTTGGTTAACGCTGAAGTACTTTTAGCTTTTTTTTTTGTCAAATTCCTTTCGAGGATACGAAATTGAAATATCGACGCAGAAAGAAATTTTAGATAAAAAATTAGACCTCCGGGGGGTGAAACGAGGGTCGAAGGGTAGTTTTATCGCACGCATTAGCCTCCGAAGTTGAATTTTTCTAGCAAAACCTGACATAAAAGGGGTTGATCACCATTTTATCCCACGTTTCGCTGTTAAGGGTCTAATTATTATCCAAAATGTCATTTGGTGCAGTCGAGCTGTTGGGAAGCAGAAGAAGCTGTTTCCAGTTCTCGTTCAATCCGACGAAATTTAAAAAAATTGAGAGATGATAAATGATTTTATGTAGACATTTAGGGGGGAATTGATAGAGGAATTTTCGCTGTTCGTCAATTTTTTAAGAATATTTTGGAAATTGTCAAAAAAAAAAAATTTCGTTATAACCATTTGGTCAGGATTAATATAATGGTTTTAAAAATGTTATTAGAATAAATTACTGTCTCCCAGATTCCGAGAGAATCATAAAAAAAATTTAAAAATTGAAAGTGGACTTGTCCCGGTGTTTCACTGAATTAATTTTTATGTCAAAATGATTTTTTTCTTATTTTTATTGCATTGAAATTTCAGGAAATCTTTTCATTGAACAATCAAATGCTCCATTCGTTTTTTGTTGGATTTCTATAAAAGTTAACACAATATTTGAATCGTCACTTGTATTATCTCGTGAAAATTTTCAAAAATGAGGAGTATCAACAGAAAATTTGAAAATTCAAGACATTTTGTTTGTAAATATTCGTGATCTACCCAGCCAAGCTGTGAAAATTTTCAAATCCGACTGAAAAATCGCGAATTTCTTCGAATTCAATCGAAAATCTTAATTTCGGTTCTCCTTCTTCCCGAAGTCAAAATTCAAACTTCTTCTGATTAGAATTACCCCCTCATTCCCTTTGAAAACTCTCAGAGTTCCGGAAAATATCGAATTTTAGCCACAACATAACTAAGTAATAATATCATATAAAATTTATTATCAAAAATCCCGAAAATTCCCGAAAAAATCGTTTTCAGGACCAATTCATCAACAATCACACCCGGAAGAGAGACTAAATATCCATATTCATCGGATTAACCGCACACTGATACGAATTATCATAAACATTAATCCGATAAATAATTATTCCAACAATTCGTTCCATATTCCAACAAATGAAAATTCCCCGTCTCTTCAAATTCCCAAAATAATTTACCTCTTCTTTCCGTAGCCGACATTGTCGAGCTCAATATGCCTGTACGCAGCGTAAGTTGCCATGTTGGTCCGACCACAGCTTGATTTTATCCCTCCAACTTCCAATAAACCCTCCCTCAGCACTTCTTTTCCTCCCGGGTCTCTACACACACCCTCTCACAGAACAAAAATTGAAAAATTGCAATAACCGAGACGATAAAATATTCCAGTGCCGTTAAAACGGAAAAAAAAATTTCTCAAAAATTATCTCAAGATAACACTTCACTCGGGAGATTATTTCGAAAAAATGAATACCCGAATGGGGGAAAAATCCGTGACGATCGTAGCGCGTCCGTACAAGAGACTGGCGGTCGGATAGGAAAACCGGGCCGTATATAACGCCAGTCGACGTTGCTCGTCGGTGGCTCTCATTTTTTCCCCACCCGCCCCCTACCCATTGAGCACACTCCCCACCGTGGCATCGTCCCGAAGGGGGGAAAAACCACCTTCGCCGCCCCCTCAGCACCCGTCACGCTCTGGGCGCCCTCTCCGAGCCACCCCCACAGGACTCCTCTCGTGCATTCACCTCAATCAATACCCAGGACTGCTGCCTTCAATTCTTATCACTCCTATTGAATTTTGAATATCGATCCATTGATTTTTCATTCGTTGGTGAGTAATTATTTATTTATTCTGCGAGGAGTGATTTTATTAATCAGAATATTCTGATTAATCACATGAAAAAGCCGACATCTGGATATTTTCTTTTTCGAATAGATTAGTTATTAATTATTTATTTATTTGTTTTTTTTGTATTAAATATATAGATCATGAAATCGGGGGTGGGGAAGGCCGAGCAGTTTTTGGATGGGAAAAGATTTGTTCGGAGCGGAAACCGGCGGTAGTTTGCAGTTTTTGGTGTTTCAAAGGAAAAATAAAATTTTTTGTTAACCGAAGTGAATATTTAAATGTTTTTATGAAAATTATTCAAAGTATTTACAAAGAATTTACAATTTCGATCGAATGATTTTGATATTTTATTTTTAATAAATAAATTATTTTGAATGGTGAATTAATAATTAAATTATGATGCTGATGTTTGAAGGCGGTTTTTGCGGCGAAAAAAAAATATTTCCCGGCTAAAAATGGGCGATATTATATTATTATATGTTATAAGTTTGAAGGGAATAATTAAACTAGAAAAGAACAAATGATTATTTTTCGAAAACGTTTTCTTTTGATTCAATCGTATCTGAACAATTGTAAAATTCAAAGTAAATTAATCGAATTCTTAGCGTAGGTTTTGTCAAAAAAATAAAATTGTTAACAAAAAAAAGAGTGATTAGTAATTTTTCATGGATATGAAATAAGCGAGGAAATATGAATTTTTAGGGAAACGGTAAATTTTGTTAATTTTCGAGGAAAAAATTAATGAATTCAATGTTATGTTAGTTTTTCCTTCGTGAACCGGCGTCAATTCTTATCGGCTGGTTCACCTATTCATCTATGGATTTTTCTCCCTTCGAGTAATTTCTGGTTCACAATTAAGGGCACGGGACATGCGAGGCTCTGCTACAATCAGTTCTTTGTGCTTTTAGATTTGAAAAAGTCATATTCCGGGAGAAATTCAGGGACAGGGAAAAAAGGTGATTAAAGGGTTGGTGGTTTATCAGTGCTCATGAACTTGAGCCAATCGATGAACGGAGGATGCTACGGGGGTGGTGAGTACGCGTGGGAATGTGGGGTAACCGAGGATGCGCATGAGGTTTCGCACGTTGACGCAGGTCAGGGAACCGAAGAGCCCGGGGAGTGTATTTTGAAGGATAAATTTTTCCTCATTGATCCATTCTAGCGTTCCATGGTAAAAAAAAATCTCAAAAATAACGGGACTACGAAAATTTTTAAAAATTTCGTATCTAAAAATTGTTAATTTCAAAGAAAAATTCGTAGGAACGACAAATTATCTCGGAAAAATTATTGATAAATTAGAAAACTTCGAGGAAATGGCGCCTTAAATTCCTTAGATTGTAAAAAAAAAATGAAATTTCAAGTCTCAAATTTTTTCTATTAATTTTAACTTACTATCTAATATTAATATTCGATGGAAAGTTATTTAAATGTTTAATAATTGAATATTCAAGCACAGGAAATATTTCATATTTTTTTTGTCCCTAAAATCGAATTGAAAAATTGAAATTTCACTGACTTTTTCGCTTAAGTCAAACTCAAAATATTTTTTCGGGAAAATTTGGTCATTCTTATAAACAATGTATCAGGTGAATAAGTACAATGACAATAGGATTTTGTATTTAGTTCAAAATATTGATTAGGGGAATAAAAAAATATTTTGCCAGGTGAGAAGTCCTGACATCTATTTTATTCGAGTCAATCATCCAAACACTCGATAATTACTTTAATTTATGGTTTTGAAGTTTATTTGACGCGTGTCATTCACTGACGATTGAAATAGACACTCGGGTGAGCCGAGAATCACACAAACATGACGGGAAAACGATGGAGCTGAAAAAAAAAAGAGATAGATTTGACGAATACACAGAGGGACTGAATCGAAGGAGCCGTGCCCCGTGTCGTATTGTTGGCTGACCAAGCGAACTTCCTGGTCTCGGATCAATTAAAATTTGAGGATTGTCCCTACGACTCAACCGTGGAAAATTGATGAAAAAAACTACGCAGGATTGAGGTGAACAGCCCAGTTCAGGACAGACTAAATGGATTTTAAAATCATTAGTAAAATCAGAGAAAGAAAATTTTTCATCTCCCGGAATTCAGGGGTATTTTTTAAGAAGAAAATTTCACACAATAGTTGACATTATCTGTGACCAAATAAATGTCCTAAGTCGAGTCTCAGATAATAACAATTTGAATTTTGTCACGAATATTTTCGAAGGCACTCTCTCAGTAAAAACTCCACGAAAATGGCAGATTAACAAATAAAACACTCAACGAAACAGCGCAGAAATAAAATTAAAATTATTAAAATTATTTAAACAAAACATAGATTAAATTATTCAATCATCAAGACTTCCTTCCACTGTCAACAATTTAATCCCACCTTTAAAAAGTCTACCATGAATGATTATTTTTCCCGTCAATTTTCATTGATATTTTCACTCATAAACGAATCAACATTATTAACGATGAAATAAATTTCTAAAATTGCTCCCCAGAGAATAAAAAACTGGCAACCTGTCATGAATATTCCTCGAGTCTGTGCTTTCTCAGTAAATATCCCAGGAGAATGGGAAAAAAATAAACCACTGAACGAGACAGTGCAGAAGAAAGATGAAGATGTGTCAGCGATCACGTTATTTAGAAGACACCCGGAAGGAGTGGTAGAACCAGCTGATGGACACGCGTGTCAAGACCCCCATTTTTTTTTTAACCCCCTGCCACATCACTCCCATTTTGATACTCAACCACAACTTTTTCCTCTCGTTCTCATCTCTAAAATGGTAAGAGTAATGGAGAGACCGTCCTAGGTTTCCGCGAGAGAAATAACAAGGAAAAAGTTCGAAAAATGAATTAGTGCTGGTTGGTACTGAAATACCTGAACTTCTAATATTAGACCTGTACACGCGATGAGTTTTATTTTTATGAGGCAGTACGTTCCACACTGGTTTGTGTTTTCAGTGTAATATTTTCAGAATTCAATCTACTTGGTAGTGCAAAGGAGTAACGGATGGGGTACAGATAAATGAGAGAAATGTAACAAGAACTTTACAATTTCCTTTGCAAGTAAAAAATCAACATTTTGTGGTAATTCTGATAGACGTAAAAAATTATTTGCGGTATTTGTTGCTTGAAATATGCAAACAATGGTCTACTACCCGCCAATCCCATCCGAACAAATCCCTATCATAAAAACTATCACAAAATACCTGAAAAATCAAAAAAAAAATATTTAAAAAAGAGAATTATACAAAATTAGAGAACTATAGCTTCTCCATCTTCATTTTTCAAGCAACGAGCAAAAAACTCCCTCTCCATAAAATTCTTCAACCTAACCCTGACTCCAATAAGCCCCATAACTTCCGATTATAAAAAAAAACTACTTAACGCCTAAGAGAAAACTCCACCAATTATTAAGTAATTTTCATTATTTAAAAGTCAATCCCGAGGTGTAATAATGATTCTCATAAAAATCAAAGTTGATTCCCCTCGATAATTCCTCAATAAATAAATAAAAAAATGAAAATTTTTGCCCTGAAGACACCTGGCAATTTCTCAGAGTCAGCCATCCTTGAAGCAAATACATCATCACCCCTTCCCCCCCTCCCCTATCCCCCTACGTATTCGCGAAAATTATCAATCATCACTGGAAGAAAACTCGGAAATTCTACAACTGCAGATATGGTGAAATCAGTGATGCGTGTTTAGTCCAGATGACTTTGCATTAATAGTCACCATAAAATCCTTTTTTTCTTGACATATTTTGTATACATTGTTACACCACAAACATCAACAGAACGATTAAATCTGCCTTGAAGTGATGTTTATACGATGTCTGGAGTGGATTGAATTTTGCCTTGGAGCCATTGTAAAAGGGGCCTTTACTGGAGTTTTAATATCCAACGTATGGAAACCATAACTCACGGTTAACTTCAACCTCTCCTCCCCCCCCCCCTACCTCACCCCTCATTCCTCATCTCTGACCCGCCGCCACACACTTTTCAAACAAAATTTTGTAGACTGACGGTGAATTGTTTGCTGAATACCATATGGTGCATTGGTTTAAGTGTACATTGTCAGGACACGTTGAGGTGCTGTTTCCTGATGGTGTTGATGCTCATGAGTACCCGAAGTGTTTGGACATTTCGATGAAGAATCGTCATTTAAAAGTTGAATTCAGTGGGAGAAATCGATACCGTTTATTGAAGACGTTAATGTTCATTTAGTAGTGAAGTGAACAAGTAAAAAATATTTTTAATTATCTGGGGAATGTGTTGTAGTAAGTAGGTTTAGTAATTGTAATGACAAGAATGAAAATTTGTTTGAGAAGTTTGTAAGAAGCCTGGTCTTTCAATAGGTTCCTGGAAATTTTGATTGGTTCGGGATTAATAGAAATTTTATTGTGAGAAAAATGTAATTTTGGGAGTCACGTTTGTTTTGGACAAACAAATGTGCGAAATTATCATTAGAACATTCGGTTTAAATTCTTGTTGGAAGAATATTTAATTGGCAAAATTATATTTATCTCTCGGTGTATGAAAAAATGACGGCAGAGTAGTGGTAAATAATCGATGGGGGAGAGAAAAATTCTTGAAAAATTACGTGTTTCGTCGTCTGTCAGTGGAAATAATATTCGGTAAAAATTATGGAACAGTTCCGCATTTTTTCATTGAATGTTCAAACTGTTTTGGACTTTTTCCAGAAGGTTCCCTGAAAGAGTGCGTGACTATTCCGTCATTTTTACCGAATATTGTTTTGACTGACAAATTACAAAACCGCCACATAATTTGCGCGCGATGAAAAAATGCTGCGACATTTGTTATAACACATTGTGGTGCTCGTCCAGTCATGTATAAGCAATAAAAATTGGCTGCCTTGCCTTCTTCGATTTAACCCTGAAGAGGACAGAATGCACTAAGGTCGAGTCGCAGATGTGACACGTGGTAGTGGGTGTGAACTGTCAACATGATAATTCAACGTATCAAGAGTAGAAAAAAAAAACAATACCATTAATGAACTTTCCGCGTCACTAATTCACGAAAATCCCGCCGGTTATCGACAATTTATTGCGCAATAGAAAATAGTACTGAGAGGGATTACCTCGGGGAAGAAAAAAAAAATGCAAACTTTTTTTTTCCTTTCAAGTTTTGACCTAAAACCCGGAGATGTGATGACGTCAGAGTCTGGCAGAGACCCCAGGAGCTCCCTGCATCCAGTGCTCTCGATGAGAGTGCCCAGAAGTTGCTGGGTGGGTCGATAATCGTGACATTATAGTGCGGGGCTGCAGTGCTGCATGCAAGAGAGGGAGAGAGAGAGAGAGAGAGGGAAAGAGAGGAACCCAAGTACAGGTGAGCTGCACGTTTTCAACAGAAAATGATGAACATGTCTATTTTTCCCCCCTAATAACATTTTTTGAATGATTTTTCTCAATTTCAGGGAATTTTTTTGCGAGAAATATTGTTAAATACGAAATTTAACAGTAAAGAGTGATATTACATTTTTTATTACCGTAGTTATCACGAAATATTCGTCCAAAATATTGCGAATATTAAAATCCTCAATAAATCCTCAAATTCCAAATTGATTTATTGCCTACTAATAAAATATACGCACTCATTTTCAAATTTTGGTTTAGTTTGGAACCTACGCAGGCTCTAATGCACATTTGATAAAATGTACCCACTGTTTACTATAGTAATCTCACTGTTTTTGTTTTTCTTTTGTATCTCGCACGTCTCTGTCATAGGGAATTCTCTCCCATAAGACAGTGTGAATAGAATAATAATATTAGCAATAAAAATGATAATAAAATACAAGGAGAGAAAATTTGTTGATAAATGACATGCCTGTTCCGTACTCTGCAAGTCAAAACAGTATTCAGTAAAAATTACGGAAATGTTACGCACTTTTTCATTTTCAGGAAAAAGTCCAAAACAGTCCAAAACATTTGATGAAAAAGTGGGAACTGTTCCGCAATTATTACTGAATACTATTTCGACTGGTAAACTACCGAACAGATAAGTAATTTTTCAAGAATTTTTCTCTCCGTGTAATATATTAATGGTAATTATTGAGAGTGCTTGATATGTGTGGACAAAAATCAATCATCTGTCTATAGCTGTTTTCAGTCCTTCTTAGTATGTTATAGTTTTTATAGTTTTTCTGCAAATGGTACCGAAATGGTTAAAATGGTTTTAATAAATAGAACCAGAGAACAAACAAAAAATAATGAATGAACAAGGGCTTTTTGTCAAATGGGTCTAAAGTGTCAAATCTTTGGTCACTAAGAGTCAATTGATATACCTTCTGCGTGCAATAATAAATAATTAAAGTTGATAATTAAATCGTTTTTATATTATTGAGATAATCCCTATCCATAATCCAATAGTAATCGCAGTGAATGACTGTAATGGAAAGAAAATTTAAAAATTTGTTCTGAACCCCACCAAATTTCCTATTTAAAAAATAATTTCTTTGATATTATACAGAAAGTTTAAATAATTTCTATAGAGTGATTTCCGCGGATAAATAATATTCTTGTGTAGTGTTCGGATGTTTCGGTTTCGTCAACCACTTCCTCAACACCCAATGACCGTCCGTCACACTCCAATTTCCCTGATGAAAAAAAATCCGAGTAAAAGTTCAATCTGTGATTATTTGAGCCGTCGCTGACAGCATTACAAGAAATGTCCCCTAGAAATTTCCATCCTGAAACACTTCCAATTGATCTCAACGATCATGTGCTGAATTCCACTTGCGGTAAGGTGGAATTTCATCCTCGGTGTTACCTCGGCTGTGCAGTGAAGCAAGCATCAAGATCAAGAGAATATCATCGATCAGTACCGCAACTAATATTGACGTTAACAAACGAAAACTGGCCCACTGCATATTACGAAAGCCTAATCCATATTGTGACAGTCCAGTGACATGGACAGATGAATTTGATGGAAATAAACTCACAAAAATATGAGAGAAATTATTTTTTTCTGAGCTTACGAAAATATTACAATAAACAATCATAAAAAAAAATATATGATACTTGAAAAATTGTTATATACAATGGCTTACACATGAAATAATAATATATATTTATATAATATGTGAAATTATGCATAATTATTCATTATATATATTATTTTATACGTAAATTATTTTAAATAATTATTTTCTTAATGGAATCATTGATTAACATATTCGGTAACGAAAGGATTAACAGGATCTTTCAAAATTGTTATGTTTCATATTATTGCTTCTCTTCTTATTTTTCATGTATAACTCATTGTTCATTTAATTTCATCAAATTAAACAAAACTTCTTTATGACGAATATTGTAAAATTCTCGCTTTAATTGAATGTAATCATTATAATTCCTATAATTCCTTTCCTGCACCCAACCCCTTAACGTTCGTTAATGCTCCTGTTATTAATTAAATTTAATTAATAAAATTAATCACAACATTCGATGCGATCGATTCGGAAGCAAAAACCCTAAATTCAATAGATTTCTCATTCACACATCACCTCAACCTTCACTCACGTCTGCAATCTAACGTTATTTTTCAATGTAAAATAATGACATAATGAAAAATCAGTAGTATAACGTTGAATCGCTTCACCTCCTTCACCTTCATTCCAATCACGAATTAATCCAGCGAACCTCATTGTAATCAGAATAGAAAGTTCACGCGTGAAGCGGTGAAAAGGTGAAAATGAATCGGCCGTTTGCATTAGTTTCCATCAAATCCAATGAGTGATTGGGCCAGTGGCTTCGAGGTGATAGAATCGAAATATTTCTCTCGCCTTACCGAGCCGTTAAGTCACGCGTGAACGCCCACATTTCAATGAATCGATGAGTCTGCTCAATTTTCATCTTCATTTTCAATGACTCCCGCCTTTCCAATCTACCATAAAACAACCAAATCATGAATCGCCGCCAACTGAGGAGAAATCCAACCGCTGATCTATCTCCAATTGTCGTGAGTGACTAAAAAAAATGTGAAAACACATGAAAAAAATATTTAAAGTGAATCAATCATTCCAAAGTAACAATGTTATTACTCAACATTATATTAGTTCCCTCTGTATTTCTCATCCTCTATTTCACCAGGAAAATGGCAGGATGAACTAATCGTGAGATCCAAATCGTGACTGAACTGAAAATTCAGTGTTATACCACAATCGAAATCCTTTTCTAAACTCTAGGATGAGCCTTTGGTTTGCGTGACGTTCGTCGTTAAACGCATACCCGAAGGTACTTCCTTCAAGTCTGGGGTAATTCACGCCGGCCAGTAAACTCAATCCTCCTGTACCTCCTGCCCTCCCCCCGGGGGCCACCCCCCCCCCACCCTCCCCCCTGACTCACGCCACCTCCTTCTGTTTCATCCACAAAGAGAAGATCAGTATTCGGCCTCGCTGGAGGTTTATAAATGTTCAAGTGCCACGGAATTTATAGATCGGGTACAATTATATTCGAGATGGTTCGTACATAGACTTTTATGCGAGTTTCAAGACTAGTATAATAAATTATTGATAAAGTTGCGTTATGTGTACGATGGAGTTTTTTGAAAAAATGTTGTGTTTTAGAGTTTTGAATTTCAGAAAATGTCGAGAGGGAAATAAATCATTTTGATTTTTCTTATGTGCAGCGGTGGTAAAATTTTTTAAGTTTAATTTCCTGGTACAGGGTAAACGTAGCTTGATGATGTTGGTGTGGTCGTTGAGATGCTGCGATATATCGCATTTTAATTGTTTTGATAGGCGGGGGGGGGGGGGGGGGGGTATGCAATTTTAGGGAGATAATTTTTTGGTGAATTTAATATGGGGAGAAAGTAAACAGAAAATTTTTGGTGATAATATTTCAGGGTCATTTTTTCAAGGGATTCAGGTAAATGTGGGGAATGCTCGGGGATTGTGGAACGGATGCGTTATTTTTATTAAATATTTACCTCCGGGTATTGAGTAATTGTTGAAGATGAGTAATTAGTTGTGGAAATATTTTTGTTGACGGAATTTCGATGATTGATCGGTTATTGATTTTGTCAACGAGTAGGAGAAGGATATTAAGAGAGATTTGGTGAAATTTAGTGAATAGTAGATAAAGTTCAGCAGTAGTTATTGAAAATTAACAATTAATTGCTTTAATTCTCTAAGGAGTTGTTGAAATTCAATATCTGCACTGCCAGGAATTTCCATCTCAATTTTCAATTCAATATTATTTTGATGAGAACTTTCAGTAAAATTTCAAACCAAATTTTAACAGTATTTCTAATTAATTTCCTTCGACTACTCGTTGATATATTTTAATGAGTAACTAATGAAAATTGAAACATTGAAAACACTGCCATCCTAACAAATTCCGATCCTTTTCTCCAAATAATTTATGAACTATCAATTTTCCCAAATTGTTTCTATTCAGCATCTCACGACAAATCGACTTCACACCTCAGAAAATAAGAAAACAGTTGAATCAAGTTAAATGATTTATCAATCAACAACGAATGGTCAAAACCTCAACAATTCTAATCATAGAATAATGAAATAATAAACCTTCACACAATTAACGAGAAATTTAATGGACCGAATGCATTAAATTCTTAATAAAAAAAAACCAAGAGAAAATTTGGAATTTTTCAATCGCAATGCTTTCTCGCCTGATAGACAGTTGCGTGCCACAATTATCAACGTTAATCGCAGACAGACATGCACCTGATGACTCCTACCGAACCTCCTGGGATGTTGCACAGATTGCCCCCTTTTTTTCGCTCAGTTTATTCCAGGAAATACCGACCAATTACTCCCCTTTTTAATTTTTTTTTTATTTATCCAACTCCAGTGACGCTACTGTTACTCCACAACGCTTCCTGTATCACACAATTTTGACGTTTTGGTGATTTAATTGTAGGGAAAATAGGAAAGTAGAACAATCCTTACAAATTTTTTCGTAAATTTCGAAATGACACGATTACGGGGAATGTACGAACGACCGGAATTGGGTTATCACGGGGTGAATCAGTGTAACGGTTGTTTCCGGAATTATTATTGACACCAAGACAATTACTTTTTTTTTTTACGGTGCCACAGGCCCAAAGACGGACACACGCCGGATTAAATTAACGGGACAACAAAGACTCTCCATTTTTCTATTCACGAGTTCAAAGGGATTGGAACCTTTCGGAGGCTAGTTCAAAGGTTTAAACGACAAGCGATTGCGCAAAGTAATGAGTTCCTTCGATGGGACAATCGTATTGACGGATGAACAGAGGAACATGCTTGTTCAATCAGCTTGTTCGAACATTCCATTATCTAATGTCATCTCGAGAGGACTTGAATCCTATGAAAATATTGAAAGCGAAGAATTTAGCCTCAACAACTTTTTTTATCCCGTCAAATTTCGGGTCAACGAAAGGTGGTGAAGTGCGAGTGAAGGTAAAAGTTGTTACGAATGTCCGAGTCTATTGTTACTCATCTACCAGAGGATTTTCACTTTGGGTATTCGAGTGGAAGTCGTCGATCTGTGAAAGAGAAACTATTTTACACGAAATTTGATATTCAATTGTGAAGTTCAAAAGCCCTTTTCGGAGACGAAGAGAAATATTTTCGAAAAATTGGCAATTCATGTGATTTGCAGAGGGAAAATCTTTACCGATAAATTTTGTGATAAAAAATCCTCCACTAAAGGGGAATATTAATAACAAGTGGTGATTTTTGCAGGAGAAACCCTCAAATATGGGATAATTTACAAAATTTCAGTTCTGACTCGGATCTCTTATATTTTTTTTTTTATATATTTTTTTTCCAGAAGTTATTCACTTGAAATATTTTAACGAGAAATTTTTTATAGAAAATTGAATGATTTTTCAGCTGTCTAGACTTATTTTGAATTTCTCGTTCCATAAAATTAATCAAGAATTACTCTACTAATCGATTCACACATAAAAATAATGATTTTGACATTTAATATTTGGTAAAAATGCATTTTTAAAAATTCCTAACAGTAGTTCAGCCTCGTGGTAGCTTCTTCTGACCGATTAGGACGACTATTTCAATCTGAATTGACTTAATACGTTTGACAACACTATTGATATTCTAACAGTATTCATTAATTATCACATACTGAAAACCAAAAAGTCGAGTATGCATACCGTTACATGCATTCTTTACTGTGTGTCTTTCTCTCAGGGTTTACATGGGTCAACACAAATGCCACACGTATTTGAATAATATTATGCGGTTATTTTTTCATTAAAATATGATCTCTATTTTAGTCGATCGTAATGGTTGGCTGAATCAGATGGTGCCGGAGTGGGCATTGAAGTGTGACTGCAATTAACGTGGTTACAACTTGATGGATGAATAATCGTTAAAAAAGAGCCGAAAATTTTTTGATGGTACCATCTCGGGTAGAAAAATTATTATCTGCCAAAGACCTTCTAGAATGCTTCAGAATAATCATCGAAAGATTTTTGAAAGAACTTTTCGGATTTTTCAGATCTTCCTGGTGATCCAAAAAGATTCTTTTAACGGTTTTCGGAAGACAATGATTTTTTCTGAAAATGTTCTGAATTTGACTTTGGAAAATAAAAAACTCTCGTCTGAAAAAAATTATCTTCTGAAGATCTGCCAAAGAATATTTTGAATATTTTGAAAGATCTAAGAGAGACAAAAATTTATCTATGTGAAATGTCAGAAAATTATTTCTCAAATTCGAAGTAAAAAATCTTTGTCTCTGTAACAAAATCACGAACACAAAATATTCGTGTATTTTGTTGTTAAAAAGTCAAGATAATTCTGGATTATTCAGCAGACGTGAAATTATTAAATCCACAGGATAACGAAAATTATTGAATCATTTGAAATTTCGCAGAAGAGTTTCTCTGAAAATATAGCAAAGTAATAAAACGAGATAAGATTTATATCTTGACTTATCTCTGAGTCTTTGGTCGATATCTCGAAATCCAAAAGAGATAGATTAATTTTGTTATCAAATTTTCTACAGCACTTAATTCACTCCCCAAAAACGTTCTAACAAAATATTTTCGATTTTCCCTGGATCCCGAGATATTCATAAAAAATCTATCAACAGTCAAAACAGACTCATCTTGTTCTACCCCTTCGCTCCTAATTCTACCTTCAACTTCCTTCAAACTACCAAAACTACAAATTCAAATACAACTCCTGTTTAATTTCCCCAAAAAATCTACAACTCTAATACGAAAAAATAAAAGCTCAACAGCGATAACACACTCCATTCGGAAGCAAAATCATTTGTCACAGTGATACCTCACAAATCGTAACCCAACCTCAGATATTCCCATAATTTACAAATAAACTCGAATAGACATCTTACACCAAGGTACCGATAATTTACAATGACTGTAATTTGAATCATTAAGAATGATTGAGCTGGTCCCTCCATCAGCGAGAAATAACCTGTCAGAATGATTACGGTATGAATGAGAGAAGTTACGTGTAAATGGGTTTCGAATGCCAGCTTTTCACTGGTATAAGTTGTCTGTGAATTCTCAACGTATTCCTCGAGACAGCATCAACTCGATCATCACATACAGTTGCTAACGGAAGCAGCATATCTCACCATATGGTGTTTGTACATTTTACGTACGACTGCTCAACAGATTAAATGGAAGTGTTATTAATTAAAGCCACTGTATCGATAGTCAGATAGTCCAAGCATTCATTCATTATCGTATCAAATAAAATTAAAGAATTACTGATGATGCCAGAGAAAACTGTGATACTTGCAATTGGGTCGAAATATATTTACTCCATTGATGAACAAAGAGTTGAATAAATCATGATGAATTATAACAGTGAAAAATCTTGTACTCTCGACGATTTCTAACTCAATGACGATGCTGAAAATCAGTGGAGCCCAACGGCACGTACGAACACTTGGAAATTTACTCGCTTTTTACAGCGCTTGGATTTCCATCACTTCCTCTAATTACTATTGGAAGGTTCAATGACTCGGGTGGATTTTTTTTACACTTTATCACCTGATTTAAGAATTGTTTCTGACGGAACTCATTTCCCTCCGTAGCTGATTTATCGAAGTCGAGGTCAATGGCTCTCAAGGATTTTTTTTTTATCCTGTTTTTTCCATCCGTTACGGAATTTTGGGATTATATTGTTCTGGTCCTAGGGATTTTCGAGGTGCTCTTTGTCCGATGATTACAAAGGATGTGAACGAAATGCTTTTTCTCTCTGGGTCCACTGCCGTGAAGATATTTTAGAGAGGGAAATACTGCTTTCTTCGATTTAAAAAATCCCATCTTCAATATTACATTATCGATGTCGACTTTCCAATGATGTGGTTTTGATCAATCAGATCTCAATTTTGAGTATCCAAGGATGTCTTCGAAAGGGAGAGGTACGAGTGGCATTTCATTCTGTCATTTTGGGTAACAAAGAATGAGGATTTCGATGTCACTTGGTATGCGATGTCATTTGGTATGTGATGATGAGTTGGGGGATAGACACCTCTTTGTTCATCTCCTGAGGGGTCTAATGAACCATCTAGCCAAGCCCTCTGGCTGATTGTGTTCGTGTTTGGAAGTCCAGTAGCAGTTGGATCAGTTACAAATCCTTCGATTGAAGACAGATATTCGAAGATCAATCGTGTATTGGTGAGATTGGAAAGACGAGAGGAGATACGGTATATGTTGTATGACATGTGGATGAGGGGAAATCGTCGGTTGATGGAGAACAAAATATTCTAAACAAGTCAGAGATCTGAAATGATGACGAGTGTTTCAGTTGTTTTTTTAAGCTATCCTCGTTTCTGAAGCTTTTGCCTCTGGATGGGGAAACGCTGTGAAATTATTTGATGTTTGATTTTCTAATTTATCCAGAAATATGTGGAAATATCATTTCCCTGAATCTGAAATCCCTGAAATTTCAGTCGGATGTGAAATTGACTTTTTATAATGAATTGGAAAGTTGCAGATGTCATTGGAATATCAGTGGTAATTTAATTCGGAATTTGCAGTTTGAATGGGAGATTGTGTGTACAAGTAATCATGAACTGAATTTAAATTTACTAGTGTAAGTATTTAAAAGGCCAAAGATTACTTTGTTCTCAAGAAATATATTCTAGTGTACGTAAAATCATGGGCATCTTGCTTTCCAAGATCAGATTAGATCGCACCATAATACATCGTTTTCGGGGACAACTCGAAAGAATGTAAAGACTTGGCGACTACAATATTCTCTCAACACTAAATAAATTTTTAAAAATTAACCTCAAGATGTGATATATTCAAAGAGTTTGTTGGAGAAAAATATTTGGAAAGAAAAATTATAATTCTGTTAATTAAATATTCTTCTGCCACAAATTTAACGCTCATTTTTTTAATGGAAATCATAGAAATCTGATTATCCGAAATAAATAACATTGTCAAAAATATATTTTTGTCTCAGTGTATAAACCTGATAATGTTTTTAATTTTATTGTACGATATGAGTAATTTCAAAACTTTTGCAACCTTTAGATTCTAAAAATTAATCATCACTATTTTAAGGATTTGTAAGTAAAGAATGAATTATTCAGACCCAAAAATTAAGATTAAAAATTGGGAAAAAATTCATGCAAGTTCCCTATTGTCTTGAGACCTAAAAATGAATGAAGTGAGTGATCTCCAGTGTCCCCTGGAATGAATGAAGGAAATTCTGGTGCTCAAGCCCCCCTCCCCCGAAAAGCATAAAAAGATGAATCACAACTTAGTCTGAATCTTCATAAATATTTCATCAGAAGATCAAATAATTGATGACTACGTTCTGCAATGTGAGACGAGTATTCTTAAGGAATACATCAGAGAGATGACGCAATAATGCTCTTATTAGCAACAGGTTTCGCTCCATTAAACAACCCAAGTAACTTGACAGGGCGCAGGAGGAACTGCTCAGATATTTGCGATTGGTAACATATTTCCCGTCGTTACGGCCTGACTGAGACAGACCGATTTTATGGGATATTTCCGTTGTGTTTCATAGCTATTGGTGACTATCGAGTTATGAATTTGACTATTTATCTAAGACCACCGAAATCAACAGTAACAGTGGCATAAATTAACAATTGTGAGGAAGAGAACGATAAAGCTACCAAATGTGTTTAAAACTCTGGGAGAAATGTTTTGAGAAAAGACCAATTTGGAGTACACGTGCGTCAACAGAAAATAGTTTAAAAATTCACTTCCATATATGACACAAGAAGATGAATATTCAATAAAAATTATAAATCGTTCAAAATTTCAATTCCCAGAATTTTTTGGCTTTTGACAAATGTCAACAAAATGTTTGTGAACGTACAATCTCTCTTCTTCCGAGCAAAGGGACAACTTCCTTTACAAGTTGAATAAAACCTTATTTTTTAAAACATTTATCTTAATTTGTGAACCAAAAATTTTTGAATATATTTGTTTATAACGTAAACTAAATCAAATTCATGGAAATAGGAATTTCGTTGGTATTTTTTTTTTTTTGTAAAATGTCTCTTCACTTGAGCATGAAATTAAGTTTCTTGTCTAAATCTCCTCTTTCCATTTTCAACTTTTTCATGGAGTCAACCGATTGTTCACGCTTTTCCATGTTCATCGTGACCAACAATTTATCAATTTATCACAGATATTCACAGAATTTTCGGCCAACTCTAGTGAAAATTAGTGAAACTCATTCATACCGTGTAATTTGTATTTACACCTAGTGTTGGGTCAACGCACCGATGTATCAGAACTATTGCGGATATGGTTTCACAAAATGGCTTCATGCTGCCTGTTTCTATCTTCACTGAGACGACAAGGAGCGGGGAAAAGGGTAGGGAGAGAATTATTTATCGTTAGAACAGTTGGGAAGTGAATCGCAAGAAACTCGATTTACTGTGTTTCGACTCACGGATATAATCGATAAATACGATTCACCTCTCGTTCTTCATTTCGTGATGGAGGAAGTGGAAATGGAGATGATTAACTGCACTTACCTGAAACATAAACAAAAACAAGTTTTTTAGAATGGAAATTATGAAAACCAATCGTCGTTGCTAGTGGAATTTTTCTATTAATTTTTTTATCAATCGATTATTCATTGGGAACAATACCTTTCAACACTGCTATCGAATTATCCTATTTATAAACAATATCTCCCTCATTATGAGGATTTCCCACCCTAAGGAAATTATTCCTGATTTTTTTACTGAACAATCAGTTAAATTATGAAGTATCCAATGGAATTTTAGGTTTCATATTCACTTGATGATGAAATTTATCAAATAATTGGAACGTTGAATCGAATGTGATGTAAAATTTGAAGAAATTGGAAACTTGACGAGTAAAATGCTTTCACTAATATTAAATAAATAAAAATAATAATCTTTCATTGTAAGCTGACTGGGCTGTCCGATAAAATTAAATCCCCCGGTGAATTCGAATTATCCACAGGAGCCTAATGCCCATGGAAAGAACGACGTCGAGTGTTGGCGGCCGGAATCATGCTCCGGCGTGCATATAGGCTTTTTTTTTTCTCATATATTTAATTTTCTTGTACTTTATTTCGTCGACCTCTATCATCTCCACTTGTGTCAAATGCCCCCTTCCCTCTCCCTTGAGCTTTCACCTTCGAGATAAAAATGTTTTTCTAAGGATTCTAAATATCGTCCGCCACCAGACGAAAAAATTAGAGGGAAATTGTGGTTTACAATTATCATGCAACTGGAGACATTTGTAAATGTTTTTTTTTCTCCGTTAAATCCAAAAACAATTGCGATAAAAAATCTTAATGAGAATTGTCGGCCGGAGTTTGATGCCTCCTTTAATTGGATCTTGTAACGCATCGAGAGCTGCACACAATAAAGTCGTAAAAAAAAGAGGACATCTGTAATGTGTTTAACAAAAAAAATTAATAAAAAAACTAATAACACTCGTTGAGAATTTCTATTTGAAAATTTTCTCGAGATGACTGAATAATAAAAATTGAAATGAATGAAAAAAGGTAATAACACACACTGGGAATTTCTATTTGAAAATTTTCTCGAGATGATTCTCACAATTTACCCGTGAAATTACCCATTGCAAAGCTTACGATTCGTAAGATGCAAATAATTGAGAGAAAGGGAATGAAGACGACTGAAAATCATTCGACTGGGATACAATTAAAATTGTACAGTGCGAGAATTATTGCGAAATATTATTACTCGTGAGTGATTATTGTAAACACCCACAGATTGGCATTACACCACACGCATGATCGACGTAACAAATTGACACAGAGACCTGAACAATAATTTTTTTTATGACATTTTTTTCTAACCGGTTCTCATACTTTTTTGTCAATGAATCGGCTGTTATTCTTGAAAATATGGGAACTATGGTGGTCAAGCCCTGGGGTTTCTTTCACGCCCTCGTGACCACTGAGGTGCAAATTAACGCGTTTCCGCGCGTCGCTCTTTCTCGGCGGAAAAATCAAAAGACAGTGTCAAGTTTGTGGAAGTTATGTTTGTGTCTAGTGGCAACTGAATTGTTCAGGACAATTCATTGATTTCGTTGGCGAAAACGATTTCACACATTTCGTTGGCGAAAACGACGAATAGAATTTCGGGTTAAAAACTTGGAAAGTTTGATAATTAATTAATACGAAATTTTTATGGATTTTTTTGCTACAAAATCGCCCGAGAGAAAGTTTTTATAAACATTACTCTTTTAGACAAATAAAAGTTTTGCAAGAATCATCGTTACCTCATTTCAATCAAATTAATATTTTCAAGTTTCAATTTCAATTAATTTCTTTGATGTTACAAATTTTTTTTTTGTTTTACATCGACTCCTGCTCTTTAAATTTATTCAAAATCCATTCAAAATTAATATATGATGATCAAATTGTCATCTAAATTTGAGAAATTATATCTCAAATCCAGAATTAATTTGATTAACTATGATAAAATTCACCAGTTGTTCTAAAATTTTCCTTATCTGCATAAAAATTACTGAACTGAAGGAAAAAATTTCAAAAATGGCAGAGTAGAATATCCTCAACCTAATTAATAATCAACTTCACTGGATATTAACTGCTAATTGTTGTGATTCGATAATTAAATTCATCGATAATTATTTTATTCTCAAGTTCATTAAAAAAAATCAGTAAAAATTAACAAAATAATTCCTCCGGTAAATCGTTCTTCCCATAAAGTGAAATGTAAAATCACGAAACTGAGGTGTTTATCCACCAAAAAATATGCAAAATCACTGCCTCGACCCTTGCCCTGAGTACTTGACTCCACACAACGAAGAGGGAAGTCGTCTCCATACAAATTAAATCCAATCAGATCAAATGAACTCATCAAGAAAAATAGTCGAGTACCTAGACAGTTAAAATTGCCACTCGTTTAATTCAAGAAAAAAAAAGTTGACTATAGTGAATCTCAAGACAGAACGAAGGGAAACAAGAGGAACAAGTGCATTTACCCCCTCGTGAGCTTTGCAAAAATAAATAAATTCAAGACAATGTAAAAACCATTCAGACACTGGCGGTTACTTTATGATGAAATGAAGGATAGGCCAGGAATCCCAGTGAAATTCGTCTCTTTGTAAAGTGGCTGACTGGTATTTCCTGGAGTTTACGAGTACGTTTACGTGTTTGCCCTCAAATTGACGCCCTCGCTTGGTCGCGTGCCTCGAGTAATTAACTTCATCTTGCAATTTTTACTTAAAAATCCCACCCTATGAGCTGATTCTCCAACATATGAAGAAGAAAAACTTGATAAAAATTCGCTGACACATGAAGAAAAAAGTCTGTGAAAAATTACTGTGCAGAATTGAGATTTTACTTGTACAAATAATTGTAATTCTGTAATTCAAACTACATGACTTTGAATATGTCTCTAATAACATTAACTTGAGATTAAAAAATAATGACAATAGATATTGCATTAATTTTTATGATAATTCAACATTTCGCATTCGCCTGAATTTTTCTGAAAGTTTCCTGAAAGTTTCTCATAACTTCTTCTCACCTCACTTAAATTAATCACTTAAATTAATTACGAGGCTAATTTGAATAAAAATTAATAACTTAAATGAATTACAATTATAATTTAAATGTCCCTGAAAATTAATATTTCCTCATTTTTCTCACGCAGTTTAATTAACTAACTTGATAACTAAAAATAGTTCAATCTACAATTCAACTTGTAAATTAAACTATGAAAGATACTCGACTATCCTCAACTAATTTCCCTTGGAGATAAAGTACCTGTCCATCACGACAAAGCCGCAAAAAATTTTCTCCAGAAATTATGACAATTCAATTAACGTTACAAGAGCTCGCATAACACTCCTTATCACTCAAAATATCGTCCTAAATACCATTCAGCAGTTAATAACCGTGAAATATTCACCAAGTGTTCTATTATCTCTCGACAAGATACTAAATCCGTAAATAAAGAGCTTGAGATCTCTGGGTTACTGTTGTTATGCCCCACCAAATGAGACATGTTTGAGGCACCAGAGTGTGGGCGAGCCCAGGACTCGTTCTCATTATCAATGAGAAAGTCCACACACGACCCGTCGAGTCACTGGGTGCAGCGTATTTTTCATTTCACCATCTACATCAAAGATTCAAGAATGAAAAAAAAAAAAAAATCGTGACAAAAAAATTAATTAGTCTGACAGAATCACCCAAAATCATCAAATTAAATATTTCAACTGAACGAACCACAAATCCAGTTCCATTTCACCCACCACTCGACCCATTTAATTAATTCAATTCAATCTGGCATAATTGTATTCTCAAAATTATTAAATTAATTTAATTGGATAATTAGTTTGTAACGCACTGTTCATCTTAATAATTCAATAATTGAGTGAAATGTACTAATCCCTGAGAGATGAGTCTGTGGTCATTCAGGAGATGCCCCAGTGGTCATGTGTAAAATGTTTTTCAACGTCTGCACTCCTGCGGTAAATCAAACAGTATTAACCACGTATTTCCTCATTACGTGCACAGTTAACCGGGTGTGGTGCGGTAAAACTTCTGGCATTATGAATATTAAAGGAGCACAGTCATTAGTAAGAGTCATTAAAGCGTCTTAACACATGCAGTTTAAGGAGAAATCTATGAACGGAAATAACGAAGGGGGAGATGCAGTGGTTGGAAGAAACAAATGAGGAGACCAAATTGCGAACATCATGAAGTGATTCTACGAAAAAATTTGTCATGAAACATTAAAAAAGTCTTCGACATTCGTCGTTCCAAATAATTAGAAATATAAAAAAATGAAAAATCATTAATGGATATCATTTAAAGTTCTGTGCAACATAGTCACACTCAAGAGTAATACGATTGTCATTATTGAGAGGTAATTAAGCTCCTCTGGGAATGACTCAATCCAAGAAATATCATTTTTTTTTAAATAAATGCCTCTATCAACTAAATAAATATTTGACTAAAATATTTTTTTCACACATCCTTTTCACCTCCTGCTAGCATATGAATCCATAAACAAAAGAATATGATCGCCTATCACAATTTCTGTTTGAGGAAGACCTTTCAGAAATCCTCAGAATGAATATCGAAAGATTTGCCTGATGATCCGCGAAGATTCGTTGACAGATCTTCGGAAGACAATTTTTGTTTGTCTTCTGAACGTTCTAAAAAGAGCTTTTCAAGAATATTTTCTAAAGTCAAATTCAGAACATCTTCCGAAAAAAATCCTGTCCTCCAAAAATCGATTAGGGCCACCAGGAACATCAATCGAAAATCTTTTCAATGATTCTCCTAAATAATTCCGAAATATCTATGACAGACAATTATTTTTCTAATTTTTTTTTTTCGGATTTAGAATTGATTCAATAAAAAAATGCCAGTATTTTTTAATTTTTTTCAGACCTTTCAACTGTCGTTTTTTATCTTCACTTCAGCATAATTTTTCATAATATAAACTAATTAAAATGATTTGATACGAATGAAAAGATAATTTTTTGAAGAATTCTCTTAAATCAGTGCATATGATATTTAAAAATGTTTATCGCATTATTTAATTCCCACATCTAGTCATTGAAATTACCTGAATCCACAACGAAGTCTCCAACAAGTTTCAAAATATGCTTAAATATTCTTAAGTACCTTCAATCAAGAAATAACTGCATTCTCCACATGATTTTTCAACCACTGGATACTTTCACCCTGGCAGACAATTATGCTCGAATGTTTTTGGAGCGAATCATAAATTGTTAAGAAAACGGAATAACTATTCTATGGTGCATCCGAGCACTGAGATGGGCACCAAAAGAGCCAGTCAATAGTCCACAATTATCTATAATTTTTTGTCATTAATTTCTTTTTCGTTCTTAAACCTTTCATGTAAATGTCGAAATAATGCTTCGACGGATTGTCTGAGGTAAAAATTATGGCATTATGTATATTATAGGATCATGGGCATTAGTAGAAGTCATTAAAGCACCTTAACACATGTAGTTTAAGGTGAAATCTGTGAACGGAAATAATGAAGAGGGAGAAGTGTAGTCATGGGAAACAAATGGAGAACCGTATGGTGAATATCATCAACTGATTTGAGTATATCAGTCTCGTCCCTCATTAATCCCTTCTTTGTTCATAATTTATCCTGTTTTTATACCTCTATTGTCCTGTTGATGATTACATTATCTCATACCCTCATCTCCTACATTGTTGTAACCCAATATTGCCAAATTTTTTTCCGCCATTTTGAATCAATTTCGGACTCCAAATTGTTCATTTACCGAATATTTTTCAATTTATAACACAAAAAATTCCACTAAATGAATATTTTTTATGGGATTTTTCCTCTAATGTATAATTTCCTTTTTATTAGAAGTTAAAATGAAAAAAGGTCATTAACAAACACCCGGTATTTTATACTTAATTGTTGTATATTCGATAATTAATGTCTGGTCTTTGACCCTTCATATCTTTTCTAATTATTATCACGATAGACAGCTCATCGATTTTTAAATTAAAAAATATTTTGTATTTTGTATTATGGTTTTTAAATTATTGAAAAATAATGTGTAGATTTGGCGGGAAAATATGAATTTCCACCCTTGATGCACAATTTAATTTTATCAATGTGATTAACCCCTTCGCTACTGAATCGTCTGTCTTGTGCGGAAAATTATAGAATATTCAGGGGACGTAAATTCAAATCAACTATATTTCTTCCGTAATTCGGGGGTACAATGGTGTTGCAAAAATAATTACGAATCTGCTCCACAATTTTTTACTTGAAATTACAATTTTTTCCAGAGTATTCCCTAATGATTACCCAAATCATATCTGAAAAATATACGATAACATCATTAAAATGTTCCGATTGGATTCCGTAAATGGTGGATGCACTATAAGCTCCGTAATTTTAACTGATTATTTCTAGTTGTGTCTTGGGTCGTGCTACATATTTTGTCATTAAAATCTTCTTCGTCCTTGAAACTTTCCTATAAATATCGGAATGATGCTTCGATGGCAAGGAGCACAGGCATTGGCAAAAGTCATTAAAACATCTTAGCACATGTAATTTACGGAGAAATCTATGCGCAGAAATAATGAAGAGAAAGAAAGATAACAGCATTGAAAATAAATGAGGAGCCCAATTATGAATATCATGAAGTCATACTGATAGAACAAATTAGTTATTATAAAAGAGTATTATTTGGTTCCACCAAACGTTCATTTGTTAATAATCAACGCATGTGTAATTAATACATTTTGTTTCACTTGACTTTCGCCTTTTAAATGACCCATTGATTAATTTTAACTCTTCATGAACATTTGTTTCGTCACATTTAATTGTGTCGTGCGTTAATAGTTAACAAATTTCTTCTTTGAAATAAATTAATAGCTTTATCAATGCATTTACTGGAAAATTTCGGAATTTTTGGAATTCCCTTTCCCTGAACGAACGAGTATTTCTCTTCCTTTTAACCCAAACATAATCTGGAGAAAGAAGAAAAAAAGATGAAAAACACGACTTTTAAGTGCTCTCAATGACGAAATAACAAACTGCATTCTCCATATCGTTTTTAACCCCTGAATACCTTCACCCTAGCCAGTAATTATGTTCGAATCCATTCGAAGTGAATCATAAATTGATAAGAAAACGAGATTATTATTCTGCGGAGCAGAGATGCGCACCAAAAGAGCCAACTAATTGTCCACAATTATCAGCAGCTGACGAGGTGGGGAAAAGAAGAGATTTCAATCCGGTTCATTCCCTCTATTCCTGACGACTTCTTTCCGAGATACGATACGAAGGTTAATGCCAAGTGGAACTCAACCGATTTAAGAATATACATATGTGTTGAATCAACTAAAATGGAAGTGTTGAGATCGAACTCGTTTTGAATCCATCAGTGATTGATTGAAATTTTATTTTTACGAAAGGACAGAGTGTGCGAGGTTAATCTTTGAAGTGAATAATTTTTTCAATTTTAACTGCATTCGAGCGAATATCGACCTTGAAATAATGGCACTGGTTTCTCATTTGAACTGTGGAAAAATTACTAGTTAAGTTTCAGATGAAAAATGTTGAAATTTTTCAAAATAACTCATTTACACGAGAGTTTTGTATTTTTTGTTAGTGAAAAATCTAATAAATTCGCTGGAAGTGTTATTTATAACTCCTTGTGATGGTAAAAATTATTAACTAACTAAAAAATTTAAGTAATAATTTCTCTCAACTAATAATTCCCTCCAAATGAATTGTTTAATATTATTATCACTATATTTGACTCTAAAATGTGACTCTAGGAAATTTATCAAATATTTTCAATTTGATTTCCAATATTTTTTTTTAATTGATCGTATTATTTGCATTTGTTTATCGTTTGTTTTGTGGTATACAATATACTCAATTTAAAGACAATACTTTTTTGCAAAAGTTTAATTGGGAAAAAAAATTGGGGAAGAAAAATACGGCCGTTTGCTCCAGAAAATCAAGTGGAAAATTATTGTGAACCTCTGGCCGTAACGCGGACCGAAACGGTTGCACGAGCACGAGAAATATCCGTACAATTGCCAACCTGTTTAATCACGATCAATTGCTACTCAGAATCCTTTGTAAACATTCATCCCGTAAAAACGGATAACACAAATTTACATGATTGCTGGTGGGTCGCATGTAAAAGATATTACCAACTCGATATTTACGCAAATTTTGATTTCCTCAAATTGATAGGTTTGTAGTGCATGACTATTTCACCAGAGGCCACGAAAAATTATATAGAAACTCGTTTATTTTATTATTCAGATTTAATCAAATCAGAGTAATCATTACACCCACGCGAGTAAATATCTCCGGTAAATAAAACTTTCAAATTGTCCAGCATTCACCATCAAACAGTGGAGTATTTTTCATTGATTGGGAATAAAGCAGTACATATGTATATGTTGGGTTATATTATCTCCTATCAAATGGGTCAAACCGTAGATATTATTGAGGGATTAATTTACAATGGAAAGTAATAAAAAAATTCCCGAAATTCCTCGCTCCGAAAAATCAGAAATTTATTAAAATGAAAAATCATTAACGAATATCACTTAAGTTCTGTGCAACATAGTCACACTCAAGAGCAATACGATTGTCATTATTGAAAGGTAATTAAGCTCCTTGGAAACGACTCAATCCAAGAAATATCATTTTTTAAAAATAAACGCCTCTATCAAGTAAATAAATATTTAACTAAAATATTTTTTTCACTCATCCTTTTCACCTCCTGCTAGTCTATGAATCCATAAATCAAAGGATATGCTCGCCTATCGCAATTTCTGTCTGACGAAGACCTTTCAGAAATCCTCAGAAGAAATATCGAAAGATTTGCCTGATGATCCGCAAGAATTCGTTGACAGATCTTCGGAAGACAATTTTTTTGTCTTCTGAACGTTTTAAAAAGAGCTTTTCAATAATATTTTCTAAAGTCAAATTCAGACCAACTTCCGAAAAAAATCCTGTCCTCCAAAAATCTGTTAGGGCCACCAGGAACATCAATCGAAAATCTTTTCAATGATTCTCCTAAATAATTCCGAAATATCTATGACAGACAATTATTTTTCTAATTTTTTTTTTTCGGATATAGAATTGATTCAATAAAATAAATCAACCGAAGATCTTTTCGATGATTCTCCGGACGAATTGCGAAACATCTTTGGCAGACAATAACTCTTCTACGCAGATATCCAGTCCCTGATCTTGAACACTCCAACACGCAGACGATTCCAGTAAATTCTCCATTGATTTTTTCCAGAAAACTCGCGTGCTCAGACACAGCTTTATGTACAGAAGCTACTTGATGAGGTCATTCCACTCTGTCTCGAAAATTCCCATTAATGGGCGCCAGTGTGTCTCGAATGATTGATTGAACGATGAGTGTGTACCACCAAAAATGACAATTACCCAAAAATTCAAATAAATCCCACGCATTAAATTTCAAAAGTCAAAGTAAAAGTAGACGAACAAAAATTATTGACCACAAATGTGATGATGCAAAAGCACGCTCTGAGAATTTTCTTACCCAATATGGAAGTACAACGATGGTCTGCGTTTATGAATCACTTCTGGACGCGGAATAAACGACAGAACTATAAAAGGTACGAGAGAACAATTCCCATACGATTTTTACGAGTCTCCTCAGCTTCTTATCAGTTTGAATAATCGAGACGTGCGAAACGCGCGAGGAGAGATTTTTTTCAGCAATAAAAAACCCCTAAAAAAAATGTCAGACGATTTTTTATTCAGTGGATTCACCTCGATTTTCATTGAAATGTTCCATCCCCTCGACAAATTCATCTCACCACATTATCACTGGAGTCCAGGATTTCGAATTTTCTCAAGAATTTATCTACCACACGTGAAAGGAGTATCGACAGCCGGCAGCTGAGGAAGAGATAACCCGTTTAACCCTCTTAGGCCCGTAGTTTTAGAATCAACAAGCCAAGAGTTTCCGGCACGCGAGAAATATAACGTCACGAATTCTAGTGCCACAAATTTCTTGGTCTTCATATCGAGCTATTCAACTCTATCGATTATATTTTGCGAAATATTTGAAAAATCTCCCCACCCCCCTACCCCCTCCCAATAATCCAGTCTACCGTTTTTTAAAGCCCCCATTAAATTATTTTTAACAATATAATATCCAGGGAACAATATTTTCTCCTCATTTTATAAAAATAAAAAAGATACATTGAGGGAAAAAATTGGAAAATGTAAAAATATCGGGTCTTAATGAACAATTTAATTTGTTAATCCATCCCAGTGATAAAAAAAAATTCTGCTGTCAAGAATATTTACATTTAACTTATGTTTAATTTACTTAATATCAGAATTTCATGAAAATATTTGTTTTCTTAGTGCAATGGAAAAAAAATAATAATAAAATTTCGATTCAAAGTACTCTATTTACCCCTACCCTAATTATTCACCAACAACATTCTGATCCTTTCTCCCTCACGTAATTGAGATCATCTAATTAACCTAATTACCACACATTCGATAAGAAAATGACCCACAACAGTCTCCCATAATTACCCTAGCGTCCATTCAATTAATGAAACAGCCGTAAACTCTTCGCGATAAAAATTCACACCACTTTAATTGATAATTCCCGTAATTAAAACATTAGTCCTGACGAATGAAATGTTCCATATACAGATTATGTACCTGGTCTTGAATCTCTGCGTGTCGTCCTGTCCGGCCCACATTTTCCCCGTTATCAGTGTAAAAATTTAAAAAAAACAAAATGAATAAAATAAAATTTTTAATCAGTGCAACGTTTCGTATCCTCCAGCCTGTATATTCCAACTTATTCCTCAAAAGTTCACGATATCCCACCCACCAGACTCTCTTTTGCACCTTGGATGCACGCGATGGGGTCAAGAGGTCCTCCCACCGTCAGTTTCACAAGTCCAATTCTTCAGTTAACTTCAGTTCGCCTTTTAAAGGACTAAAAAAAATTCAAGGCTATTTTTTTTTTCTATATTTTAATGACTCGTCTTTAACGACTTAAATTATCACTTTCAAATGGAACAGACACTGTGTGCTTACGGTGTCTGCGTGATGGGAGCAACTGAAGTGCCACCAGAAAGGATCGTTTTCTCGGTGTCGCGTGGTGCTGAATCAGGTCCCCCAAGTATCAGCCGGGTTCCAACGCATTTGCACGCCCCGAATGTATACGTATGTATGTATCGGTTTACTTTCGTGTGTTTTAACTTTCGTTCTTGGGTGCGAGTTTATCCACAGAGCTGATGAATGGCGGGAGATACGAATTTACGAGTAAATAATTGATTTGTCTCAACGGTTTTGGTGATAATTGGACGGAGAGAAAAATTATGAAAAAATTATGTGTCTGTAGATAATTTTGAAAAATTATAGAATTATAGATTGTAGAATTTTTCAGTAGAAAAAAAACGGAGATTTCGGTATTTTTTTTATAATTTTTTGACATTTTTCGGAGATATTTTTTCATTCAGTCATCATCATCATCTTGAAGACTATCATCACTAGCTTTATTTTATTCTTTTAATTGATTATATTATTATTACTATTGTAGTATATGTAGAGTGGAAAAAAAATTTATTATTTATTTATTCTATATATTATATGCAGTAAATGTAATAGTAAGTTTCTCTGGGATACCGAAGAAATACTTGTCAATGTCCAATAAACATTAGGAGTAATCTGCAGAATTTAAATTTTACTTGTACAAATAATTGTAATTCTATATCACTGTGTATGTGATAAAAGAGACTACATGGACAGAAAAGTCTGGGAAAAATTACTGTCCCAAGTACTAAAATCGAGGTGCAAAATACTAGAATACTGGAATGTGTTTAACTCACAAATAAAAATTCCTATCAATACCGTAAATTTTGTAATTAATTAAGTGACATAATAATTTTTCTCAGTACTGCGGTTTGCAACACGATTGCAAGGCAACGCAGTATTTTCATTAGAATCACATTATAAAAATTGTCAGATATTTCTCTTTGTATCAGGGAACGCAAACAAAATATAAAAACCCCATAAAATATCCATATGAGCAATAAAATAAATAAAAAATAAATAAAATCTAATAATAATTTTTAAAAAATGATGAGTAAACGGACAAAATTATCTTCGAAAAAGGCAATTTACAACGTAAATCAATCGAAAAAGACGATCTTCGAATTATTTCCATTCCTCGCATTATCTTCTCAGACACAACCGCAACAATTCTCACAATTTCCAGGAATTCATCCGTAATTTTACATTATCTCCTCAGCGTTGATTTTTCAACCATTTGAGTTCTATCATTTCACAGGAGATATTTATATTATGTATTTTCTTCCCAGAAGAAATTTACTGACCGAGACACTTGAACTGCTAGAATAACGGTATTCCCAACTTTTGTGGAAATGCAAAAAAAAAAATGTAATGCAGACGATGGTTAGAAATAATAGAAAATTCTCTCGTTTTTTTTCCCTCTTTACTCCATCTCTGTTCTTGTGGTTTTGCGTAGGTAGATGTCTGGTGTGGGTGGGTTTGGCAGGTCAGACGGGAAGTGCAATCATATTGGTTATCTTTACAGGAGCTTTGTCATGGGCTGTTGGGTAACCTCGATCGGGCGTTATATTCCTTGTAATAACAAACTGTTTCTGAGAGCGACGATAACGTGGGCACGTCTCCGGTGCACGTCGGTATCATTTGGCGATTGGAATTTTAAAAATAAGTCATTATGACTCTAGACAAAGTCAACTAATGCTAAGAGTTGGCGGCAATATTTTCCCTCAGTTCGAGAATTTTTTTTCAATCCAATGAGAGTGTTGGAATCGTTAAACTTTTCTAAGCCAACATGATAATGAAAATTATTAAACAATTTTCATTATCACACAATAATTTTCATTATCACATCATGCAACATACGCACAAAATGGGGAATATGTTCTAGTAATAAATAAAATAAAAAAATTAGTTAAATTAATGAAATAAATTAAATAAAAATTAAATTGAATTTAAAAAATAGAGAATTATAAAAAACCATAAATTATCAATTTAAAACGTTCTATTTACCCCTACGCTAACTATTTAACAACATTATACGAATTCTTCCTCCCTAACATAATAAAATCATCTAGTAAACCTATCAATCATTTTATTAAATACTTCGAAAATTTAAAAAACAATTTCCCTGATTTTTTAATTCTCTAAAAATTCAGGTTAATCGAACATCGACAATAACTCGTCAATTTTCAAAAAAATTCTAACATCACGATATCAGGAATCAATCTAAAATTCCATCGTTAATTTATCAATGTATCATGATTTTTCAACCTCTGATATTTCCAGACTCCGTGTTAACATCCGTGAGGAATTTTTTTTTTTTTTTTTTTTTCATAAAACGAAAGTGATGATGAGAACAAAGAACGACTGCGGTTGAATGATAACAATACAACTCGTTTGTTGTATTCGTTCAGCCTCAGGGGCAACTCCCACTTGTTCCAATTACCTTTTGTGCCCTAAAATCAAAGTTCCATTGTTTCCTCAAAATTCCGCTATTTGATGATAATATAAAAATCGCCATCGCGGTTTCTTCGCACCTCTCGTTGAAATTTCGAGAGGCGGATAATCCCTGAAGAATTTAATGTCTGAAAAGCCTAGAGGATGTTGCTCAATCGTCGGCTGCGCATGCGAAGGACGCGCGCATTGACGAATGAAAAATATCGCTATTTAATTTCAACATTATTGTTTCAGTTTGATGATACATTTTTCCAGTTCAAAACCGAAAAGAGGAAGTGTAAGACGTCTTATCACTATCTGATATACATAAATGCATCCCGGAAATTGAGGTCAGAATTTTCCGTATGAGAAGTAAATAAACTAAATATTCCGAGGGAAATAACAGTAAAAATGAAAAAAAATTCTTGAGAAGAGTCAAGATCATCTTCGTAAAATACCACTCATTCTCTCTGAGGGAGAGATATCGAGAGAATTTTCTAATTTCCACAAAATACTGCTCGTTCCCTCTGACGACGCGAAATTCAGAATTCTCGTCAGAGAGAATTCCCTCCCGGAAATCGAGATCAGAGCGTTGCCGCATGAGAAATAAATAAACCAAATACTCCAAAGGAAATAACCGGAAAAATGAAAGAAAAAATCCTTGAAAAGAGTCAAGATCATTTCCGCGAATTATCATTCATTCTCTCTCAGGGAGAGAAGTCGAGAAAATTTTCGAAATCGAAAGAATTCCCTCATTTCCACAAAATACCGGTCCCCCTCCCAGGACACGAAATCCAGAGAGTTCTCCTAATCAAGAAAATTCCCTCCCGGAAATCGAGGTCAGGGAGTTTTCCATATGAGAAATAAATAAAGCAAATACTCCAAGGGAAATAACCATAAAAATGTAAAAAAATTCCTTGAGAAGAGTCAAGATCATTTCCGCAAAATACCCCTCATTCTCTCCCAGGTTTCAATTTAATCCGGGGTTTTAATACAGAGAGTGTCTAGTCTGACAGGGCAGACGATGAGTCAGCCCATATGTCTGGTAATTCTCGTGTTGCCCCTGGCATTTATACGACTGGAGAATATTTATCCTCGCAATTGATAGGACACGTCCAGTTTGTCAAGTAATCTAGAATCCTGTAAACACTGATGATTATTATGTGGCAGAGGCCAATCCAGTTCATTAACGGATGATCGAGAAAAAATCATTTCCTGAGACAATTTTTAAAAAACTCCACACATCATTTTCTCCGCATTTTTCCCACTGTCATCTGTTTTTCTAGATAATAATTGCCTTCTGCTGCTCAACTATGGAAAAATAATTTTTTTGTTCTAAAAAAAATTCACCTCACAAAAATCCTCACCATATTTTTGTTTATATACGAGAAAAAATCCTTCAGAGATAACAGGGGACCAGCTGATCCCTCAAAACCACGATTACCCCCCACCCCCACCCCTCCCCGTCAACAGAGAAAGGGCCCTAAACCGATAATTCAACTCAATGAATAAATTTTTAATCATTCATTCGATGCAATTTTCTTTCCATGAACCCAAGCGACCCATAATATCCTGAATATCTTCCACACCAACGATGCAATTTTCATGAGTCACATCTCATTTCAAAGATTCAAAAAATACCTCAAAACTGAAAAAAAAATCCAACAATTCCACTCTGTGGTTCTCGAGTTATTGACAACTATAACTGTCTCCATAAAAATACTGTAACATTCCTAATTCATTCCACCAACATTCCCTCTTTCACTCTTATCTATTTTATTCCCCCCCCCCCCAACCATAAATTCCCTGACCCTCACATTTCTTCCTTCCATTTAACGGTTAATAAAATCGTCACATGATTTGTTCATCTCAACCATTGCTCCATAAATAATGATTCAATCGAAAAAAAAAAGTTAAATAAAACCGAAAAACCAAACAACTGTATCACCCCATGTACACACGAGGATTTATTTCATTCCAGTACATATTCAATTCGCCGATAAATCGAGATAAGAATGGTGACTTTGACGTTTAGTTGGAGATCAGGTTTTACTTCACCGGTGTAGAAAATTTTTCCATCATAATTCTTGCAATTTTTTTTTATTTATTTATTTAATTTCATCGCATCTCGTGCACAACTGTGCAATGAAAAATAAAGGACAAAACGTTGTGGGGCGCCAAACGTGGACAGTAGCATAAACGACATATTCTCACACATAACTTGAACTGGAAATCACTGGGGCGAATCATTATGGGACGTGAGTAACTCGTGTCTCGGGGCATACGCGCATAAGACCCGTTAATGGAGGACAATAAATCATTAGTAAAAGGTGCGTATCACAATTTTTAGAGGGGAGAGAGAGGTAGAATGAACTACAGGGAGGACACGATAAAATCAAATTTCGGAAGTCTTTGTGAGTATTCAAGGGATTTGTTGAGATTTTGTCTTTGTTAGTTGTGGGTACAATGTAATCATCAGTTTGATGGTAATCCGGAGTTTCTTTGGGGAGGAGTAACGGATTTGTAAGCCACGCAGGTGATTATCCCGATAAACTACGAATACCGGACTATTATTATTAGGTCATGATCATTTGGAAAAGTCATTGGATATTTCATTTTTTTTTTTGGAGTAATTATGAATTATGTATTAGTTATGGGAAAAAAATGCGGAGAAATACGTGGATGAACAGTACGGTATTCTGAGATTTATGATTTTTTTAAATGACTGGAGCATTCGTATTGAAATGCATAAATGAGTTTATGTTTTTTTGAAAAATAATTGTTTTAATGGATTTTGGTAAAATGTTTATTAATATTTTATTATTTGGAGTTTATAAAGTCAAAAAAATTCGTGAGATAAATATAAAATTGAATGTAAAATATTTGCCTTGTGTAGACGTTGATCTACTGATAAATGAGATTTTTGTAGTCAATTATCAATTTAAGAATAATTGTTGAAATGACCAGAAAATTTTTAAACACTGTCAGTTGATTTTTTCCGAAATATGCAAAAAAAATCAAACTCTCAACTTCTTATAAAGCCTCATCGTTACAATATTTTGTGGAATAAAATAAACTATCTCTAGAATGCAATAATTTATCACTGTATCGCGAAAAAGACAGATATCTCCACCTCAAGAATTAATCCAAACTTTTAAAAAATAAAAAACATTGATCCAACGATTTTTACACGATTTTTCTAGCCCTATGAGACAAATTATCACTTGAAAATTCAAAAAACATACAGAACTAATATTTATAATCCCCTTGACTGCAAAACTCTCGGCGCAATCTGTTGGCGGGGCCTGGAATCAAAACCCCACTGACTAAAACCAACAGTGAGTCAAGCCACAAATTCCCTCGAACAAAAAAAAAACGTTCCCCAGGTGAACAATCGCTTGGTAACAGCCAGTCGCCAGATATTTGACAAATACGAGCTAACAGTCTCGCCTGCTTCATCGATTTTCCCCATCGTGCCAAACCCAGTCATGTGGTTACATTGTCTGGACAATCATCCCTCCCCCTCACCCCCTATTTTCCACAAAATGGACAATCCCCCTCCCCGTGTGCACGCACTTCACCCCCTCACAAGTCGCGTGTCACTAAAATAACTTATTCATCAGTTTGGAACGTCGAACCTTCAGCTGTGAATCGAGCCAAGGCCAAGTGCATCTAGAAATAAATTCGCGTTTCTACACCGGAGGTTGTTGCACCCTGGATCCGTTCAAAATTGTAATTATAAAATTTCCCAGTTAAATTTATCAAAAATTAAGAAATAAAATTATACCACAAACTAATGGCAACACTCCCACCCTCTTGAAAGCGATTAATCGAGTTCAATAACACCAACAATTTTTTTTTAATTGAAAAACAAAAAGGAGACATTGAATTTTATCCATTCGTCATCGAAAGATTGAAAGAAAACCCGTTGGTACTGTTAATATAACCCAATAAATTCAAAACAAAAATGAAAAAATAAAATGAACAAATCGCTCATAAAACAAAATCGAAAATATCTGCGAATTTATTTCTCGATGAAAAATCCTCTCGCTCCGTTGGTAAAATAGCTCTCCCACTTTACCCCACAATCCTGGAATCCTCTAGCTATAGGTGGTGAGTGCGAGCCCGGGTAGCAACTCACAATTATTAACAGGCAATCAGGACAGCTGCGACGGGGCAGGGACACATCCCTCTGACTCATCGTCCAGACAAAAAACGAGACTTTTTCCCTCTTTTTTTTTTTTACTTATTCCCCTGTAATTCTCCCCTCTCCCACACTCATTCATTTTTCCACAATGCTGCACCTGTTACCTGGAGAACACAAAGGATACTATCAAAACCAGCCACAATAATTCATTTCGCGAGTAAAAATAGTCCAAGCCGGCGTAAAAACACGATTGACAACTTCTGCTGAGATAATTACTCGCTAATGAGATTGCAACATCATGAGTTATCAGTGATTTTCGTAATCGTCTGCGATAATCTCTTTACGAGGTGATTTTTTTTTCGCCAGTGGAAGAGAACGAAATGATTTTTCGGCGAATTTTTCGTGGGGTCTTTTCGAAGGGTTGCGGTTTAGAGGGGTTCGTGCACCCCTGGGGAGGCCAACGCCCTCATTTTTCCCTCCTAGAAACTGGCTAACCCTCGCAAAAACTCCAAAGCTTTTCGGGGAACATAAAATTGCTGAGTAAACTCCCATAATCAAATTTTAAGAACCGGAATGGTAGAGTCGATAGTAAAAATGTTCGTTTCTTTGTATTTTTTTTAATGAGTATAATTAATTCATCATGATGCTGCCTTAATAGACATTTTTGTAAGCCCCAAAACAAACTTTAGATAAAAATCAAATGGAAATAAAATGAAGAGAGAAATAAAAGAATAATCTCTCAGATAGGAAGCTCCCATTTACAAGCAAGAATGAAAAAAAAATTAATAAAAGTGATTCGTCATAAAATTTTCAGTTTCTTTGAAATCAAAATAAAGTGCATGTAATTTTGATTCTTTAAAAAAACTGCAGAGTGTCAAATAAAAGCCCTTAATTGAAATTTCATTGATAAGAGAAATATAAATAAAATTTTAAAAAGCAAATTGTTCTACACTTTTGTCATGCTGTCCTTAATTAGAACTGATTCATCATTAAGTTTCTTTTATTTTTGATTCAAAATGAACTTTAACCAGAGAATAAATAATAAATTTTCATCATTTGGTAACAATCTCACTTTTTTAAGTATAAAAAACCGTCTTGAATCATTATAAAATTATTTCTTCATGATTTTTCTATCTTCAAAGGTTTTCAAAAATCCAGACCATCAAATAAATCCCAATTTTCATATGATAAAATTCACTCATCGTAAAGTTTTCTTCATTATCGGTCCAAAATGAACTTTAGATAAAGAATAAATGCCAAATTCCTGGTCTTTAGTCGCAGCATTATTTGTTCAATCACAAAAATCATTTTTACTGATTAATAAAGTCATTTCACCCTCATCGTTGCACCCCCAAGCTTCTCAAATATTTCCCTAGTTAATCCCCTAAATTTCAATTTCATCAGCAGTTAATATTAGAGAAAATTGAAAAAAAATTGTTTTTGCCATTTTTTTTGGATCTTCATCAATTAAAGTCGATTCATCCTAAAATTTTCTTTACCCTTCACTCAAAATAAACTCCAGATACCAAACAGATACAAAATCTCAACGCTTCACCTGCACTCTCTATCTCTTTCAATCAAAAAATCGTTTTTAACACTCGATCCACCGACTTCCTCTCACCTTTTGTCGCAATTTGTTCCGTAAAAAACCGGGAAATCCTGAGGCAACAGTTCGTATACGAGAAATATCTGGTTATATCCGGTTACAACCGATACGAATGGAGGCGAAATCTCCCCAGTACTTCCCCGGAGCAATTCCACCGGTTTTCCACACCGCGAAAGATGAAAAATCCTCAGCTCAGATCCCAAACAAACAATTCCCAAAGTGAAATTCTCTCGACGAAGTCAAAATCATTCAGTAAACACATCGATCCTAGCCGGCAGTTCCAAAAGCTCCCTCAGGACGCTTCCGACATCTCCACCAAGCCATTCAGATCATAAAACCTCCAAAAAAACATCCCACCCCCTGACCCAAAAATCCTAACCCCAAAGAAGACCAAAAAAAAAAAATCTCATTTTCGGAAAGAAAATTTTCTTTGTCCCTTTGTCTTGAGAATCCGCAAAAAAACCATAACTTTTCACTTACTTGCTGGAGTTACGCCCCTCGGCCATTCCCTGGAAGGTTCCAGTTGATGTCATGATGAAGTTGATCAGTTAATTGCACTCGTCGGATGATTTTCAAGTGAAATTTTGATGAAATGCTGATAATTCCGCGAGGAGACTTCAGGGAGTTGTAGACAGGAGCACACGAAACACACGACTCTTTTTAGCTAGGCTAAATCAAACAGTTTGGCCAATACGATTGGTAGGATGACGGCTTTGGAGATTGCGTGACGTCATGGTGGCTAGTCAATTGAGAGACTGAACTTCAATTTTGCAAAAGGACTAGCTGATATTTCACAATTAAAATCAAAGTAAAAATTCTGTTTTAAGGAGACAAAAAAATAAAATTGCTTTTGAGATGTTTCTAGGGAGTGTCTGGAGATTTCTAGGGGATATTAGAGGGGCGGGAGGAGAGCGGGAAAGGATAATTTTTTGAAATGACAACTACGAGCGCCCCCTGATGATAAGAAGAAACACTGATAAGTATTTTTTTTTATTAGGTACTTGAGGATTGGGATTTAACCTCTGAGGGAGGGAACGTGATGGTCGCTGATTGTTGAAGTGTTACTGGGAGTTATCGCACGGTTTAATTGCGGGAAAGATGGCTGAAGCATTGGAGGTGAAGGATACTGAGGACGATGCATCTGACGTGATCAGGAACAAGGCGGAGGTGAGGTCTGAAGCTCTGGTTGCTCTCAGCCAGGAGTTGGAGCAGTGCAGGAAACAGAGGGATCAGTTCAAGATGATGGCTGAGAAGATTCAGGAGAGATTCTGGTGCTACAAAAGACAAGTTACTGACTCCAAGGAACTCAGGTATAGACCACAGGTGTTAAGATGATTGTGCTGCTCCAAAAATTAGTTGACATGAATTTTATGAAGTCATGAATATCTGGTGAACGAAGGAGACAACTTGGAAAAACTATTCTGTCACTATTCCGCCATTTTTCAATCTCCAGAAATTAATTCTTCACTTTTCTATGGAATTCCACAGAAAATATACTCTGGACGGTGACTACAAAATGATGGACCTAGTGGCAGAGCTACGAGAGCAGAACAAATGTCTAAAACTCCAGGTGGAAACCCTCAGACAAAAACTCGGCGATGCCCAGGGCGACATCAAGGTTCTCCGACGAAGTAATAATTTCAATCTCGAGGAGAATAATTGTCAACTTGCTCCAGCTGTTCACGAACGAGAAGAGATGATTGAACAATTAGAAAAGCTGAATGTCAAGGTGAATTCCCTGAAGAAGTTCCACTAATTTATTAACGTCAGGAATTTCCAGCGAAATTACAAGAATTGTTTTCTGATCTTTGCTTCTAGTGCACTCAACTGCACACAGACTTGCAATTAGTTTTGGACGAAAAACTGGAATTGGAAACTGAGAGAGATGCCTTCAAATGCAAATCCCATCGCTTGAATCATGAGTTGGCCAGAGCACTTTGTGCTACCCAACCAGTGGACTTGGATTCTCTCATAAACGAAAATCGATATCTGCAAAATCGTCTGCAGCAGGTGCTGGAGGAGAAGGAACTGGCAAGACAATCATTATCAAAGTACAAGGTATATTATTGTAAGACGTAAATGCATAATTTCTAACAAAAACCATTTCCATAAGTTCATTAATTTTGATTTCTCGAGGCCTCTTGACCAATATTTTTTCACAATGAATTATATTATTTTAATCTGATGTGAATTTTCATAGTTTATTAAACGTTTTAATGCTCCACCTTTATATTGAACAGAATAAAAATGAATGGTAAAGGTGAGATTGATATGTTTAACTTACAGGGAATGCTTGACAGCAAAAAAGTCAAAGGATCCATCAAATTAGGGGGCAATGGTGCTGCCGGAAAGATAATGACCCTGAAACAAGTTGAGCAATTGCTGCAGCAAGGAGCAAATATTCCCTCCCATAAGTCAACAGCAGCCATTTCCGATCTGCGTTGTCTGTGTTCTGCATTGCTCGAAGCTCTGAATGACAAAACCCTGGCACTTGCACATCAGAAAAAAGCTAACAAGTAAGTACCTTCCTCTGTGTTATTTCTTAAACCATTTTTCCAAAGGAATAACATCCACGAAATTAGAGATGTCACTGTGAACGAGTTGAAATTTAATTTTCCACCATTTTTAGAATTTTAGCAGCAAGAATTTGTGAACTGGACACTGCAATACCCTCTCCTACGGCAAAATTACTCGAGGGATATGCTGGAGTGGACGTTGATGCTCTCGAGGATAATCTTGAGGACCCTAGTCCTCAAAATTACGAAGAAACGACTCTCGATGAAAATGTTGGGAAGAATGGAGAGAAGCTGGGGATAAGTGAATTATTGGGCACTGAATCACTCCCTCCGAAGTCAGAAAATGAGACTCCATCGAGGAAAATACAACTGGGTTTGCCTGATAATTTAGAAGCGCTTGTACAGAAAGCGTTACTCAATCTGAAGGAGAACGAGCGGTTTAAATCGTGAGAATGTTTAATGTTTTCTTCCAACTCGTATTTCTCTCTCGCTTTATTCTCAGCTGTAACCAACGTATTGTGAACTTTGTAACATTCCTGATACCAAAGTTATTATCTAGTCTCTACCAAAGAACAAAAAACCAAAACTAGTAAGACTGTTCAACTCAAAGAACTTTAATATTAATATTTTAATTTTCTTTTTCAATTTTCTCTCTTAAGTCGGGGGAAAATCATTCGATTAGTCAAATATACTCTTAATAATTCCGTTGGTTTATGTAGTAGATATAAATACAACGATTTATTGTTTAAAACCATAACTGCCTTTATCTTGCAAAAATAATAGTTTTAATAATTTGGATTCGTCAATCGGTATTGCATGGACTGCTGGTGTAAAGCGTCCGGAATATCCGTCCCATAATACGTCGGTTGGCAGTAGAACGACTGCACCTGGTGCCTGTGCTCTCTCAAGTACTTCTGATGAAGCACCGAGTCCAACTGATTCAACCAGGAATTCAATTCCCAGTTCTTACGCATCTTCCAGCCCTTCTGGAATCTCTTCTGCTGATGGTAGAATTCCCACGCCCTCTCCCTTCTCCATCGTGCACTCTCCTAATCGTACCCCAGAATTTGCGTAATCACGAGGAATTAAAGTGTAATAAGTGTGGTTAAAGTACCTCATCCTCTTTTAGCCTCTTCCTTTTGCTGTCTTCCGGTTCAGGACGAGGTTGTTTATGAGCCTTTTGTCGATTTTCGTGATCCTTTCGGGTGACTTTCCGGGTGGTCTTCGAGGAACTGGAAGATGTTTTACTTTTTACTTGAGGTTTTTCAATTTTTTTGCGGACGTTCATCGTCATTGGGGATTTATTCTCCGGTGGAGGTGCCTCCAGTGAAGTTTTTTGGGGCTCCGTGTTCAGATAGGACGACCACTCCTCGCAGACTCTCTTGTGGAGCTTCACTAGGTGATCTGCATGATAGAAAAGGTAATAATATTGGGGTTTTTTTATGATAAAAATTTGATCAATTACCATTGTCATTCAGAGCTTTTTTAACCATCTCCTTGATGATTTTCTTCAAGTCCTCATCTGAGATACTCTCCACCTTCTGGTGAGCCCTTTTTTTTGCAACATTTTCCATATTTTAAATTAAAACTTGATAATTTTGAAATGTACCTAAATGTCATTAAATCATAATTCACCTTCAATTGTTTCTAACTCCACAAATTTTATTGATATCACACAATGTACAGATTTCACATTATAATACATTAAATAACTTATTAATATAATATACTCGGCCATAACTGCTTGGAATGTGCAAATATTATGTACAGAAAGTAAAAACTCACGTTCTCAATTGCTTGAAACACTAGATCGAGCGATGCAGGGCAGAATCAGAATAGTTCCCACTCCCCTAATTTTTGTATTAAAAAACAACTCGAGCGAAGAACAATTCAATTCTCACAATGGATCTGCTCTGTTCCACTTAAGTAGCCCATGGGCAGGAATATAATGCATTGAATCGTGTCCCTGTTTCAGAGACTGGAGAAATCTAAATGTTATACTCATTCGCGAACAAATGCCATTCTTGGATCTCTTTCCAGGTTTTCAAGAAATTCAAGCCAATTTAAGAATTCTAAATGAAGTTTTTTCCCAACAGGTCGGGAATTTCTCAACATTCAAATGAAGTATGAAGTTTAATCCTTTCAAATAAATTATCGACATAAATAATAATTCTTCCTTCGTGAAATTCCCCATTAATCGACCATTTTTACTACTCTGGAATCATTAATGAACTCAATGGAAGAACAAATTAAAAACTTGAATAGTTTTTGGTCAGTTGAAGATAATAATGTTGACAAAGAGAGCGGGAAACGTTCCACAAGTTAATTAATAAAATTAATTTACAATAGTTTTCATCAAATGAACGCACAAAGTGACTGATAGAAACATTCAAATCAGTTTTATAATTTTAAACATGAAGTTCTGTTCAACAATTAATTATTGACTAAAATAATAGTTTATCATTCGTTAAATTGTTCATTGATTAACAATTACTGAGGGACCTGGTGGAAGAATTATCCGAGAAGAGGTTTTCATCAATTGAAAGTGAATAAAATCGTCAGGAAGAGCTGAATAAATTCGAAAAATGAATTAAAAAAACAATCAGTTCACATTAGTTTTGATCCAGTCGGCGTACGATGTGACTCTGGTATAGACACCCGGGTATCCAGGCTCTCCACATTTATTTCCAAACGATACGATACCAATCTGCATCCACTTGCCCTCTGCCCGCAGCATAAGTGGACCCCCGGAGTCACCCTGGCACGCGTCCTTGCCACCCTGGCTGTATCCAGCGCACAAAAAATTACCAGTTATGGGCTGAAAGTATGCTGCGTTGCAGTCCTCGTTCCTCCAGACCGGGAGTACCGCCTGCCTCTGCACAGTGCTCTCCTTTCCCCCTGCGGAAAATTCCCAAAAATGTTTTTCGGCTTCATCCAGGTCGCTGGGACCAGAGGGGGGAATCGCAGAGTAGTTGAAAGGCAAAGGGAAGGGGATAATATGGGTTTATTTATGTTTGAGTGAAGTATCAGATGATGCTAAGAGCAATAAAAAGGAAGTGAAGAGGAATTTCAATTGAGGTAAATGGAAAGATGTGTTCTGTTGCGGTTTCTCTGGTTCCGGGAGAGATAAAGGGACATTAAAAATATTCTTACGAGAATATCTGTCCATTTACTAGATGTGGTCATTTATCAGACCACGAAGAATGGAAAATGTCGATGTTGGAATTTTTATCTCAATTTTTTCTAAAGAAAAGGAAATGAAACTGAGATTTAGGAAAATTAAAATTGAAAAGTGAGATATGATTAATTGTATCAACTTCAGTTGGACAGGGTTGATTAATTGTATTAACTTCAGTTTGACAGGGTTCATAAAGGAAAGTCAATTATAGGACATAATGAGCCTGCCCTTCACTATTAATCAATATTTATTCTCCGTAGAAATGTTGGAGCTAATTTACGAAATAAAAAAAATATCCGACAAAAAATAGAAGTTTGAAAAACGTCGTAACTCCCCCCATCATTAATATTTTTTAATTTTCATTTTAAAAAATTTTTATTCACATCACCATCAGTAGAAAATAATTATTTAGAACTCAAAAAGGGAATGATTTGATTTTTTTATTGAGCGGATAATAAATGGAAACAAGGGCTTGTTCGAATGTTGATATAAAAAGTGTTAATGAAAGTGAAGAATAAAAAGTCTCTCGCTTTAATGCTCTCATAAACGAGATAATTTACGTTTCACTTGACCGGCACCCTTCAAAACAAATTTAAGAATAATAAACAAGAAATAAAAGTGGGCCTCGATCAACCGAAAGAAGCGAAAAATTATGTTATTACAGGCCCATTAATTTCAAAGATACTCAATGGATTGGAAAGCTGGGAAAATTCCATCAATAATAGTCATTAAATTCATCCTCTGAAAAGATAAAAATTAGAAAATTGGGAAATCAATCAATTACCGTAGTAAGTCGTTCCCCAGCCGACGACTGTAGGTCTTGTACCAGCAAAAACTTCGGAGAGATAACGACCCTGAGGCAGGCAAATTGGTCTGACGTAAGGGGTTTTTCTCACGGATCTACTCAATTCCAGTATAGCAATGTCGTTGTAGTAACCAACTCGTGAGAATTTATTGTGCGCGTGAACTGCCCTCACTTCATATGTCTCCGGGGATGATGGCTCATCGTCACGTTCAAGGTCAATATCACCGAGACGTACTGTAAATTGACGGGCTGCAAAGCTAAAATTTGTTTCGTTATAATTTTTTTATCGGGAGGAAACACTCAATAACAAGCGACACTAATTTAATAATTTAATATAACAGTGATTTTCAACAATTGGTTCAATAGAAAAATCGAATTGATCGATTCGCCACTGATTAATATTGATCTAAAAATCATAGCTCATCGATCAGCTCAGATCCTTAAATCATAATGCCAGTTAGAGAATACTTTTGTGATTTTTCGTTTGTTCCTTACGGTCTTTGTCGCATGTCTCTGGTGCAATGTGCAGCTGTAAGAATATGGCGAGGTCCTATGAGAGACCCTCCGCACCAGAATTCAGTTTTCCTTGTTCCTCTGAGAAAAATCGCTGCCATCCAGGGCCAACGTCCTGGCAGTGCCTCCTCGCCTCCAACAACTCGAAATTTTCCAGCATTCCTGACTCCACATTCTTCCGGATGGTTGACAAAATATTTATTAAATAGAGAATAGTCATTAAGGATGTCTATCCATTTTCCGCAAATCCTATTTATTTATATTTTTTAAAAATCCCAAATACTCGACTGACAACAGTCCAGCACATGAAATTAATTTCCCTGATGTTGGAAAAATTAATCGCACTAGTTTTTCCAGAAGTAAATCAATCCATTTTTCTCTTCCCAATTTTTAATAAATAAATTGAGTGGTGCCAGGTGGTCTGACCTTAACGGCCTTTCCCCACTCCCCTCTAATTAATTTATACCTCAAACTTTATTAGGTAATTTGTCAGTAAATATGAATGTTTAATGTTTGCGATTTTGTATAAACATCCTTAAATATGAATAATATAGTATTCGCTTGCCTTCGTCGTCCTGAATAAAATTATTCTCGATACTATCGACCCCGTCCAGTCCATTCGAACCATTTCCTACCGGAAGTGGCTTGAGCACGGTGCTGACGGTGGAAGTGGCTATCGGATAGAGAGGAATTGGCCGCGGTGTCACCGGCTTAGCTGGACGCTGAGGCCTCGGCGGGCGTCCACTTTCACTGACCGATGAACCCGTCCCTGGGCTACAAATGACAATTTTATCGTCGATTAAATTTCTATATCTGATCATAGAAAGTTGACGGTTACTTGACGCATTCATGCATCATACGAGGAGCCTTGATTATGCTTGAGAGGAAAGGGAGTCTAATGATTACGATTGAAACATAATTGAGGAAATTCTAAATGAATTATGACTTTCTTTGCGTCTGAATCAGTAGAAAAAATCGAGTGTGGCCGGATGGTCTAGGAATGTTTGCAATACGAATCCCCAATTAATAGAATGGTTTGAATGGTTTTGATGAACGAAATATAATTTTTCATTTAAAAAATTAAAGCAATTCTCATCTTCCAAGTCTGATTAGACCATCGGATTTTTTTTTTAAACACAAAACACGTTTTTTATCACATTCTGATTATGAATAGAATTCTTTGAATTTCGAAAATAATTAATTAGTTAATATAGCATTATAACTGGAGCCATATGTGATATGATTTTTCATTAAAAAAATTAAAGCCATTCTCATCTTCCAAGTCTGCTTAGACCACCAAATATTTTTTTTTACACAAAACACGTTTTTTATCACATTCTGATTATGAATAGAATTCTTCAAATTTCGAAAATAATTAATTAATTAATATAGTATTATAACCGGAGCCATATGCGATTCCCTGGCGGCGTAAAAAGTGTCCACACGTGAATAACAAATAATATTGGGACTTGAAAAATAGAAATTTATTAATATACTATACCTCACATTGGATCCATCCCCTTTATCAACAGGACAACAGACCCCCGGTACAAATAAGCTCTTGAAGCACAGGGACTGCCTCAACTTCGTGAGATCCAAAAGAAGTTGAGGGCAGTTACTCAAGTCCTGACACTTGCCCGGAGTTCCCTCGGAGGTGGTGCACGTCGAGGAGGCCGCCTCCTTATCCCTGTTAATCACAGTCTCCACAGTGGTTGTACTCTGGGCCTCGGGAGCTGCTGCAGACGTTGCTGAGGGTCTCAAGGGCAATGTTACCCCTCGCACCAGAGGTGCGATGCTGTCGGTGACGTTCCTCCCAAGAATATTTTTGGAGATTGTGTAGATGGCTGAGGGTAACTCCTTAGGGGGACTCTCAGAGTCAACTCCTCTCGTCATATTCACTATGTAACTTCCCACAGTGTTCAGGGCCCCCAGGGTCTCGCTGATGGTCATGAGAGGGTCAGACCGGGGCTCTGATTGTCGAACTAGTCTCGTGTACTGCATCTTCGAGGGGTCCTGCGTGTCACGTCGGTACAGGGGACTCCTCGGGGGTCCATCATTCCAGGAATCACTCCATCTTCTTGTTAAAGGGTAGTGCGACTGTTGGGGTCGAACTCCATATCCTGATTTACATATTATTTTTTTTTTCATGGAAAATCCTCACTGAGAAGTGTGAATTTTCTCATGATTTATTTATTTATTTATCGATGTTATGAATATTCAAGTCGTTTACAGTTTGGAATGAGGGATATTCTAAACTCATTTCCATCATCAATTGAGGTAATTAAATGTAATGAATTCAATGGCGTGAGAAAAATTTAGGAGAAATCATGAATCTTCACTATTTCGACACTAATTTTCGTTCTGAATTATTTCTCTATTTGTTGTCCATAAATAAATAATTGGCGGTTTTTTAATGAATAGAATGGATTTTGGGATAGATTTTTAACTAAATTATTTAAAGAAAGTATTTATAATTTTGGCAAAGTGTAATTTTTAAATAAGCTCGCATTAATCTTCCTTAAAAATCCATTTATTAATCGTTTTCAGATTAAAAAATGTTTTTTAATAGGTCAATTTGCAGATTTAAACTGAGATGTGCAGAGGAAATAACTGAACCGTTACAAAATGTCCACAACTCAAATGCTCATGTAAAAAAATACTTTACAGTAGCAAAAACAGTCGGAGTGCTTGAAAATTCTTAAAATCGATAAATAAATAAGGTTTTCACTGCTGAAATAATCTTTAATAATTTTATACTCACGGGGATGAAGATACTGTGGATATTCCTCATAGGACCAAGCCCCCAGTGTCGACAGAGAAGCGACAAAAATTCCTGGAACGATGAGAATGAGTAATAACATATTAAATGCCATCATTTATTACCATGATAAATAAAGTAGGTCTCCATCGAAGGTGACACCAGCATGAAAATTCCAATCGGAAATCCCCAATTACACAACGAGTGATGTAACACCACGTGCCTCGCAGATCCGGGCTTTCCATTTTTCGTGGAAGAATCAACTTTCATCGTTAGGTATGACCTGAACCTTCTCCGGGATTATTTCGGGATATTAGCTCATAAAATTTCAGTTCAGCTACTAGTTCGTTAAATTTTAACCACTAAATGTGCAGACAGACCCTCTCCCTGGAAATTTCGATGAGCACCTTTCGTAATTGAATATTTAATGCACTTTTAGAAAAATTAAATTAAATTTCATGGGCAGTTGCCTATTAATTTGCAAGACATTGGCACTAAATACGATTATTTAAAGCTTTTGCGAAGAGACATATGCAATAAAAGTTGTGTATTTTTATCGCACCCATTGAACATGAAAAAATTTATCAAAATTCTTCCCTCTAAAAAATCCAAAAATTATAAAAATTAAATGTTATCAAGGAATTGTATTTAAATTTCTGTGCAACATGGTCATCCCCAAGAGCAATGCGATTGTCATAATTACAACTAATTAGCTCCTCTGGGAATGATCCGATCAATCCCAGGAAGATAATTTTAATAAAACGAATACTTATTTTGAGTAAATAAATAGTTAGTAAAAATAATTTTTCCCCGGGTATTAGACAAGATTATCTCAACATTTTTTAGCAATAAATTAATATATCCAGTAAAGCACTTTTTTGTTGCGTAGTTTCTCCAAAATACTGTGCAAATTCCTTCGAGACCTACTCTTCCCACTCAAAAATTAATTCATATGAAATTTCTCCGGACATATTCATATCACGCATCTAATCCTCCTGAGGGCCTCTAGAACAATGAATGTTGTCTAATTAGCATTCCAAAAATGTATCCCCTCCCCCCCCCCCACCACGAAATAAAAATTTCAATGTAAAAACAGCAGAAAAAATTTCAAAACTCAGACTGATGGAATGACGTGCGTGTCACAGAGGTAGGAAACAGGATTTTTCAATTCCCATTACGAGGCCTATGCGGCTCCATCGACGGTGAAAGTTACCCCAGCCGTGAAAGTGTGCCTTTCTTCCCATACACCACGAGCTGTGATTCATCGTGCTAGCTGAATGGTCTGTACACACCATGAGCTCTCCATCTCCCGAAATAAAGGCTAATGCGACCAAGAAGAGATGCGATGGAAGAGTTCAAAGGGAATCTCCAAGTTGAAGATCAATTTCAAAGGGCCATCAGTCACGAGACATTCGAAATGAAAAGGTACAAAAAAACATTGTCAACAGTCCGGAGAAAAGAAAATTATTTAAATGGGTTTATCGACATCACAAAGGAGAATGTTACCATCCGCAATTGTCACTCGGGGATGACAAAAGTAAACAACGAGAGCTCGGAAAATATTTACGTGCGGATGTGGGTGAAAGTTTTATGGTCATTCAAATAAAAAAAAAAGCCTACAACAGTCAAATTGATTTAATTTTCTCTTTTTGTTTTTTCCATTTACATTTTAAATTTTTTTTTCGTCTCTTCGATTTCAATTTTCGTTTAAAAATCGTCATTGCATTTAGTTTTTTCCTGTTTTTAATTTATTCATCTCCTCTTAACTTAGTTAACGTTCATTTTAGTCAGCATTTTTCGAAGATTAGCATTTTCCATTTAATTTTTTTATTTTCTTTTTTGCGCCTCCAAATTGATAATTTCATTTCTGTAGCAAAGTAGTAAACCAGGTTCAATTACTTGAGCAATATCTCCGAATCTAAGAGAGATATCGTAATTTTTGTGATTACATTTGTTGTAGATCTCAACTCGTTCCACAAAAAACGTTCTAATAAAAAATATTCTATCTCCCCTAGATTCCAAGATATTCATTAAAAACAGTTTAATAGTTAAAATCCTGAGTCTAATCTCGTTTTACCACTTTATTATTGATTTTACATCGATGAAACTGCGAATACGATTGAAAATTTTATGCGAATGAAAATAACAAAATCGTTATTATATTTTGTTGTTTTCCACTTCTAATTCATTATATTCTCTCCAGCTCATTAGTGTCCTCCTTACTCAGCACTTTTAAAGTATTTTTTCTCCCCAAAAAAGTCCAGTGAAAGTAATTAACAAAATTATCATCGCAATAGCAAAAAAATATCCGATATTCTGCGAATTTCGAATGAATGAAATTCTCGTAGACATGACCTGAATAACTCTCTAGTGTCGAGCATAAATACCGGGGCGTGGGCGTTCCACCCAATTAAAGGAAGAGATACTATTCAGAATCAAAATGATTCGTCTTTATGGCGCGTGCGAACGTTAACAAAGGAAGAAAACCAGCGGCACAATGTGAGAAGAGAGAAAAAAAATATAATATCCGAAGAAATGAGAAGCACTCGATGGCCGGAACGAAAACTCCGGATTTCTTCTTTCACGTCTTGATTGTTGTACCCTGTTACTGAACCGAATAACCCAGATATCAACATCAACTTCATTTTGCCAATGACTATTTTCCAAACTTCAATGCTCCCCTGATCACTGAATTACCCTCATGACAGATGTGATAATGACTGACTGCGAGAATAATTTACGTTCCCCAGATTACAAAAGAATTATGACGGTATCAACTATTTTGTAAAAGACAAGGGAAAAACGTCTCATAACTATTTAGTTGTTTATTTCTTTAAGGAAGAAATCATCTCTCTAAGATTAATTAAGATATCCTCGGAATCGGTATTTTAATTTGGGGAAACATTGAGATATGGGGTAAATTGTAGATATTTCTGATTGTCATCAGAAATCAGAGGAAATCATGAAGAAATAAAGTGATTTTATGAGTAATTAGAAATTGTCGCTGAAAGTGAAACCCAATATTTTGATTAAAGCTCACAGGTGCGACCCCCGTGACCTTTTTTAATTTAATTTAATTTAATTTAATTTAATTTTTCTATCGTATATGCGAGGTCCTTTTGACAAGTCGATTCGATGAATTTTACGTACATCAATTTGGGAAGATGTTCCAATCTAGCCCCGTAATAATTATTTTTCAATCAACTTCATGAATACATGAAATCATTAGATTCTCGAAAAATCATAGAACTAATGAAAAATCGAAGGAAATCACAATTTTCAATTCAATTGAGGAATCGCCTAAATAATTTGAGAAAATACAGAACATAATCCTATTTTTAAAACATGTTATGCATATGATTTAAGACACCATTCACCTCTAATATTTAAACAATCTCTACAAAGAGTATTTACAATTCTTTTTTACTGTGTGTGCAGTTCAACAGTTCAACGAGTTTGAGAAATAATCTTCCAACTCGAAAAATTTTCTCTCCCCAATATCTCAAAAAGTACTGCATTACATGTTTTTTCGCGTCAAAATATGTCTCATGATAATGTTTATCGCCGCAATCCATAAGGCTCAGCTGGCCAATGAGAGTAGAGTAATAATTGTAATTTTTCATTTTTACGGTGAAAAATAACGTTTAAAAAAAAAACTAGTGGATTCTAGCTCTTACAGGCTGTGATTTCATACGAGTGAAATCTGTGGTGAGCTGGTAAACTAGGATAAGTGCATTTGCGTTGATAATGAATTTTTCGGTTGAATCACTCCCCTATCAACCTGTTCACACAATTAAACCAAAAAAAGACAGTTTTCATTAAAAAAATCTCTTATCCTAATTTACCATTTCACCAAAGAAATTGAGTTGGTTCTGAAGACATTCGATTTTTGTTCAAATCTACATTATTTTTGGAATAGTCAAAACTATTATCGAATGTCCTATTAATAATTCAGCCCATTTCATCATTTTTCTTCAAAATATTCTACTTTTTTTATGCGAACTTCCTCGAACATGAGGAAGAAAAATCGTGACAATGGTTGACTGGCCATTCCCACGTGTCCCGAGTGAGCCTCTTGATGACAGAGTACTTACCCAGCACCCATGAAGACATCCTCAGTGTAAACTGCATTATTTATCCACTAGCATTACAATTTCCGGAAGAATATCACCACTCAACGTATTCACACGATGAAAATAAAACTGAGAAACTCAACAGGAGCCAAAATCCACTATTTTCCCACTCGACAGTACTCCAGTCTCATCAGGAGTTTAAAGTCGCGAAGGTATGTAAAAAAAAACTGTATTCCCTCGGACTTTTAAACCCCTTGTTTTGGTGTTGAGCCGGCAAAAATCGAATAGGAAGTGCGTAGAGTTGTTGGTAGTCGCAGGGACAGTCCTGACTACAACACGACTGTCCGTGAAAAGACCTCGACATACTTACCACCGAACGAAGAAGTTTACTCTCTCTCCTTTCCTCTTGGTTCATTTTTTTTTTCTTGAGGCGCCATCCCTCACGCCCCGTCCCCATATCCAAGGGAAAGTGGTTTCATTCCCCACCTGTTACTTTTGAGAAAAAACATGGTAAAAAAAAATCGTGATAAACACTCCGGTGTCCGATGATTCGTTACGAGAATGAGATTGTGATTCAGTCTCCAATGAAATCTTCTTTCTCTTTTCTCGGTACCTCATTCAATTCCAATGTGAATATTTCAATGAAAGTGCTCCAGTTTAAGGACTGATAAGATCAAATTTTTGGGGTTTTTGGAATGGGACAGGGCGTGACTGTTTGGCATTGATAACATCGCTCATTAACACATTTCTTTATCGTAAATCTCATTGACAATAGAAATTAATCATGTGAACTATTTCTCGCGGATGAATGAAGTTTCTTCCGAATATGAATTCAAAAAGTTTGAATAGTTCTTTGTGACTAGGATTATGGTAACGGTAAAATTTTAAATAATTAATCGTTAATTAATTGAAGTCCCCGTTGAATTAATGTACCAATTCCGTGGAGGAAAAAATTGTTCCCAGAATTGTCTGATGAAGTATGGTCTCATATAGGAACAAATACTATTGTTTAATTTTTTATCAAGTTTGATTTAAGAATATTCAATGATGTTATAGTTCTGAACACATATTTTTCATAGTGGAATGCTGATTATTTATAAATAATTAATAGAAAATGCTTTCAGCTTAAAAGACTTTCAGGCTTTTCCATTATCTCATTCATATTCCTCGAAAACTCAATTGGCTTTTTTTTAGATTTTGTAAATGTTATCTAAGTATTGAATCAAATTCAAATTCAATTCCACAATGTTACAAAAGTAAAATAACGATGAAATGTCTGGCACCTGACAATTAAATGGGGTTCAAATGAAAATGCTATTCACCTACAAAAGCAGAAAAGCATCAATTAATTACAGAAAAAATTTAAAAAATACTTTGACGTCCCCGAATAACGCGTAAAAATTTGTAAGTATCGCCCAAAATTTATTTTCAGGATTATTGCACTAATTTTCCTTCATCGCAAAGTAAATAACATGACAAAAAAAAAACCCTTTCTGCATCTTAAATGTCAATTTATTATGATAATTAATCCTATCAAGTAGAGATTAAACGTTACAGGTATAAACATTTTTCTCCCACTACATTCAATATCATGTGAATTCACGCAAATATTCATACCTTAATCAGTAGCGACGTTATCATTATACTGATTAACCAGAATGATTGCAAAACAAACTAAAAATATTGAGAATGGTCGGCACACATACCAATATACCAAAAAACATTTGATAATTTTTCATGGTGTGGCTAAACATTTGCCTGATTCTTCTATTATGCATGATTAACTAATTAACTTCCTCATCCTATTCCTCAAAACAAATGACGAAAGGCCGCGTGAATGTTTCTCACGCAACTCTCCTACTTTAGATGATTTTTCTCTTTTAAGTTTTTAAGATTTACGAATTCTATAAACAAATATACATAAATTCATGGAGAAAAGAAAAATTAATGAGAATAAATGAAATATCTGGTGAAAAAATGACCACCAGAACTGTACAGATAATACGTACGCGTGCTGAATGCGTATTAATCGAAAAAATTTCAACTAATTAGTTTCACTTTTTCAAGATTAATACTTTCTCAAACTGGGCATGGAATATTTATACGGGTCAAAGCGTTCGTTAGAAGGAGTTGTGCCGGGTGCTGTAATTCCCATGGACTGAATGGGACCACCCTGATATCCAATTGGTGGTCCTGGATGTCTCAGTGTATTTCCAGAACTACTGGATACCCATCTGTTGACACTGTCTGATGAACGATTACTCCAGCTCGATGGCTCATTCCTACCATCCCCTCGTTGGCTACCACTGCTAGATACTGCGTTGAAAGACTTTGAGGATGGTGCACTTCCGTGCCATCCACTGGGTGTTCTACTACCCTCGCTGTAACGACTGTCACCTAGAAAATTTAATTTTTTCTTTGAGTAAAAAAAAATTGATTAGTTGCGTCTTGCAAATGCAATTGGAGTAGAATAACTGAAATAATTCATTACTTCACGTCTGTTTGATATTTGTTTAATAATTTGCCATCGTAAATTATTATCTCATCAAAAATGAAAGAATCAGCTATTACATTTGATTAAATGATTTAAAAATCAGTTTAGAATGACGAAATGATAATAAGCAATGTCATTTTCTCATCACCTCACTACCGTTAGTAGAATGATTCATTACTTCCTAGTGATTAATTGGGGATTATAATTTTTGTTTATCGGAGAGTGAAGGAATGAATTATTCGAAAAATTGAAATACAGTCAGAGCTGAAAGATATTGCAAACAAAGTAAATGAACAGTGGAATTATAAGGGTAATGAAGGCAACTTACGTCCTTGTGAGCTTGAACCCGGTGGTTTTGAGCTATCACTGTAACGACCAGAGTCTCTGGAACTTCTGTGATTATCTGCATCGTTACGTCGCACTTCACGCTCACTGCGTCCATAAGATGTGCTGCTGGGTCTTTCGTATCTACTAAACATGACAAATGCCAGAGAAAAATTGTTAAATCACTTTTTCATGAATGAAATGACAAATTAGACAGTCAACGAGGTGGAACATAGAGAACAATTTTCCATCTTATGTTGACAAATTACCGTGGGATGAGTGATATAAGCCAGACCTTAGGATCATTAATTTGAGAATAAGGAAAATATCAAATCATGGTTTATTCACCTCTCTTTCACCTGACGTGGATCAATTGTTGATGTTGCAGTCGGTAGAGCCTCACGTCGTACGATGACCTCTCTACCTCGTGAGACATCAGTGAATGTTTCTGGACGACTGCTACGCGATGAAAATTCACTTCCACGTTTTTTCAATGCGAGATCTTGAGTTGATCTGAGAATCACAAAACAATTTGCTATTAATCTTTCATCACGATCAAATGATTTTTAAATGTGGAAATTCATTCTTTATAAATTGTTTATTAAAACAAGTTTTATCATTTGAAAAAATGCAATTTTTCAGTGATTTCACTGATCATCCCTCAAGATAGAACTTTCAATTTTCTCATATGAAAGAAAATGTACTTTAGTTTTTAAAATTTGCGATTTTGAAAGTTTTCTGATTTTTTATAAAAATCAAGAATATTTTTAAAAATATCGTAAAAGTCGCAAAAAAATATACTTTCTAAGCCTCATCATTATTTAATGACTCACAAATTGTTGTTGTCGTACGTATATTTTTACAATTTTTTCCTAACGTTTTGTTAATTTTTAAAAAGTTTACTGAGAACGTAGAAACATTTGTTTACGTTAATAAATCTGCATAATACATTAAATAATAATCTAACCTGAAAACCCTATCCTCAATAGTTTCTCAACGACACGATTTCCCCAAAAAGTCAAGAGGAATGAAAATTTTACTGAAATCCCCACATAAAAGACATCACCACAAAGCTTACCTCGTAGATTCATATCTTCCAGAAGGTGGTCCATCGATTCTCCTATCCGAAACACGATCAAGAAGTTCCGTTCTCCTATCAGTGACCCTTTCAGGGCTGTGTCGCCTGCTGTGCTCAGTAGTCAACCTTTTTCTCTCAGGTTCAGCAAACATTTCCCGGATATCCCTTCTGTCACTGGAGGACCTCTTGATAGCAGGTGGAGGGGGTACTCTCCTGCTCTCTTCGAGTCTCATCTGTTGTCTCTTGAGTTCGAGTCGCTCCCTCTCAAGTTTTTCACGCTCCACCTTCTGCCTCTCTCGCTCGAGCCTGAGCAGCTCTGCCTTCTCCTGCTCGATCTTCTCCCTCTCTCTCCTCAGCTTCTCCCTTTCACGCTCTAATCGTGTTGCCTCCTCCCTCTGCCTGCGTTCAATCTCCCGTTGACGCTCCATATCCTCACGACGCCGACGCTCCTCCTCACGAAGAAGACGCTCACGATCCCGAAGACGCTGTCTCTCCCTCTCCTCCCTGATCTTTGCAAATGTCAGGACATCGTCCCTTCGTCGTCTCTCACGACTACGGGACCTGGAGGCACGATGACCATCAGCTGGACGTGTACGTTTTTCATCTCGTTTACGTTCACCCTCTGGCTTTTTACTAGTAGATTTAGTTGACCTCGCATCGCCGTCCTTACCCTCGTCCTTCTTCTCGCTGATGTCGGATTTCTTCTCGTCCAAGTTAGCCTTTTCCTCAGACTTCTCACCAGCTTTGTCTTCAGCCTCTTTTTTCTCGACTTTCTCTTTTTTATCGGATGCGGAGTCGTGATGGAAATCCTTAGGCTTTTCCTTTTCATCTTTCTTCTCGGGTTTGCCATTTGTCGATTCACGTTTACGCATGTGACCTTGTTGGGAATCACCTTTGGCCTAGCCAAAAATAAATAAATTAACATAACTGGAGAAGTTAAAATAGAAGTTGAAGAAAACAAAGGCAATGACCGAGTTTTCCCTCAGAGTGAGGCTTTCTCTGAGCCTATAGGGCATCTACATGTTTAGTTTCACAAACAAATCAATAGAATTGTTAAAAATAAATAATAATAAACAGAGAATTTAGCACAAGAATATTTTTTTTACTTTTTCCTACCTAATGATTTAACAAAAAAAAAAAAAACATATTGGAAAAAATATTTACCTTCTCAACGGAAATCACGCGGCCATGCAGCTCAGTTCTATGGAGATGCTGAATACACTTGGCTGCATCTTCACTAGAAGACATTGTCACGTAGCCGTAACACCTGGCTCCTGGAGTTCTAGCATTAGTCACAACTTTAGCACCAATAACTTTTCCATATTTCGAAAAAATCTGCTTCAAGTCGGTGGCACGAGTCGTTGAGGATAACCCAGATACCCACAGGTTTCGGCTGCCTGCATTCGCAGGATTGCTAGTAATTTTCTTGTCTGCATTAACAAGAAAAAAAAAATTAGTTCTAAATCTTCAAGATGTGAATAGTAATTTTAATCGATAATTTCACGATATTGAAAAAAATAAGTGGCTTCAAATGGAGGTGTAAATATATATCAAAATCTTTCACCGAAATCACATGGACATTTTATGTAAATAGAAAAGTACTTCCCACTTATATTTAATGAATTATTGTTGCTCACTAATGTAATCATCATAATAATATAAATAAACAATTACGCTCACCCTTATCATCTCTCTTTTGTCCCTTGTTACTAGACTCACTGCTGTAAAAAATACAATATTAATATCAAATTCAAACGTCTTCACTCATTAATAAATAATCCATAAAGAATAATTAAATATATCTATATCTAAAAAAACCGCACCTCCCACATTCCCAACAAACCATTTATGAATTCTACAAGAGGCTCAAAACAATCCCTGGAACTACGTCGAGTTTCCAAAAATTGGCTAGCAATCCTTCCTCTCCCCTAATCCCCTTTCGATCAATTCCACTGGCACACCTTGTCGCGTAAATCCACCGTAGAAAAATCTTCAATCTTCTTTCTTCATAATCTTGTAATCTCGTTCAAAAAGTGCACGCTGATCCCTCCATAATTCCTCCTGATGTGATCCAACTGTTTCATCCACTTGCTGATTCACCAATCTCGAAAGTTTGCTAGCCAAAATTACATCAAGCCCTCGACATATTTTCCAGAGTTGACAATGCACCTCGCACCCACCAGCATGTGAAAATATCACCCCTCCCCCCCTCCTCTCCCACCCCCAAACGTCCAAAACAACCCAAATATAGTTATAAAAAATCGAAAGAATAAAAGTGAAATCTTGCGTGTCAACTGTCGTATTAATCTTGTGGGAAACAGGTTTAAGCGTTGGTTCGTAGAACTGTTACATCCAGGTGATGGCGTAATCCAGGAAGCTCAATCGCTTTTTTTTTTATCGAAATACATTTTTTATACATTTCCCTAAACATATTAGCCTCGATGGATAAACGTGACGCACTGTATATTTGTTTTTTTTTTTTTTGTTTAGCAATGTGAGACCAACCTCTTGCCTCCATCGTCCTTGTTCTTGTTCCCGGTTGCGTTGGATCCGCTGTCCTTGCCGCCAGTGTCACCTCTGCTACCTTTGGAATCTCCCTTCTTGCTGTTATCTTCAATTCTCTTCTTACCCCCACCATCTGCAGGAACAATCAAGCCAACTAGTGTACAGTGTCGTCAACATCCCCAACTGTTTTTGGTTTTTTTTTTTTTTAATAAATAGTTTTTTTAAGGAATTGTTTGGTCGGGTTTTGTGGTTCCATGATGAATGCGATTTGGATCGAGTAGTTGTTGGTGATATCTCGGTGCCTGAAATAAAAGTTTTCTCGCCCCCAAACACATCGTCCTCTGCTAAATTGTGGATTAGAGCTGATTCGCTCAGCTTGTTGTGTTTACACACGTTAATAATTATTTAGTTTCGTTTGCTGAAAGACAAACTGTGAGATAATGCCTGGAAATATCGTTCTTTGTCATTTCTTTTGTCTCGAAATTAAAGAAAAAACAACGAAAAATGGAATAGAATTTTTTTTTTTTTTATCGATTTAAATCGCTCCGTGCAGTTGTGATAATGATGAATTATTATTTTTCTAACTGATCCAACGTTGCTCTATCACTTTATCTACACTATTTAACGGAATTTGAATGAATTTTAAATGGCCGGCATCTTCGAATCGGGAGCTGCAGTGGAGCTTTTCTCGAGATGACGTCACTTGCCAGAATTGAAGATCATTTCTCCCAGTCTGGATTCGCTTACTTGGGATTTTTGTTTGGTACAACTTCACGAGTTTTTCTTATTAAATTTGATTATTGGAGGTACTTTACGGTAAAATGGTTGATTTGTTTGAATGGTAAGTTCCGGGGCATCCGCTGATGAGTCTTCTCAACTCGTATGCGGTTTAGGCTGGAGATTTAGGCTCGATTCTCCTCGATCTTGAGTCCAACCGCTCTGGTTTTTCAACATTACTTACGTGCTTGGAGATCCACCGATGTTTATTTCATTTTGGTTATTATCCACAGGGAAATTTGCTCGATTTTTTTTTCATTGGTCTTGGGGAGTTCGTTTCGAGGGGTTTTATTCTAAAAAAGGGACTGGAGATAAGGGTCCGACTTACCTTTCTGCCTGACGTGCATCTCTGTCTGCAAGTAGAAAAATTATTCATTAGACTTTTTTTATTGAAATTTTTTTAAAATAATGAAGATAAATTGAAAAAAATAGTCCTATTCATCGTTAGTTCACTCAAATTGCTGTACATTTTTTCAAAATTTGAATAACATTCAATCGATGGACTTGAAAAAAATTAAAAACCAAAGATTCTCCCTGAGAAACTGAAAAATTGACGTACCTCCTCGGCTAGGAGGTTTTCTTCGTCCTCCCCGATGGTCAAATTGATGGAATCCTCATTATCGATGCCGTTAGCTTCAACAGTCGCTGATGTGGTATCAGATGATAGAGTAGGAGGAGAAGGAGCGATTGGAGTGGCATCAAGGCTAATTTTTTTCTCAGACTCCTTGTTCATCACAATCGTCTCAGGTTCCTTAACACTCTCCTTCTCCACTGCCTCTACCTCCATACATTCTTCCTCCACCTCCTCTTCCTTCTTGTCCTTTATCGCTTCTTCCTCTTCCTTCATCTCTTCTTCCTTCTCTTCCTTCTGTTCTCCCTTCACCTCTTCCTTCTTAACTTCTTCGTTGACTGATTCTTCGTGTTCAGCAGTCTCTTGGGTTTCCTGAGAAAAAAATTAATCGATAAATTAATTGAATCGTTCAATTCCCAGTTAAAAAGAAACGATGAAAACATCCCAGGTACAACAGCCTATCTTAAATCATCAATATCTCCTTTCGAAAGAATTCAATTCGATCCAATAAAGGCTCTTTTTAAACTCTCAAGTAATCGGCTAAAAAATCGAGATATTCAAGATTTAAAACCGCCCATTAACCCTTCTTTCCAAGGACATGGCATTTACATTTTCAGCTGCCGGGTTGTCCTCCACTTCAGCCATTGAAGATTTTGTCTCTTCACTGATTGTCAGCTGATTTTCTTTACTGTTATCGACGGTCTCCTCTTTATGATTACTCTCCTGCGTTTCTTGAGACTCTTCCGAAGGGTTTGATCCAGTAACTGAGGACAAATATATCGATAAATTAATGCAAATAATGAATGACAAGAAATTACATTAATCTAGGTACGTTCCATTATCTGGAGTGTTTCTCTTTCTCAGGGAAATACCATCAATGCCTCTCCCCAGAAATAATATTTTCTCAGTATGTCAACTTCTCATTCACCTGAGAAACCCAAAAACATAAATATAACACGTACCACTGTTTTTTCGAGGGCTTATCTTGTTTGTTCCACCACAGGGAACAATTAGGTACGCCTCTGGATCGTCTCCCTCCTCGGTAATCGCCTGAAATCATTAGAATACTCATGAGACTTCCGTTCCTGGGAACCACGCCACTAAGTCGTTCATCGTTGATTTTCTTTTATAAATAGAAGAAGAAAAAAATGTCGAGTATTGGAGACAAAAATGTCCAACACTGGGCCTTACAGCGTTGAGTATAAAATTAGTTTGGGTGAAAAATGAGCATCTATGTCAACGTGCGAGTAATCAATAGGGTTAAAATGGCGCCGGTGTAAACCACGCGACGCCCGGGCACCCGACAAGGCCATTGGCATCCACGAATAGCCCCATACTTCCTCGTGACCTACCAAAAATTTGATAACCAAGGAATTACGATCTTTACCTTTGACAAACGTTCGAGAAGAGCCGCTTTGTTTCCAGTTTTATCGAGACCCCGTCTCTCCAGCTCAGTTTTCAGATCTATGACCCGAAGTTCGGTCAATTTTTTTCCCTCGGCATCGGCCATTATTATTAAACACTGCTCACTTGTCTGGTGAGGAGATTCACACGAATGTTTTTTACTACTAGCACTTATTCCGTGGACGAACACTGGGGGGCCAATGTTAACGAATTAATTCTCGACGTCGCGAAGGTACTTGGTACATCGGACGATGATTTTAACCGAGTAATATCGTGTTTTTTCCAGATGCCTTCGCTCTACAAGTAAAGTGAACGCCGTGGAATTGCACCAACTGCGCAGTCGAACATTGCGCAGTCATCCCTACATACGTATGTAGATAACCGTCAGGTGATTACTTCAAAAAGAACTAATTCTATGATTTGTAGTAGGTTTGTAAATGTTTGTACTCAGCTTAAAATGTTTTGTTGCTTTATCATTTATTTGTAAATAAATAATTAAAAATCCAACATGCACGTTCACCGTCGTAGTTCATGCGCCACCGCTACGATATTTTCCGGTTGAAGCCACTCCATAAGCGTCAGCGATCTCCCCTGTAACCTCTGATATTTTCAGAGAGTCGTTTGTAGTTCAATAATTTATTTGTCTAATTTTTGGTCAATGGGAAATGTATCAGACAGAGATCACTACTTACAGGTAGTCGACGTTACCGACGGTGGTGCCTGCCCTAACCTCGTTTTTGGGTGCACAATTGCTCTCTGCATCATACTTTACCCGTGGTTAGTCGAGGCGACGTTCCCTCGTGGCGTCTAGGAGAACTTGTCACCAATACCCTCCCCTGTATCGTACCTTATTCCCATATCTATCAGTCACATGTGACACACGTGAGGTTAGAACGACCAAAAACAAATTGGAAGTGTTATACTTCGAAAGTGAATAACAAATCCAGATAATTGTAATTACCGTATTCAGTGTTTCGTTCATCTCATTGGATTACAAAATATTGCAGAATAAAACGAAAAAATGGGAAAACTCAACGTTACGATGTTACGTTACTTAACCAAAGAGGATTTTCGAGTCCTGACAGCTGTGAGTTTCCCAAATTTATGCCATATATTCCCCCAATCGTCTGAAATGGCCAATTTTTAATGCATTTTTCATCGTTATGTTCATTTATTTCTTTTCTGCTCTCAAGATCGAAATGGGAATGAAGAATCACGAGCTGGTGCCAGGTTCCTTAATTGCCCAAATCGCTAATTTACGTCATGGGGGAGTACACAAGTTGCTGAAGGAGCTGAGCAAACACAGATTAGTCAGTTATGAGCGAGGAAAGCACTGTAGGTCACAACAAAGCATTTTTTTCATAATTATTGTCTCTTGATTAGCTTCAAAAATTTCTGCTCGAATCCAGATAACTGCAGATAATCTAATAATTGAATGATGAAAAGAATCGAACAATTTACCAATTAATTAATTACTGAAAGAATGAATGAATGACTTGAGTAATTTTTGATGATACAGATGATGGATATCGTTTGACAAACGCTGGTTATGACTATCTCGCACTTAAGGTCCTGGTGGCGCGTGGGGTAGTCTCATCATTTGGAAATCAAATAGGTGTTGGAAAGGAATCTAACATTTATGTTGTGGCGAATGAAGAGGGCAAGCCAGTCTGTCTGAAATTGCACAGACTGGGTAGGACGTGCTTCAGAAACATCAAGGGGAAGAGGGACTATCACAAGCACAGGAAATCAATGTCCTGGCTTTATCTGTCGAGGATATCAGCGACTAGGGAATTTGCTTACATGAAGGCCCTCGAGGACAGGGGTTTCCCGGTGGCCAAAGCCATTGACTTCAATCGACACTGTGTTGTGATGGATCTGATCGAGGGAGGACCTTTATGTGGAGTTCATGAGGTTGATAATGTTGAAGACCTCTACGATCAACTGATGGACCTGATTGTGAGATTTGGCAATCATGGAGTCATCCATGGAGACTTTAACGAGTTTAACATCATGATCACCGACGAAGGAAAACCGATAGTCATAGATTTCCCCCAGATGATTTCAACTGAGCACGTTAATGCCGAGTATTACTTCGAGAGAGATGTCAAGTGTGTCAGGGATTTCTTCAGACGTCGGTTTGGATATGAGAGTGAACTGTACCCATCTTTCAAGGATCTGGCTCGTGAAGACTGCGTAGACGTTGAGATAAAGGCAAGTGGTCTGACAAGGCGGATGGAGAAAGATCTGCTGATTGAAATGGGGATAGAAGAGGAGGAAGAAGCCTTTGAGGATGCCCTGGACGACTCCACGGCTCTTCACGACGAAAAAGTAGATATTCTCCCGGACGATTTCGATGAGCAGCAGGATGTACACTCACAGCACCAAACAGTAGCTTCAGACTCTTTCCAAAATGAAATCACGATTGGAATACAAAATGAAAGAACAGAAGAGCCAAATGAAATTGAACTTGGGAGAGACGATGAGCTGAATGATGTCGTTCCAGAATTGGTAAATCTCTCGATGGCAGTGTGCAGGTCGGACTTTGACGATGTGAGAAGTGTTAGGAGCGTCTCCACTGTGGCGACAATACCACCCGACGTAATAAAGGAGCGGGCGAGACTCGCTCTACAAAAGAGAAATAAAAAAGCCCAGTCTAGGAAGGTTGTGGCTAAGGGAGAGGCCAGTGCGACCACTCGAATTCGTCGTGAGAACAGGGACAATATTCAACAGTCAACGGGGGGCTTCTGGGGCGGTGATTAGGGGTCAGAATGTCTGTTATTCTGTTCTGAAATAAATTTTTTCCACTTAAATATTATTATTTAGCTCAGTGGCTGTATTTTGAAACATTAAAAAAAGTCAAGTTGTAATTTACATACGTTTAGAGAGATAGTTTATTTTAAACGAATAATTCTTTGGTGAAGTGCTGAAATGAGCTCAGATAATTTGTATTTAGCGGTATCTTTTTATAAATAAATCGAAATCCTGAGGAAATCATTTTATCACTTCACTGCGGGATTCTCTTATTATTGTTAAAAATGAGGGAATCAATAAAATCATTGATTAAGGATGATATTAACTAATGAAAAGCTTAAAAACGATGAATTAAGGTAATTAATTCATTATTTAATTAACACTTTTCTTAGCTGTTCAAATATTTTTTCTTTTTCGAATATTTTAAAGCACAATCATATTGAAATTTATGTATCTGCAGTGATACTTTACTAAATTTGAATAATTTTTTAATTACTCTAAATAAAGAACGAAAAAGGAAAAAATCGCATTTTCCAATTATCAATTTAGAAAATTAATATTAAATAAAATGACCAACTCATAATTCAATCACAGCTTTTCTTCACCATCCAAATTATCTTCGTTTCAAAAAAATTTTTAAATATTATGCTCTCTGAAAAATTATAATTCTAATCAATTAATATCTTCCAAAAGCGATTATCAGAGGAGACTTTAATTAATAATTTTTAGCGGTAATTTTGTTTTACGTTTGAGTAATTGTTAAATGAACAATAAACTAACTATCATTTCTATAAATTTTTGTTATCGTCTTCATAAAAAAAAATTACATGATTGTGGAACTGATGTTGGCAATCATTAATTTTTAATTCCACATGTTACTCAACAGCGATAACGGTAGTATTTGCGCGACCTGTTTCGTGGAGAACACGAGCACCAGTCGGTGTTCATTCTCTCACTGAACATCGAACAATCACAAGTGTTTCCAATTTTCTGATTTCGTTGCCAAGAAATATTGTGATTATGGCAGGCAATAATTTAACAGCTGTGCTCTATGGCATCAACGACATCAGACTGGTCAGTGTATTATCATTAATTAATTACTTATCCCTTCATTAATTACAAGAGAAGAATTAACTGTATCGTTATCCAATGTGGAAAATATCGAAAGTCTATTAATTTATGGAACACCAGGAAATCATGAACTTTTGCGTCTGTCCGTTTTTTCTCATTGTCTTTGATAGTTGTGCACACGTGTCGTATTGCAAACCGTCAACGTTCATTCAATGAACATTTACGAATGATACTGAAATTGAATTATTTTCAAGGTCAGCCTAGGCTCCACAACGATTTACATTATTGGACTCATCCGTACTTACTTCGTTTCTATTATTATGATTCTATTTTTAAATTTTCTCTTTGCAGGAAAACACTGCAATCGAGGAGCCTGGGGATAATGGTGAGTCGTATCATGTGTTTACTTTGTGCACATTAAAAAATTGAAGATAACATAATTCCTGGAATAGCAATCAAACTAAGAATGCGATTGTGAAGAAAAAAACAGGAAAAAATATTTTAATTTCAGAGCTGATGGTTCTTTCTTTTTAATAAATTTTTAGTCTCCAATTCCTCATGTCTGTAATGCATTACCATTCACGTAAGTCTATTAACTTTCTCAAAAGACAATAAAGGGACTTTGATGGAGATTTTCTCGTCATTTTTGGAAGAAAAACGATTTTTCTTCAAACTCTTCACGCACAATAATACATTTTTTTTAGTTTTTCTCTATAACTTTTTCCTTTTTTTTAATTCTTGTCGCACTGAAATATTACTATTGTTATGGTTGGACTGCTTTCACTTATGATTTATTGATCGACGAGTGGGACCTGGCAAAAGACACCTCCGTACTTTGCTACCTTATTGCTGACTTCATCTAGTTGCGAAGACGGAAAGGAGACGAAAATAAAATCAAGTGATTAAGCAAATGAAGTAAAAAACAAATGTCCAAATGTTGCACATCTTTTGTATAATTTTTTTGCGGTTCTAAAAACGTTTCCAAAATAGAAAAACAAAAAATTGCCTGAATTTTACACATGAATTTGCCGAATTTAGGACATGAGAGACTGAAAATCTATCTGAATGTCAAGTGAACAGATGCACCAACATGTGTCCAGGCACCTGTTCATCTGACATTCAGACAGATTTTCATTTTATTTATTAATTTCTTCCATTTCAGTGCTTTTAGTTTCATTTTAGGCGATTTTTATTATCTGCAACCATTTGAACTGGACAAATATAATATGACGATAAAATTTACTGTCCAACAGATGTTCTATTGGAGATGGGATGTGTCGGAATCTGCGGATCCGACGTCCACTACCTGGTGCACGGCCGAATTGGTGATTTCGTCGTAAAAGCCCCGATGATAATAGGCCACGAGGCAGCCGGGACAGTCACTAAACTCGGAAAAAGTGTTAAAAACTTGAAGGTAATTTAAAACAAATGTCATTGACACGTCGAACGGAAATTGTGATCCACTTGCTGTTGCAGATTGGCGATCGAGTGGCTATTGAACCCGGTGTACCCTGCAGAATGTGTAGTTACTGCAAAGAGGGAAAGTACAATCTCTGCCCAGAAATGATTTTTTGTGCAACACCTCCGGTTCATGGAAATCTTCGAAAATTTTACAAACATCCTGCTGATTTCTGCTTCAAGTAAATATTTGAGAGCTATTTTCCTTTATTTAATCAGAGCTTGGAAGCACTTACACTTGAAACGAACAAATGAACATTTAAAAAATGGAAAAACATAGCAACACTCGCTTTATCATGATTAGGTGATACTTGAGGAACGTATTTGTTACATGAATCGTCTCATCCAGCGGTTTATCATTATTTACTAACGTTATTGCAGTTATCAAGGTTCAGTAATAATTTTAAAGTCACAGTGATTAGACTCCATCGTCGATCTCCACAAGTTCAAGACCGTAAGACATGCGTTACACGTTTTCAGATTACCCGATCATGTGAGCCTCGAGGAGGGGGCACTCCTGGAGCCGCTGTCCGTGGGTGTTCATGCTTGCAAGCGGGCCCAGATTGGAATTGGATCGAAGGTGTTGATTCTGGGAGCGGGACCCATCGGTCTCGTATCGTTGTTAGCAGCTAAAGCAATGGGGGCCAGTAAGGCCCTGATTACTGGTATGTTTTTTCAATCCCTTAGTTTTCTCGTTAAGTGGATGGAGAGAAATTTTCTACAGCAATTTAGTACGAGTACTGGAAAAAAAATCAATCCCTTGGTTGTAAAAAAATTAATTAAGTAATTAATTAAGTAATTAATTGAGGTTGTTGACGTACAATTTATCGTGATTTATGGGAATATTTCTGGGGACTTTCCACAAATTTTCCCAGAACTTCCCGAGAAAATTGCTAATAAAATTCCCAGGGCGAGTACTGAAATTTTTTTCTGGTTTAAAATGTTGTTTCACAATTTTTTAATACTTTGATTATTGGGAATTTTCAATAGATATCGTCCCTGCGCGATTGGAAATAGCGAAAGAATTGGGGGCTGACGAAACACTCCTAGTCAAGGGTCTCTCTGAAGTACAGGTCGCAGCGAAGGTTCATGAACTCCTCGGAGGAGAGCCTGAGAAGACCATTGACGCCTGCGGGGCCGAATCAAGCATTCGAACTGCCATTTTCGTAAGTTAATCGGAAACAAAATTGTTTAATTATCAAAAAATTACTGCAAAATTTTGTACGATTCCATTTCTTTCGCTGAAAATAGTTTCAGCCGCAACAGGAAATTCTTCAATTGCTCTCTTTGAAATGAGTCCTTTTGAAGTAACTTGCAAATGAATAATTGGTAGAAGGAACACGCGTGTTTAATTTATGAAACGGTGCGGAGTTTCCCCACTGGGAAGGCTAATTTAAAGGTCTATTTAAAGGTCTACACCCTTCCAGTAAATAATAAATAAAATCTATGAATTATTAATTTGCATTTATTAATTTTTATTGTTAGATGAGTCATAATGTCTGTCATTGCAGGCCACTAAATCGGGTGGAGTAGCAGTTTTGGTGGGAATGGGCGCTCCTGAAGTTAAAGTTCCACTGATAAATGCTCTAATTAGGGAAGTGGACATTCGTGGAGTTTTTAGATACGCTAATGACTATGCCGATGCCCTGGACCTCGTGGCTTCTGGAAAAGTCAACGTCAAACCCCTCATAACACACAATTTTCACATGGAAAAAACCGTGGAGGCATTTGACGCAGCCAAGTCAACGACTAGTGGAGCTATAAAGGTCATGATCCATTGCAAATAGACCTGCAGAGATAACGATGTGTGCTGATGACTTGGGATCAAGTCAGAGCTGCTAGAAAAATGTTATTAATTCCAGTTAGAGATGAGAGTCATTTGAAAGATTTATAGTATCGTTGAGTGCAGCAGGAGAATTTGTTGTTGATGCACATACTTTTGATAAGAGTAGAAATGATTTAAATACGAAAAATAAATTGTGAGTGAGGAAATGTCTGCTTTGAGATTGAATGTCTTTGTATGTTATCGATATGGAAATAAAATATATTTTGTAAATGAAATTGTTGTTGGAGTAATCAGAAGAACTCGTTAAGTTTTACAAGGAGAGATCAGATGTGACTATGCCTAGTTTTTTCTCTCGACACAGTGGTGCTCTCACCGTCTGAAAATTCTGTGTACAGTTGACCATTGGTACAGTTGAACAAGTACGAACGGAGCCTCCCCAGTTTTGCTCCCAATCTCCTCTTATAATCTTTGGCAATACTTTACATGGAAATGCTGGATTTTCCACCTCCCACGTACGTCACCGAGATTCGGGAATTTAAGGTTATGTTCAGAAAGCTAGACTTTCAGTCATCATTTCTCATTAAGAGCCAGTAGAATTGTAACAAATCTGGTTTATCGTTTTGTGCAGACAAAAGAAGTTCTTCACATATTTTCCTTCAATAATAATTTATATATGGAGTTCTGATTGAACGAAAACTTCTGAAAACTCGTTAAAACTGCTATAGAAATGTCGAAAAAGGTGTTTATCACAGTTGGTACAACCAAATTCGATAAATTAATCGAAACAATAATGACAAATGACATTTTGAAGGTAAAAACCCGCATAAGCCACCTCGACCTTCAATGACCTGATGGATCAACAAAAATTGATCAATGTCATCTGCTTAATTCATCCAGGAACTGAGTAATCGAGGCTACGATCACCTGATCCTCCAGATCGGAGCCTCGACAATAGATCCAGACTGCACTCCTCGTTGTGGAATTAAAAAAATAGAGTTCTTCAAGTTGAAGCCTTCGATTCAAGAGTACATGAGGAGTGCAGATCTGGTGATAAGTCACGCAGGTGCTGGCAGTTGTCTGGAGGCTCTGGAGGCTAGAAAACATCTGATTGTCGTTACCAACGAACTTCTGATGGACAATCATCAGCTGGAGCTCGCTGAGCAGTTGGGGAAGGACAATCACTTGTATCATTGCACGTGTGGAGATCTCCTCGAGACCCTGAGGGTTATGGATCTTGGAGGACTGGTTCCTCTTGCTGGGGATAACAGTGAAAAGATCGCTAGGGCAATCGATCGATTGATGGGGTTTTGATGATCTTGGGAAAGATCCTTTTCTTGAAGACTTGCTGCTGAGCAGAAAGTTATTCATAATAATTACGAAAGACCATTTTACAATTAACGAAAAACACTAGATAATTTTTTAAATTAATGATTTATTCTCCATATCATCTTTCAACATGATTTACAATAAGCGCATTGTAATAATTAAATAACAGTACATATAATTATGATCTGTTGACGTTGAGTGATTACATCTCTGGCAATGTTGGATGTGAAAGCATATGTCACTGCAGGAGCTCTTCATTAGCGTTTATCCCATGATGATGACCTCCAATTACTTTCATTAATCATATTAGACCACGTAACAATGAACCTCTGTACAATTTCAATTGTTGATCGCTGATTTATCTTGTTCAACGTTTGTTACTAGTCATTGGACAACAATTATGGCAATATTTTTGTTTTTGTTCTTTAATCGTTGCATTTTTTTGTTATTCAACAGAGAAGACTTATTAATCAGAGGATACACGACACAAATAACTACATCATTTTACAGAGAGTCTTGGAGTTTATTTATTTTTTTATTCATTTGTTATTTGGATGTTCAGTTAGTTATTACTTTGATACGAGTCCAAGACGGAGCATTTCTTTCAGGAGCTCTCGACCCATTTGTGCTGGACTCCTTGTTACAATTACACCAGCCTGAAATATCAAAATTTCAATTTTTTCAACAATTTTCCCCCAAAATTGATCTTTCTTTTCATTTAACGTTCGTAAATTATTCTTTGATGATTTAAAACGTAGATATTAGTGGAGAAAAAGAGATAAAATTCTTGAACATTATCAAAATCATTAGTTCACCTTTTCAAGAGCATTGATTTTGTCCTGAGCTCCACCCTTTCCCCCAGAGATAATGGCGCCAGCGTGGCCCATCCTACGACCAGGTGGGGCAGTGATTCCAGCGATGAACGAAACAACTGGTTTAGCTTTCGCTCCCTGAATCAAAGAACAATGCATTAACAACTGACTCCAATGATGTTCTTATTTATACAATATGAGGGGTTGGTCTTGTTAGATTTAGTCTCTCATTACGAAGAACTTCAACATGGGATAGAGGATACCAATTAGATAATTGTGATCAACCAACAGTATTATGTTCAATGAGGTACTCAGCGGCAGACTCCTCAGCACTACCACCGATCTCTCCAATCATGATGATACCATCGGTACCAGGATCCCTCAGGAACACCTCCAGGCAATCGATGAAGTCTGTACCGTTGAAGGGATCTCCACCAATTCCAACACACAGGGACTGGCCCAATCCCGTCTAAAAGAGAATTATAAATACAAACGTGAGAGAGAAAATATTCTGAAAATAATTTTTTTGCTTTTTTAAAATTAACAAACGATATTCTACACATCTTTGTGAATAAAATGATTTACCAGAGTTGTTTGATTCACAGCCTCGTACGTTAATGTTCCTGACCTTGAAACGATACCAATTTTCCCCTTCTGGTGGATATGCCCTGGCATAATCCCAATTTTACACTGAAACAAAAAAAGAATGGTATGAGAATAAGAAAAGAGGATGTTCTAAGCATATTACGATTATAACAAATACAAATGCAGTAGCGAAATGGTAAAACAAGATAAATTGACTAATCTCTGAGGCGACTTTTTGAGGAACATCTCCAACTCTAAGAAAGACAGCAGAATTTTTGTAGACATTTATTGTAGTATTCAGTTAGCTTTGTAAAAACTATTAATCAAAAATTTGATAGCTCCTCTAGATTTTAAAATAATCATCAAAAGCTGATCAATGGTCAATGTGATTTATCTCGTTTTACCACATGAATGCATTCTTTTAGATTAATTTTGTTCTTAATAATTGTTAAATCAACTATGATTTTTTCCTGATCTACCTGTTCTGGTGCAATGATACCCGGGCAATTGGGTCCTATGAGTCTCGACTTATTCTGCTCCAGTAATCGTCTCTTAACCTTGACCATGTCATGCTGAGGAATTCCCTCAGTTATGCAGACAATCAGAGGCATTTCTGCGTCGAGTGCCTCCATTATCGCAGCTGCTGCAGCTGGTGGTGGTACATAAATGACAGAGGCTGTAGCACCTGTTGCCTCTTTCGCCTAGAGGAAAAGAAAAAAACGTTACTTCTCCGGGAACAATTAAAAACGAAAAGAAAGGGTACATCACCTCTTTCACAGTTTTGTAAACAGGTTTCCCCAGATGTTCAGTGCCAGCTTTTTTCGGACTGACACCTCCCACGACCTTCGTTCCATAGTCAATAGCCTGTTGACAATGAAATGTTCCCTGTTTACCAGTGAATCCCTGACAGATGACTTTTGTGTTAGAGTCAATCTTCAAGTTTTTCCTTGTCTCCGTGTAATTGAATCGAACTTGTGCATTGATGAGGCTGTTTGGTCTCCTAACTGGAAATGAAAAAAATTTTTAGGTCAAGTACACAGTAAAAAGAGCTTTTTACTGAAGTTTAGCAACAAGAATCTAAATTATTTGGTTGTTTTTTCTTCCGTGACATGTTTTGATGTATTTTTAATGATTTAAAAATGATTGATAAACTCTTTGGAACCATAACAACTTAATTTATGTTCCTCAAACTGAAGCAAGTCCAACTATTCATTTGCAAACAATTAAAAAAGAAATGATGAATTAAAAAAAATAGTTTTTCTGCCGAAAATGGAATTTCAATGACCAGAAATATTCAGAATGTTTTTCAATTATTTTGATGCAGTTTGATTAACAAATTTGATGGCTGATAATTTTTAAATACTGTTTCAAGTTTCACGGATTACTCGAACAACTCATACACGCAAACATTCAGCCTTATTTTTATGTCTTATTCCTATTCTAATATTTTGCTAGGGCTCTAAAGACTTAAATAGCCTCAATAAAACAAATTAATTCCAGATAACTGATTGCAAATTTAGATTTTCTGCATCACCTTCAGATACGACAATTATCCTCCAACCAAATTTGATAAACACTACAAACACATTAAAGTATGTCACAAAAGCTCATTGGGACATAAATGTATTTTTAAATAACAATGTTGGTCACAGCTCCACATCGCATTGAATTGACTTTAGAGACTATTTTGTCAGTGTTTCAAGGGCACCGATGTCCATGGTACACTGTCTTCAAGTATCGAGGTCATGGGCATCACAAATAGCAACTCAAACTGAGAATGAAAACGTCTGTCACCTGTCGTCCAACAATAGCAATTAATTGGAGTTAATCAATGTCTGGATACTGATAACAATAAGATGAGCATGAAGAAGCAGCAGACAATTGCCTGGATGAGATCCGGATTAATTCACTCATTCAAGGGTAAACAGTTGATATCTCCGTCCTTTCTTACATAATAAAATGTTTGGGACCGGTTGGACTATCGTTAACGATAATTACCAGTTTTATCCCACAGGGCTATGTATAGGGAGTAAGAATGACCAGGAAATTATATGATCTGCACACGACTAATGCAAATATCCAATTGAGCGTAAACTCACCGAGGGTTCAAAGTATAAAAAAACATGAATTCATTCACAGATTCTGATCAAAGAGGATGGACTAAAGTATGGAGGTGTCGTTTTATCACTTACCTGAGAGTTTTGCGAGGGTTCTGGCAGCTACAGCCATTTTTAAAAAATAATTTTACGGTGACTATGAGTGGTTTCAATTTAGGGGAATGGCAATTTGGTATTGAATATTTCAACGACTACGACAATTCACCATTAGTACGTCGGCCTATCTACTTCGGGCCAAGAGGGCAAGACCAGGAGAAATGCACGATCGTGGATGTTGGGAGGAATTGGACAAGCTGATAGCACTCGATCGGTAATGATGTTTCTTTGATTATCGATAAGGTTAGGATTGTACAGTTGAACAAGTACGAACGGAGCCCCCCCCAGTAGTGACCTCGGTGTACTACATTTTCCACTAAACAACAATTACCCAATTATTGTGCTACAAACGACTCTCTGTCGATATAGAGTGAAACTATGGAGAAATATCAATGTTTACTAATCTGTCGGCCATAATTTGTTATTCAGAAATAAACGAGAAGCTGATGGTCATGACCTTAGTCGCCCCTTTAACTTCAAGTCTGTTACGAATTTAGTCGACCTTTACTACAAGGGCTTAATCCCCCATCGTACCAGTGTATATTGAGCTCTCATTGGTCTATTTTAGGGAGCCAATTACCAATTGGTCCAGGCGTGGCCCCAATTAAGTCAGGCCGGTAAAATCGCTCCCTGTGATTAATTCTGTGCTTCTATTCATCGTCATTTCGAGAACGTTAGAAATACATTTTTAACGATCAATGCGATCAGTGATTGTCAGTTAATTAACCGTCTGCCAGGGGTTTTTGTGTGAAAAAGTGGATTTTCCAAAGAATCCGAAACAAAGGAATTACTTCTTTCTCCAAATGTGGGGGTCTCACTAGCGCCTCTGTTATCGTCTGTTCCAACGAAAAACCGACGCCACCACTCAGTCAATTCTCTACCCCATGACAAATGCTCAATACTAATTCTTCATTCGCCGAAATTGTGAGTTTTTTTTCGTCTGTTCTGCAGAATTAATTAGTCTTCCCGGTAATTTTCACCCAACGTCACCAATAACCATTTTAAAATCCCTGTTGAAGGTTTACCAAATCATCTGATAGAGAATTCTGGGGGGAAGAGTGCCACGAGAACGTGAGAAATCGCAGGATCGAAACGTCGGAGTCCAGCAGGAGTAGATCGACTGGTGGTTGCGGCATTGGCGACACTCTGGTGCGATTATTCGCTAATTTACAAGCTTTTCCTGGGTGAACAAATACACCGGGTGCCCCGGTGGGCTCAACGGGCCTCGAGTGTCAATAAAGTGAAGTTTCAACTGTTGGTGGAGCTTCTCCTGGATCGAAGGTGAGCATTATGCAGGTTTTTGTACACTTGCAATGTATTATGGGGTTTCAGCAAGAGTTCAAGGCTGAACTCGAACTATTATCTTCTTGATTATTTTTACGAATGGGTTTTTCCAGTATTGATTGCAATTTTACACTTGTTTCTGTTTAGTTTTTGCTCTGTTACAAGCGAAAACGTTGCTTGCTCGCTTGTTAACCTTATTTTTTGGGTGAGGTGATCCCATTGATTTGACGATAACGGCCAGGAAATTAGGAAACGACTTGAAGAGTTTGGGGCATTTTTACATCTAGACTTTTATTCCCTCGTTTTACGAGTAATCAGAAACGTTAGAGGGCTATTTTGTTTTTTTTTTCTTCATTTTCGAGACATTTTTTGTAGAGCAAAATAAGAGGTGTTTCAGTGATATTAGATCGGTGAAGAAGAAGAGATTGTGGAGATAAATTTGGAAAAGTGTTGTTTTATAAACTAGATTTTTATTTTTCCAATTCACGATTAATTGAGGAGACTTTTTTGATTTTTTAATCAACAAGAGGGGTTTTGGGAGATAGAATGGCAGCCAGGGTGTCCATATTAATTAAATCCAACTGAGAGAAATGAGCAATGAGAAATATCAGATTGGAGGACCTCGCCAAGTCCCCTTGCAGTCAATACCCCATCGTCTCGGATAAACTGATAACAATGCTTCTATTTTTCATCTTCAAGCTGCTCCTCCAACCCTCCAGTGATCCTTCCTTACCCTTCACCCAAGTCTCCCAAGATTATCTTACTTTGCACGTCCAACAAACAATTCTTTCAGGTTGAAAAAAAAAATATTGCTCTAGTGCAGTACCACATAAAACAAAAAAGTTACTTGAAATAATCCGAGTAATCGAAGTTATACATTTGCTTGTGTTGTGTTCCTCAAACCATGAAAGTTTTTCTTACAAAATCAGCCCAAGTTTACCCAACAATTTCACCCATGAACATCACTATCGAGGAAGTTAACAAAAAAGTTATCGTCGGAGAAGTTATAAATCCAAATAATGAGAATGCAAAGTTCGCATTCAGTACGTTATGTGATGAAAATATAAGTTTCAAGTTCAAGTATGAGAATATTTCCCAAGAATTCCCAATCATTCGAATTCCTTCACGATTTAAAAATATTTTTAAAAAAAGAGAAAAGAAAAATATTAAGTTTACGTTTGTGTTCGTATCGAGTAAAAAAAATCCAAAAAGTGAAATGGATTTATCGCGTCGGTACCTCAAGAGAGCGAGTACTGCACGAGCACTCTTAACAGAGCCCCCAGGTAAGCCTAAAAATCGTCGAAATCTCCGACATAGCGATCTTCGTAGGTATACGATCGCTCAAAATCACAAAAAGATTTTTATAAAAATCACTGAAAAATAAAATCGAGAAATCCCCGAGGCTCCCTGCGAATTTCATGAGCAGAATTTTGTGTTCACAGGGTGAAAGAACCTTGTGCAAAAAACGTTAAAAATGTCAGACTCGGGTTCTGATAGTTCGTCAGAGTACGAGACCCATCGAGGGAGTGTTGCGACCCCCGAGGGTTCACCAGGATATCGAAAATCTCGTAAATCATCTGTCAGTTCGCTGGGCTCATCCTCCCGTGGTCCAAGATCACCACCAGCATCACCAGGATCGCCAAAATCAGCGAGTGGCTCACCTAGGTCACCCCGCGCCCCGCAGTCTCCAGAATCTCCACGATCAGGTCGCTCCCAGGGCTCCCCGAGATCTCCAAAATCAGCATCGGGTTCTCCAAAATCTCGTAGATCCTCGAACGACGTGGATTCTCATTCAGACCGTTCATCGCCTCCAGGTTCTCCAGCAGGCTCGCCCCCTGGGGGCTCATACAAATCAGAATCCAAGTCCCCTCGAGGTCCGAGATCTCCCTCGTCTCCAAAGTCCCCAATCTCCCCCAGAAGTTCGCCAAAATCTCTTCTGTCAGGTCGTTCCTCACCAAAATCTTTTAAATCGGGTCGGGAGTCTGTTCCTGGAGACGAGTCGCCAGCTAAGAGGAAGTCACCTCGTGACAAGACCTTCAACGAAATCGATGGTGAACAGATATCAGATGGAGACATTGAGGACGAGCCGGAGCCATTGAAGTCGAAACCAGCTCCGATGACTCATGGAGAAGACCTCTCCGATGTGTCCGACCTCGATAGTATGGATGGGGTGGACGAACCAGAGGACAATCAGGAGGAAGACCCGAAGAGTCCTGATGAGAAGAAAACGGAGAAGGAGGAGAATGTTGTCTCTGTGAGTATCGCTGAAGAGACTGAACAACTAGACTTCGAGGCCGATGGCCAATGGAAGGACGAAAGGGAGGAGGGGGAGACGGAGCCTCCGAAGGAGTTCAAGGACAAGGAGAAAGATAAGGAGAGGGAGAAGGAAGTGAAAGAGAAGGAGAATGACAAGAGAGAATCTGGGGAAATTGTGGATGACGAGCCTGTCGAGGACGGAGAGAAGGTTGAATCAGAGCTAGAGGAGGGGGAGTTGAGTGATGGAGATGATGCGAGACCTGAGGAGACCGAGCCCAGACCTGTCTGCAGATTTTACAATAGGGGACAATGCACCTGGGGCGTCAGCTGCCGATTTTTACATCCAGGTGTCACTGATAAGGGAAACTACACGATGTTCGATATGGTGAGGCCCATGGCGTACCCTCCGCATGCATCCACTACTACGCATGAGTTCAGGCCATTGATGGAGAGGCCCAGCTTGATACGACCACTGACTGGATATCCGGCGCCTCATCATCCACCCAAGGGGGAGGATCTCCCCGCTGAGACATCTTGGGAAAGGGGTCTCAGGCATGCCAAGGAGATGATGAGGAAGGCCAACAAGAGGAAAGAATCCGATATGGATTTCGAGGAGAAGAAGATGAATTTGAGCCTTGGTCAGGATGAGATGGATAGAGAGGCTGGGTATTATGTGAAACCTGTTAGTCCGGACCCACCGGCCGATAGGTGGCCACCCAGGGAGGGACCTAGGAGGGTTCCACCTCACAGAATCACTCCGGAAAGGTAAAGTTCTTTCAATGAATGGAATACATTTTTTTAAATTATAGAGTAGTTGAAAATGATGAATAATTATCTATGCAAACGTATTTCTTTTAACATTTTACTCTAAATTTCTTTCGAAGTATTTTTTTTATGAAATTCCTCATCGATACAAAAAAAAATAGACTCTCTTTAAGAATTAAAAATTATAAAAATAATCAAAGTAACATCCACTTCTTTAATAGACAAAAGTATAAAATTTATGAAGTCTCGTCATAAAAAAATAAGTTGATGGATTAACTGCAATTGTTATCGTCTTCATTCATTAACAAACTGAATTAATATTTTTCGAAGATATGATGAAGCTGACGGCTACTACCCACCCCCCAGCCATCCAGGCCCCCCAGCTGAATACTACAGAAGAGTTCAGTACAAAGCTGAGCCTCGACCAGGGCCTGAGTACAGAGAACGAGTAGAATATCCTCCACCTCCCCGTGGACCAACTCACTCAGTGTCACCTCCACCCTACCCCAGAGAGCGAGAACGTGAGAGGGGCAGGGAACACGAGTACTACGAGAAGTACGAGAAGAAGCACAAGAGACCTTCCAGGGAAGTGATTGTCGAGAGAATTCCAGTGACCAAGACCTGGAGGGAGGAGGATCCACCGGCGCCGGAGAGAAGTCGTGGAGATGAATGGGCTGATCCGTGGATGAGGAGAAAGTCACCCACTGCTGTTAGAAAAAGTACTGGCACTTCCAGGAGACCCAGAAGACAGTCTTACTCTTCTGGATCTTCGTACACAAGCACAAGGTAAAATTAATTATTAATAAATCGTTTGAAAATGCAGTTGTCTTTGTTAAACCAGTAAATTTCCATTTTTTACAATTTCTTTTCTCCAAATGAACAGACAAACCTTTTTTTCTTTGCTGTTAACTATTCGAAAATTTGTTTTTTTTTTGTTTGAAATTTTCTCAAAAATATCTAATCTTATGTCGATAATGTTTCCCACCAATTAGAGTTAGAGAAAGCGACAACAAATGTAATTAGCGTACCCTAAATTAATAGGAAGAAAATTCCATTCTCCATAATTTCATAAATGAAACTATTTCCAGCGTTAAACAAATCGATATTTAAACTGTATAAAAAAAATGTTTTAGCTCCAGCAGAAGTTCAAGTCGCTCTAGTTACTCCTCTTATGACTCCCCATCCAGGTCCCGTTCCCCATCCCCCACGTCACGTCGTGCTCGTGCCAAAGGTAAACATCCCCCTCCCTCCCCGCCCCCAGTGAACACAACATCTCAACCGAGAGGCGTGATGGTGATGAATCCACCAGCTCCGTTACCCTGGGGAACGAAAGACTCTATCTCTCCTACTGGTACAGCGCACAGACGAGCTGGACTCAATCCACCCGCACCAAGTCCACTGATATCACATCGTCATCATGATAAAACGAGGGATAAAGCTGCGTTGGCAGCTGCTGTTGCTAAAGTTATCAAGAGCCGTTCTAGATCTAGGTAAATAATTTTTTACAGATTAACGTTTTCTTATTTCCCCTCATTTCAATTTATTCTTCTGGCATTCTTTCTATTGCCTTTCTAAATGTGGGTATCATCTTGATTTTTTCTATTACTTACTTATTTGTTATTTAAAAAATAGACTCAGTTCTCAATAAAATCAATTCACATCTTGTCAAATTCAGGTACCTAAAAAAATTAATGCTAATTAATGAATTCATAACCAGCTTTCAATAATAAATAACGAGAGAGCAAATACCGAATCTCAATACTAATAATTTTTCAATTTATCAGATCCTCCCACAGCAGTAGTGGATCAGAGAGTTCAGGTAGTAGCAGTGACTCCAGTGAATCAAGCTATTCATCAAGCTCCTCCGTTGAATTACGAAGAAGAAAAGTAGTGTCTCCATCTCGGAAAGAATCTTCAAAGCCATTGGATCCTCCCAAAGTGTCCAGCTCGAAGCAGGTGGTGAAGCAAAAGGTCATCCCAACTCCAGTGAAAAAGGTAGAGCGCACTGCCACCATCGCCGGAAAGAAACGACCCCTGGAGACATCTCCCATCCCCGATAGTAAAGCAAGTGTTGCTGCAGCTGCTGCCAAAGCTGCCAAGAAGGCAAGCTCAAGACGAGAGGAACTCCTGAAGCAATTAAAGGCTGTGGAGGATGCCATCGCACGGAAACGGTCAAAGGTTTAATTTGTTCCGGAAGAGGGGGGGGGATTAAATGATTAAACGAATTATAAAAATAGGATAAACCTTCGAAGAAGGTTTTCAGGATATCCTAGCCGTTAAATAAAGAATACTTTGTTTATAATTCGCTGTATCAGTTCTGAATTGGCATGATTTAGACGATTTCAATTGGAGGTAATGCGAATGAAAAATTAGTTATTGATTTTTCAGTTAAATAAAATTAGTGTAGTTATAATCAAAGTTCAATGAAAGACAGAGTTCGGGTGATGTACAAAAGTATATTTTTTTTTTCTTTCCATTTTTTGTTAGTCTCAAACATACAACCGTGTGACTTAATTCATAAATTAATAATATTAATACTGTCTATTACAAGGGAAATCAGTTTTTTTTTCTGTATATGAAAAAATTATAGAAATCGTTTGTTCTGAAGTGAAGAAATATAAGTACCTCATTTTTCACAGGTTTTCATAAATAAATCATGATTAATAAAGACCTTCTGAATATTCCAATTGTCCATATAAAGAATTCTCAGAATTACTGTTCAAGGGAAACAGATAAAATATTCTTCTCTGGCTCTTTGTTTTCAATGTTGTCTTTCGTTTTTAAATGAGGAATACTCCTCGTACCGTAACTTATATTCGATTAGATTTTTTTAATTTACTCTCGGTAATGTCAATTAGGATTGATCAAAATGAATCTTTTTCGAGTCACTATTTTTTAATAATATGCAGAAAATATTATTTTTAATAATTTAACATTTTTTTCCTCTAAAACGATTTATAAATAAGCGGTCTTGATATCAATAGTAAGAATGATTTGGACACGATATGTGTGAAGGCTTAAAGCTTAGGGTAAACAGTTTAGATTTCGTGATAGGATAAAAAATGAAAAAATTACTTAAAGGGCGATATAATGATTTACACGTCTTCCAGAATGTTTTTATGATTAGAACAAAATTATTCGAAGTCCAACTAACAAAACGCAGAATAATTAAACAACAAAATCGTCAAATAGCTGCCAAAATCCCTAATTTCAGACTTGACATCACGTAATTATACGCGACAAATATTATTGTAATCGATACAATTTTCATTTAACTGTTCAAGGAATATTCAAGTCCATAACGTATCCTATTAGCCCTAAACCAAAATAATTTTATTTTTCTAGAATCGAAGTGAGAAAATAAAAAAAGCTAATTTTACTCTGTACAATTGAATGAACATTTCTAAAAATTTTAAATCAACTGAATTTCTGAAAGCAATTTAGAATGCTAAATACTTTTCAAAAATTGTTAGCTGCCTCACCACAAATTAAAAGTCACTCAATAATGACTTTCATCAACTGAGAATTAAAGCTTCCCCTGGGACCTCCCTCTAACGTCCACTTTATTTATTCATTTGAATAAAAAAATTGAATGACTAGTCCACTAATTAGCGACATTAGATTGAGATAGCAGTGGCTCTGACAGCAGCACTGAGAAGAGGATTGGGGTCAGGTTCTTCAGTCAAAATCGTCACTTTGGTCCACTCTCGATGTTTGTTGCTCTGCTTGAGAGCATCAATGACCGCCTGAATGTACAGACCATCTTCAAAAGTCGCTGCTTGGGACACGGGCTCCTTGATCCATCCTCTCTTGTCCTCCACGGGTTGAAAAGCCTCTCTGAGAGCTCCAATCATGTTCTTCAAGCCCTTGACATAGGGTCTCGGTATGGGGTCTGTTATGGTCGGCAAATTCTCCTGAAGATTCTCCATGTCTCTGTAGAGTACCTCCTCCTGGCCATTCCTATACCCATGAAGATCCCCTCCTCGCACAACCAGATGTCCATTAGTTCCACAGATCAATACCTCTTGAATCAATTGTCCACGAAAGTGATTGCTGAGTGTTGCTGTCACCAGGGCACCTCCTGTCAACTCCATCTGGAAGCAGCAAAAATCTGGCGACGTCACTCGACGAATTCCATTGATGTTTTGTGCCGTCTGGGTGAAGGTCCTCACCACTGCGTGGACTTTTGATGCTTTCTGATTTATCAGGTGGAAGATCAAGTCTATGACGTGACTACCCACCAGGGCGAGAATTCCTCCGCCCATTGTGTTATCGCAAAGCCAGTCATATTCTTCGTAAAAAGAGAAAAAATTGTCTAAACACTTTTATCAGCAACAGAAAAATTCATAATTTGCAAAAAAATGATTTGCACCCTTTTGGCAATATTTCATGAACAAACTCTAGAGTTCGAATAAATCAGAATCAATCCTGATACATTAAGATATTATCAAAATGACAGAAAAAAAGAGATTTTGATATTTCAAGGTCCAGTTAATAATGATTAAAATGACAATTGGGTCAAAAAAAAAAATACGAACCTTTTCGCAACAAACTCCCCATCTGCACCCTGATATCGACGATGGTAACAGGACCCCCCAGGTATCCATCCTCTAGAGCGCTTTTCAGCCTGACGAATGCAGGGAGAAACCTCAGACTATGATTAACAATGCTGATCAACGAGGGATAGTACTGTGCAGCTCTAACCATCTTCAGGGCCTGATTCTGGTTCAAACCAGCAGGTTTATCACATACAACGTGCTTACCAATCCCCAGGGCCTTGACAGATATTTGTGCCTGCAGGCCCGGGGAGCACATGATGAAGATGAGGTCTACATCCTTTCTGAGGAGGACGTCATCGATTCTGTTAGTGTGGAAGGGAATTTCAAGGTCTTTGGCTGCTTCAGCTGCTTCTGCGAGGGTCCTGCCCCAGATTGCCTCGATCTTGAAGCCCTTTTCACGGAGGAAGGGGACTATCACACGAACTACACTTCCAGTGCCGAATAATCCAATTCCTGGCAGCATTTTCGCGCACTTTGAGTATAATTAAGTGAAGTCAGAGAATAGAATTTTGTTATTTTTGGGGATTTGTCATTTTTTGTGTCAGAATTGTGAAGACAATAAGAGAAGTACAGAAAATAATTTTTTCTTAATGAGTTTCTGGGAGATAAAAGTAATTGATAAATATCAATTTTTTTGTCTTTCACGACTTTATTTCACAATTTTCAATCACGAATATATTTCTATTCTTCTCAAGAAAGTCCCATTTGTTGTTCACTGTCAGATTTTCGTTTGTAGATATCTCTGATTCACTTGAAGTTAGCATCAGCAACGTGAAACCCTAACTTCATGTGTGAATGCAGATAAAAATCTGAAGAATTCAAAGGTTCATTTCAGAGAAAAAAAATGTTGTAGTGATGGAAAGTGAAATGAATTGGACATATTCTTCCAAAATTTAATTATTTACCTGTTAGCTGTATATAACTGAAGTTGCCTACCTCTCTGATATTGCCATTTACCCCTTTCTACACCTCATTATCATCATTACAAGGATGTACTATGCATCAGTATATTGAAAGGGTTTATTTATTATTATATAGTTCTGAGCACCGATAAGTCAGCTAGAAAGCAATATAATCGCGACCGGATAATCAACAGATCTGTCTTATCGACGAATGACAATACGAACTGCGTTTAGATGGAACCGTAATCACAAAATCCAGAGAAACAATTATTTAATTGAAAAATTGATATTTATATGTAAACTTTAAACTGATTTTTTCGTACCAAATGTTTTAATGTTTTTCTATTGGTTCGAGGGGTTTTGATCGACTCTAAACCAAAAGTATTCAATGATCATAAGGATTTAATAATAATGAATAAACCATTAAATCCACAACAATAAAAATTGTCTTCCTAAGGTGTCCCAAATTATTCCCAAGTGATTTGGAATTCCTTTTATCCAGAAATTGATTATTTATCCGCGAGCGATATAAACGTCTTCCTTGTTGCTCTCCCTTCTCTCTCCAAACAAAGGAAACGTACAGAGAATATTCAAAAACAAGTGATTAATCCCCAAATAATCGCAGCAGTATTAGCTCTGTCCTAAAATCACTCAATTCCCTGAATAAAATTTAGAAAAAACAGTAGATTGTTAACAACAATTATTGAAGAATAATATATCATTGTTCAGAGTGAAGGATTCGGCATTCAGAGGTCGACAGAGGCCTTTTGCAGCTCAGTTTACAGACGTGTGAACGGGTAGCAGAAAAAAAAAAACATTCCAAGACCTGTGGGACAAAGCACCGGAATCACGAAAACAAAACGTGTTCTTCGCGTGCTGATTGACAAGTGAAAAATTATTCTTGCTATTTTCTGCTGTCGTCAAGTGGCAAATTGATTACTATGGAGGATTTCAGTGATGAACAATCCGAGGTAAGGGATGATCTTCGTCGCAGGAATTTTTAAATCCGTTATTTTTTGAGGTTTTGAAAATATTTCTGCTTTTCGGGAACTGAATACTTCGCCTTCAGAGTCGTTGTCGTGATGGATTAACTCATATTCTTGGGCTGAAAGGTTCAAGGGGAATCTTCCACAGGGTCACGAGATCAAACTGACTTTTCGAATTGCAGACCAAATTTTCCAATTCATGAAACTCAAGAAAATTGTGTTGGCTGTGGTTAGAGAAATAAATTTTTTCACGTGATTCGTCTGGAAGTTGCCTCCCAACGTGTGATTTTTTTGACAAAAAATGTAGCAACGCAACTTCTTCAAGAAAAAAACGACAGACTTTCTTTTAGTTTCATTTATTCTAGTTCTCAAATTTCAGGAAATCCGAACTCGTCAGCCATTTACCAATGATTCTTCGATTGTGATAATTATGACGAGAATAGATGGATTGTGATCATAGTCTTTGCCTTTATCAATTTTTCATATCAGCATTTTGTCAAAATCCAGAAGCACCTGATGGATAGAATAAATCATTGCCCTGGGGTGTGAGCTGGTTCAGTCTGGAAACGTCGAGAAAAATTGAGTGGAATTACGTAAATGGCTGAGGAGTTGGGCTTGCGACAGTTTCCTTCTGATCGTATTACTGTGAGTTGAAGCATCCAGACGATACTCCAGGTCTTCACCCAGATTCCAAACTAGTCATTCTCCATGATTTTTCATCTCTCTAAACCTCACAAGTTTTCGAGGAAACTGAAGTCGTCGTAAGACGTTATTTTTACCCCATGTTCCCCCTTATGACCAATATGAGTGATTAACATCATCACAAAGCATTGGGGAGCCTGAGATCCCCTGTCTATTATTCTCCTGATTTTCGGCAGCAAGAATGCAAACAAATTACCGACCGAGTTAATGCCGAAAGACACTAGCTTGCCTATTAATTATCAGACGTTTACGACTGTCAAAATTGACAAAAGTAAAACCTGAACAACCAACCGAAGAATATCCTGGATATTTGCATCTACCTGTATGTTCGTAAATCCCAAAAATTGATCTTGAACAATAATTAATAATCAAAGATAATAAATTAAAAGGGTTTCCATTTTTGTAGACCTCATCATCGGAACCTGCGCCATCCGCACGCGGGACTCCAACAGAACATATAGTTTCCCCTGATTCTACGAACGTCGAGATGACCGAAACCCCATCGTCGAGCGACACATTCGGAACTTCTTCGGATACTGACAGCGAAGAGCATACACCGAACAACCAGGTTCCCCCTCCGGAAGATGTAGAAATAAACAGGCGGTCTCCAACTCCACCGGCCCACTGTAACGCACCGGAGGTACCTGTAGCACCCGTCATCGACAATACCCCCCCGGTCCCTCCCACGCCACCATCCGAGATGACAAAAGTCTTCGTTCGTCTCAAGCCACTGTCACTCGGAATGAACACCACGAAAAAGCAGCAGCGGTACTACGTCACTAGCCCATCACTTTTTATCAACCTGAATGACGTCGAACAGGACATGAATTCGAACGTCGATCTTGTGCAGAAGAAGTTCGTCTACTCCGGTGCCTTCGGGGACGAAGACACTCAGACGCAAGTTTTCGATCAAGTGGTGATGCCACGGATGGTAGATTACCTCCATGGAATCAACTGCGCTGTCATGACTTATGGTACAGCACAATCAGGAAAGTTTTACACCCTCGTAGGATCTCCAGAAGATCCAGGATTAATTCCGAGGACGTTGGAACATATTTTTGCCCGAGAGAAACCCGTGGAGATTCCCAACTATAAACCAGGCGACAATACTGCCTCGTGTTTGACGGTGATTCAGAGGTTCGAAGAGCTCGACACTCGACGAGGCTTTCTCTCCGCTCAATCCCGGAAGAGAATGGATATGTACGCAGATAGGATACAGACACCCGAGAAGGGATGTGAAGTCTGGGTGTCGTTCGCAGAGATTCGAAACGAGATGTACTTTGATGTGCTGTCCTCCGACTATCTTGGGAGCCATCCTTCTCTGATCGCCAAGACCGATCCCCGGGATAAGACCTACATCAAAGGCCTCACTCACGTTTCCGTGGGAACTCCCTCAGAGGCTTGTGACGTTCTCGCATTTGGGTATAACAATCTTCTCCAATGGAACTCCAACATGACGACATCAGCCTCGGAATCTCATTGCATCTTCACCGTCACATTATTGAGGTATGAAAGTTGGGAGGGGACAGAATCAGCGGAGGCGAGCAGCTTTTCATTCTGCGATTTGGCAGCTCACACATTTCCAAAGATCGATGTAAGCCTCCTGGCAGTTCTCAGAAGCTTGGAATATATCAAATGTCGTAATCCCGTGACGCTCAATGACTGTTTCTGCCCGTCGAGCCTCACAAAGCTCTTCGCAGGGCCTTTCAAGAAGGAAAGCCCTCTGTCCCTCGTCGTCACTGTCGACCCAAGTCCAATGGTCTATAGAGAAGTCCACACGATTCTCCAGTGGACATCAGTGCAGAACGAAATTCACACAAAAATCCGAAACCCTTATCCCTCTTCTGAGGCCACCACAGCATTCGGAAGAATCAGCGAGACTCACCAGGGGACCGACAACTGGGAGGAGTTGACAGCCGAGAAGCTGATGGAGCTTTCAGAGAATTTTAAGAGTGAAATAGACCAGTTGAAGGCTCTGATTATCGCCGGTGATGCCCAGCGTCATCAGAGGAGTATCAACAGATATTCCCTGATGATAAAGAGGATCGAGAACTCCTACAAGAGGAAGGCAGAGGCAGAGGCTCATTCCGAGGAAGTCGATGGATTGAAGACAATCTCACAGAAACTTCGATCGCAGAAACAACTACTGGAACGAGAACTCGTTCTGTGCCAGGGTAAACTGGAGAAGTTTCCGCCGGAGTATTGGCAAACCAGTGGATCGAGGAGCCCACATTACAATGTGCTGGATGAGATTCTCGCAACGAGAGACGCTAGAGCGAAGAATAAAGTTCTTATGAAGACGCTGAATGAAGCTAAGATGAACTACTTGCGGGTGACTGCGAATACCCGGGAGAAGCAAAGGAAAATTGGGGAGATTGAGAAGAAGACATTGGCGTTCAGACTAGATAGGGATAGTGAGTTGGCTCAGCAGAAGATCATTAATAATGTCCTGAAGGAGAGGCTGGACATGGCGATTAATGAAGAGGAGAAACTGATGTACCATGAGAAGTACTACGAACGTTATCAGAATGAAATGGGCGCAAAATTAGGGCATGTGGAAGATGGGAAGGAGGAAAAATTGATGGGAGCAGAAGTTGATCCTCCTTCAGGAGTAAATACTTTTGATGAAGGAAAAGGGTTATCTGGAGTGAGTCCAGAGGTGGATCTCCCCGGGGGGAACGTCAATCCGCAAACTGAATCAGAGGAAATGAAGGCGATACCAACTGACGTTCAGGTGCCTCTGACTTCCCCGACAGTCCCTCGTGCAGGTTCTTGGGATGAAAGTGCGGAAAACAGACGCTCTGGTGGTGAGACTGGGGAGATAGATGGAACGATACAGCAGAGGATCATTGAGAGACCCTTCAAGGAACTCAACTTAGTTAGTGAGAAGGAGAGACTAGAGAGGCAAGAGGAAGTCCAGCAGATGTTTGGGAATTTAGAGGATGTAGAGCCTGAAGGGGTGGAACAATCGATGGAGTCAGGAATTGATGTTCATTCTCAAGTACATGGTCCTGATGGGGAAGAAATGATTTCTAGGGCATCTTCAGTTGCTGGTGTTCCTGAGGGAAAAATCGAATCTCAGACTGAATTAAGGAGAATGGAAATTCCAACTGAGGATCAGGCGTCTTTGAATTCCCAGACGCAATTTAGTGCAAGTTCCTTCGATGAAGGAGTGATGAGCAGTTACTCTGAGAGTGAAGTGGTAGATAGCTTTAGAGGGAATCAAATTTCGTGTTTTAAAGATTCAGCTGTTCCTCCGTCAGTCCTAGAGGCTGAGGGCGGTTTTGCAAAAGGGGTTGGCATGGCTACACCTGAAGTTCCTCCTTCAGATCTTCATCGTCCAACTGATGACGATCAGATTAATATGGCTTGCGAGAAGACTGTGTTGTCTTTGAAATCGCCCCTTAGTTTTGAAGATTGGTCTGATGATGGCAGTGAAGAGCAGAATATTGTACAAACCTTGTCTCTGTGTTCATCAGGAACTTATGAAATCCCTTCAGTACAACAGACTTCTCTGATTGCATGTTCGGACACCAAAATGCAGGCCCCTGAATCACAAATCACTCAATCATTTGAAGGAGGAGCTTCTCATGAAGGGCGTAATCTTGAAACCCAACTCGTGTCTGAAATTAACGATCGTCGTGCACCTATACCACGAATGTCATTCGCTGACGACAACTACAGTACAATTCTTCCAGGGTCTCAACCTATGCCTGTTGGATCAGTTGGGTACCCTGAACCTGGAAAATCTCCAAGAGATGACATTCTTATTACAACTCAGCAAATTTTGGAATCGTCGAGTGATGGAACTTCAACGGCCGTCGAGATGGCTTCCACCAGCATTAATGTCGTTCTGCAGGAAAAAGAGGACATTGAGGGTGAGAAAAGTCAGGAGCCTCCGTCATTAGAGTCCAGAGACCAGTATTCAGACAATGATCTGGTGTTTGAAGCTGCTGGGCCCTCAGAGCCCCAGGTGAAGGTCTCTGAATCAACAATAAATGATTTGAACGAATATGAATCTATCCACGTTCATTCTCCCGGCTCAGAGGCGTCAACGGACGTTCCTGAATTAAGAATAATTGATTCAGATGATCTTGAAGCGAGTCAAGCACAATCTCCAGACAGTCCTTCTGCATCTCAACCTTTGGGATCCCTAGAGCCTGAAATGGAAATGTCTGCATCACAAATAATTCATTCTGATGAACCTGAAGCTATCAAAGTACAGTCTATAAGTGATGCTCTTCCATCTGAAGTTCTTGGTTCCACCGAGCCACAAATAAAAGTTATGGAGTCAAAAACCGTTGATTCAGATGTGGCCGAATCTATCCATGCTCACCCTCCACACAGTCCTCTGGGATCCTCAACTCCAGCCCTGGCCGTACAGGTTCGTAAATCAGAGATAGACGAGACTGCAGCCATTATTCCTGGAAATAGAACTGTTGAAGTTGAACATCACACAGCCACTGCCTCGCTGCCTCAATCTACTATTCTCCCTGCCGACATGAACGAAGTCCCATCTGTCCAAGCGGGTGATTCTCCAGGGGTTAGTGATGACCTCTATAAGTGCTCAAATGTAGAGGAATCTGTCGATGATGTCCAGGGTTTGCCTGCGAAATGCGACACCCTTATTCCAAGTATGATTGATAATTCAGTCATCGCTGAGGCAGTAAAACCCCCTGAATCATCGGACGGCACATCCACTAATGATGAAGCTATGGAGAATGTCCTGGTAAGATAAATAAATACTCGTAAACTATTGTTATTTCAAAGTTTTAAAGGTTCCCTTCGCGCTTGGTAATGAATTAATAAGGGAGAATCTTCCTATATATAAATTATTAATAAAATAAATAATTCATAATTCGAATATTTAAATGGATAATTAGTAACATAATTAAAAATTTCAAACTACTTTTAAATCAATCAAGACTTCACGATTGCATTATCTCAGAAGCTATTGTGTCTGTAACAATTTCTTAATAATCAAAACAAAAGGTTTATTGATTTCAACAACTCCTGATGATAAAAATTCTGATTTTCTTTAGCCTCAAACGTCCACCGATCAAGGCGATCCATTGAGAAGAAGTACTCGAAAAAGGTCAGGGACTCCTCAGATGCCTTCATCAGTGAAACATCCCAAGCCAAATCCTGGAACAGTAAGTCCTGACGAAATTCATACAGATGAATCTCAATATCCCTGCAGATTATTCTAATCAATATGGAACATGTTCTGAGAAGCCATCGAGCCGAAACTCTAGGCGTTCGAGTACTCCGTCAACTGGAGATACGGTAGATCCAGAAACAGCAGTTGCTTGTTCCACATGTGGGGTGGCAATCGTAGGCAAACATCGACAGCGTTTAAAGAACTGTAGAAAATGTTCTCTAGACGATCTTCCAAGACGTAGTACTCGTAACACCCCTGGTACCCCAACCCTTTTGGGGGACAATGACGTCCACTCAGGAGCTCCGCTCGTCACCTGTGATAATTGCTTCGAACGAATTACTGATGAATGCCGATACCACTGCAAGATCTGTAACGATGGAAATTTTGATTTATGCAAGGTCTGCTATTCTGAGGTCAGTCATAAGCATGAAGTCGAAATTGTTCCGACGATTCCTCAGCAATAGCAATAGGCTCGGAGCTGAATTGGAACAATTGGTCAAGATTAAATGGAAATGCTATACTTTTCTACGAAAAAAAAAAATAACTTTTAATTTTCTTCATATTTCAGAATTTAGTTAGCCTTGCCATTTTCCAAATTACAAATCTCCATCCTTTTTTTTATTCTTAGAAGAAAGACACCATCGACGAACGTAATTGTTTTGGTTTTTCAAAAATTCAATGAGTTATTGAACATTTTTGTTTACTGTAGAAAGTTAAAGTTTTGTCCTCAGGATTATTGAATAAGACTAAATAATGATTATAATTTGACACCGAAACGAAACGAAACGAGTACTTTGTATATTTTTTTTTCTATTGTTCAAACTGAATTCGATTTCCTGTATTTTTCGATAAAAAAATTGACATTGAAAAGTTCAACTTTTTTCAATTTGATAAAAATTTGCAACTGTCCAGTTGTCTATTGTTGTGCAATTGGAAATTTCGAAAAGTTCTCTAGCATTTTTAAACACAAAATTTTGAAGTATTTGTCGAAGGTTTGTTTCTACGTACAGAAATACATTTGTTCCCGTTGCACTTTGAGAATTTGATGATATTATAGTGACAAGTAAAATTATAAAAGAATGTGAACCAGTTGGAGTTGTGTTATTTGCCTCCCACTCTGAATAATTCATATTTAAATATATATTTTGCAAAATATTTCGAGATGGTCCAGTTCATATAAAAATTATATATAAAATATATATCTCGCATATATGTTTTATATATTTTTTTTATAACTTTGAAAGGATATTGAATTAATCCAAATTATATCATTTTAAAACCCAACGTCTCAGAAAAAGGTATTTGCTAATTCCGTGGACACCTCATTAGGACATCAGCAGTTGGTCGATTTACTAATTGATCGGGTACTAATGACAGTTTTATGATACACGATAATTGTCTATATCCTAAACACTTAATGTGAGGATTCAGGTATTGTCGGCGCTCTCCCGGAAATCTCTCGGGTATTAAGCTGGGGAATTGGAAGTGACCTGATGATGCCCATTGAACAAGGTCGTTTTAACCGGTAAATATAGTAAACTATTCCGAAAAAATTAACGACTCCCTTGGAGTGGTAATTTATGACTAATTTCCGGCAGTTTATTGTTGGTCTACTACGAACCAAATTATTAGATGATTCGAATTCAATTATTGAATAAATATTATTACTATTATTAGTTAACTGTAACGATGTCCTCTAGTTTTCAAAAACTTCCTATTTTTCTAATGTTTAGTAATTTTTCTCTCAAAAATCACTCTTTTTTCCTCGTTGGTTAATCTCCATTGTTTTAATGTTTTTGTAGACTGACAATTGTGGGTCCGGAAGGGGTATACCCCACTAGGAGTGAGACGAGGGGCTTATCTACGAAAAATAGGATTCTTTTGAGGGACTAATGACCATAATAAAACCTCGAAACTCCTTTAATCACTCGCCAAGCAGTCTTTTCCCCACCATTTATTAGACTAAAAATCTAATTTACGTGACACTAAATTTTTATGTTATTTTTTAAATGAATAAAATATTGCAAAAGTGATCTTTTGTTTTCTTCATTCTGCCGTGATCCGCAAGAAAATTAAATTGACTTTTCACTACGTTTGGGAATTGTTTAAATTTATGTAGATATTGTCGAATAACAAAAGAATATCATTAAATAATCATCAAGAATATCATTAATTAATTCGATTGTTTGTTTTAGACAAATTGCTTCTTAAAAATGTTAATTTCGAAGAAATAATTCTAGTTGTAAATTAGGGGAATTGAAGCTTCCATGCACACACTTCCATTTCAGGCTCTAGGGATCCCAAAGGATGAGATGCAGAAGGACTGTCTGGAGGTTGTGCTTTACTCGCTTCAAGATCATCTGAATCAATTATTCTTAATTCAGGAACCTCCGTTGACGCCTCTGAGCCGGGAGAATGAACGTGGATAGATTCATATTCGTTCAAATCATTTATTGTTGATTCAGAGACCTTCACCCGGGGCTCTGAGGGTCCAGCAGCTTCAAACACCAGATCATTGTCTGAATACTGGTCTCTGGACTCTAATGACGGAGGCTCCTGACTTTTCTCACCCTCAATGTCCTCTTTTTCCTGCAGAACGACATTAATGCTGGTGGAAGCCATCTCGACGGCCGTTGAAGTTCCATCACTCGACGATTCCAAAATTTGCTGAGTTGTAATAAGAATGTCATCTCTTGGAGATTTTCCAGGTTCAGGGTACCCAACTGATCCAACAGGCATAGGTTGAGACCCTGGAAGAATTGTACTGTAGTTGTCGTCAGCGAATGACATTCGTGGTATAGGTGCACGACGATCGTTAATTTCAGACACGAGTTGGGTTTCAAGATTACGCCCTTCATGAGAAGCTCCTCTTTCAAATGATTGACTGATTTGTGATTCAGGGGCCTGCATTTTGGTGTCCGAACATGCAATCAGAGAAGTCTGTTGTACTGAAGGGATTTCATAAGTTCCTGATGAACACAGAGACAAGGTTTGTACAATATTCTGCTCTTCACTGCCATCATCAGACCAATCTTCAAAACTAAGGGGCGATTTCAAAGACAACACAGTCTTCTCGCAAGCCATATTAATCTGATCGTCATCAGTTGGACGATGAAGATCTGAAGGAGGAACTTTAGGTGTAACCATGCCAACCCCTTTTGCAAAACCGCCCTCAGCCTCTAGGACTGACGGAGGAACAGCTGAATCTTTAAAACACGAAATTTGATTCCCTCTAAAGCTATCTACCACTTCACTCTCAGAGTAACTGCTCATCACTCCTTCATCGAAGGAACTTGCACTAAATTGCGTCTGGGAATTCAAAGACGCCTGATCCTCAGTTGGAATTTCCATTCTCCTTAATTCAGTCTGAGATTCGATTTTTCCCTCAGGAACACCAGCAACTGAAGATGCCCTAGAAATCATTTCTTCCCCATCAGGACCATGTACTTGAGAATGAACATCAATTCCTGACTCCATCGATTGTTCCACCCCTTCAGGCTCTACATCCTCTAAATTCCCAAACATCTGCTGGACTTCCTCTTGCCTCTCTAGTCTCTCCTTCTCACTAACTAAGTTGAGTTCCTTGAAGGGTCTCTCAATGATCCTCTGCTGTATCGTTCCATCTATCTCCCCAGTCTCACCACCAGAGCGTCTGTTTTCCGCACTTTCATCCCAAGAACCTGCACGAGGGACTGTCGGGGAAGTCAGAGGCACCTGAACGTCAGTTGGTATCGCCTTCATTTCCTCTGATTCAGTTTGCGGATTGACGTTCCCCCCGGGGAGATCCACCTCTGGACTCACTCCAGATAACCCTTTTCCTTCATCAAAAGTATTTACTCCTGAAGGAGGATCAACTTCTGCTCCCATCAATTTTTCCTCCTTCCCATCTTCCACATGCCCTAATTTTGCGCCCATTTCATTCTGATAACGTTCGTAGTACTTCTCATG